>NC_090445.1:1450866368-1451181631 GCF_031143425.1 Pleurodeles waltl | reverse complement strand
ACCACACCAAATTTGCATCCTTTTTTTCCAACATCCTAGGGAGTCTAGAGGTACTCAGACTGTGTGGGTTCCCCTGAAAGAGACCAAGGAATTATCCAAAATACAGCAAACATTTAGTTTTTTCCAAAAAAATGCGAAAAAATCTGCAGAAGGTGGCTTCTGTTTTTTCCCCTGAAAATGGCATCCACAAACAGTTTGTGGTGCTAAAATCACCATCTTCCCAGCTTTCAGGAACAGGGAGACTTGAATCAGAAAACCACGCTTTTCAATACAATTTTGGCAATTTACTGGGACATACACCATTTTTACTATTTTACTCTGTCGGAAGTCAGCCTCCTTCCAGTTAGTGACAGAAATGAGTGTGAAACCAATTCTGGATCCCAGAAAGCTAAACATTTTTGAAAAGCAGACAACATTCTGAATTCAGCAAGGGATAATTTGAGTGGATCATCCAAGGTTTTCCTACAGAAAATAACAGCTGAAATAAAATAAAATCAAATTGAGGTGAAAAAAACAGCCATTTTCTCCACATTTTACTCTGTAGCTTTGTCTTGAGATGCCTGATTTTTGACAGCAATATACAGTTCTGCTGGGCTCTTCTGGTTGCGGGGATATATAGGGCTTGTAGGTTTCATCAAGAACCCTAGGTACTCAGAGCCAATAAATGAGCTGCACCTCACAATGGGTTTTCATTCGGTACAGGGTAAACAGCCATTCGTTTGCTGAAATATAAAGAGTGAAAAATAGGTTTCAAGAAAACCTTTGTATTTCCAAAATGGCCACAATATAAGGTATAGAGAACCATTGATTATTTACACATCTGTGAATTCTGGGGTGCCCATACTAGCATGTGAATTGCAGGACATTTCTCAAATAGATGTCTTTTTTACACATTGTCTTACATTTGGAAGGAAAAAACGTAAAGAAAGACAAACGGAAATAACACTTGTTTTGCTATTTTGTGTTTCCCTCAAGTCTCCTGATAAAAATGGTACCTCACTTGTGTGGGTAGGACTAGCGTCAGCCACAGGAAGTGCCCCAAAACACAACATGAACACATCACATTTTCCCAAAGAAAACAGCTGTTTTTTGCAAGATGAGTAGCTGTGGATTTTGGCCTCCAGCTCAGCCAGCACCTAGGGAAAGCTACAAAACCTGTGCATTTTTTAAAAGCAGACACCTAGGGAATCTAAGATGGGGTGACTTGCGGTGCTCTCACCAGGTTCTGTTACCCAGAATCCTGTGCAAACCTCAAAATTTGGCAAAAAAACACTTTTTCCTCAGATTTCGGTGACAGAAGGTTCTGGAATCTGAGAGAAACCACAAATTTCCTTCCACCCAGCATTCACCCAAGTCTCCCGATATAAATAATACCTCACTTGTGTGGGTGGCCCAGGTGCCTGCAACAGAAAAAGGCCAAAAACCAGTAGATATTGAGGGGATAGCACATCGAGTTAATAAGCACAAATTTTCTTGTATACATCTTAGGCTGACTCTGCTTTGGGGACCCACACAAGTGAGGCATCATTTTACTTGGGAGACTGAGAGGAACGTTGGGTGGTAGGAAATGTGTGCCGGAGCGGTGAGCCTACAAACAAAAGTTAGGAAAATATGCTTTTTTAAGCAAATTTTGAGCTTTGCAGAGGAGTCTGGGTAAGAAAATGTTAGGGGATCCAGGCAAGCCACACCTCCCTGGACTCTTTGGGGTGTCTAGTTTTAAAAAATGTCTGGGTTTGGTAGGTTTCCCTAGATGAAGGCCGCACCCGGGACCCAAAACATAGGCGCCTCCCCCCCATAACACAGGTAGTTTTGCAATAGATCATTTTGATGTGTCCACGTACTTCTGTGATGTTCCAAACACTAAAATTGCACACTTAGGTTATGTTAAAAAGACCCTTCACCCTTCATCATCGGGGTGCTACCTGAGACACCTTGTGTGTCAAGGGTGTGTTGCGACGCCTGATTACAGCAGAGCAGGTTTTGTAATTTTTACCACACCTACTGTCTGGATTTGGCACGAGGGTAAGTGATGGTTCAGTAGATCAAATTTTATTAACAAGAGATTTCACAAAAGTGTTAATAACTGAAAGGCCAAATAACTGAGCCAATGTCTCACAGCTCGTGAGCTGTAAGGCTGCGTCAAGGCACCAACCACTTTACAGTCCACTCACTCACCTTTCATACGCAACATGCACAAGACCATTCATGCCGCCAGCCGCAGGCCCAGCACTTCACAACACTTGCAGCAACAGACAGCGCCATTCAAGGGCCCGTCACTTTTATACACCCACAAGCCTGATACAACAATCACACCAGCTAATGGGAGTGTGTAGACCGGTGTTTTGCTGGCACCGCCAGCCAAGCGCCACTCCACGTACACTGCCAGCCAAGCGCCACCCCACACACACACCTCGAGCCAAGCACCACCCCACACACACACCCAGCCAAGCGCCACCTCACACACACACCGCCAACCAAGTGCCACACACCGCCAGCCAAGCACCACCCCAGGCACACCGCGAGCCAAGCACCACCCCACACACACCGACAGCCAAGCAACACCCCACACACACCGACAGCCAAGCACCACCCCACACACACCGATAGCCAATCGCCAGTCCATGCACACAACCATCACTTTTTTTTATTTTTAAACAACAAAGAAACCACTAATTATAAATTAGTACAAAACTACAAACACAAAAGCTCTAACTGAATACATGACAGTAATGCCAACCGTGAAACTGAACATATGAAAATATAAAACAGCAGTTTACGCTCACTGTATTTCCCAATAATTCTTCTTCCTTGTGTGGTAGCTCCTGAAACAGCCACCCACACACAGTGCAGGCTTTGAAGGGCAATCAGGGCAGTACATCCTAGTCTCCTTCCTGATACCTCTTCGAGCACAGACTCTACATTTCTTAGCAGGAACGTTTTTTTGCCCGTGGGAGGAATGTGCTCAGCAAAGTGACGATCTTTCAATCCAGCCACATCCTCCACCACTGCTTCTCTAGGAACTCTTGCCTGTTTCAGCACAACAAGGCTCGCTATGATAGACTCCTAAAATTTCACAGATGTCATCCTTGACTCTGGAGAACTATCCTCGAACACGACAAAAACATTAAAGTTGCCAAGTGGAACAGGTGAAACGCTAATTTCTTATACCAAACATAAGCCTTAGGAGCAGCAGTGTAAGGTTCCAAACTCTGATCTACTCTATCAACACCACCCATGTGCTTATTGTAGTCTAAAATGCACAGAGGTTTGTGCACTTCAGCAACTTGACCCCAAACAGCCACAGGTGAATTACTCTCATCGTGGATGGGAGTTAGCATGTACACATCCCTCCTGTCTATAAATTTCAGAGCTAGCAGCTCATCATTCCACAAGGCACTGCACTGTCCCTTCTCAAGTTTTTTACTGACAAGCTCTCTTGGATAGCCTTTCCGATTAGAGCGGATTGTGCCACAAGCATCAGTGTCCACTCTGAACAATTCCTTGATTAACTGAACTCCAGTGTAGAAGTTATCTACATATAAATGGTGACCTTTATTAAACAGCTATCTACCAAGCTCCCACACATTTTTCTCACTAACTCCAAAAGGGGGCGGACAACCAGTGGGGTCAATACTGGAATTCCTACCAGTATAGACCTGGAAATTACAAACATATCCTGTACTACTTTCAAACAGCATATACAATTTAATTCCATACTGTGCCCTCTTGCTAGGAATGTATTTCCTAAAAACTTAATGACCTTTGAACAGGACCAAGACTCATCTACAGATATTTCTTTGCCTGGAACATAGATCTCTGAAAAACGATCTACCAATTGATCAAGGACAGGTCTAATCTTAAAAAGACTGTCAGAATCAGGGTTATCTCGTGGCAAGGCTAAAGCATTATCTACAAAATGCAATATCCAAAGAAGAAGCTCATACTGGTTACAACTCATGATTGCTGGAAATATAGCAGTTGCCATCAAGGGACTAGTAGACCAATATGAAGACAGTGATGACTTCCTTATCAGCCCCATTAAAAAAGTTAAACCCAAGAACTTTTTCAACTCTAGCAGATTTTTGGGAATCCACCGGCTTGCTCTAGAGTGTGGCCTAAGCCTGGCAGCGTTGTCCCTCAAATACTGCTCTGCATTCAAATTAGTCTGCTCAACAATCTCTTCCAAAAATATATTGTCCATAAACAAATCAAAGAAGTTGACGGGCAAAAAGTTTTCCGTATTAACTCAACACCCTGGGAAACCAGTGAACGTAGGCAACTGAGGCTGCTCCATGTTTGGTGCAACTCACGTCACAGGTCTTCCAATGGGAAGCCTTTCAGGCGCTGGCTGCTGCACCATTGGCACAACAGTGCCCTCCTCTAAAACAGGCACTTCATCAGCAATGAGAGTGGCTTCATCATCAGATGATTCCTCTCTGACAGAAAATTCACTTCCAGAATCTTGCACTTCCTCCTCTGCCTCAGATGCAGAGTCAGTCTCATAATAATGGTCCGAAGATGACTCAAAAAGCACTCCAACAACCTGCTGAGCAGTCATCCTACCACTAGCCATGATCCCACCTACAAAAAGTAACTGGACAAATGCACCACCAACAACCAGCACTGTGTAAGATAAGTAATAAACAAAGTGTAGCTTTATCACTAAGAGTTATAAACTCAAAAACGATACCGCTCACTTGCCTGAAAAAGCTTGGCTCATCAGCAACTACTCTGCACAGCCACAGCAATCATCAATGATATCCCACTAAAAAGAAAAAAGGAAACCAAATTAGACATAAGACAACCCAAATATCATTGTGCATAAATCTAAGTACAATTTCACACATAATCCTGCATTCAATACACCAGCTACAAACATGTCACTCATGCCTGGCAACAATACTCCTTTGGAGTAAATTTATTTACTTACCTAAAACATGCAACTACGCAAACCACAGGAAAAACCACTGCCAAAACCGCAACAAGCCACAGCAAAGGAAGCAAAAGCTTTGAACTACAACAAAAAGGAGAAATAAACTGTCATAATCACAAATGCAAATACTTCGCCAGTTGACAAACACCCTGCCACCAAACATTTATACATTTTTCCTGTTGTCTAGTGTTCTCTACTTGAGGGCAGATGGGCCTAAACAAATAGTCCAATCTGCCCCCAAAGGGGGCAGAAATGGCATTGAGTATATTGGGGGGCGACCCTTGCCCAATGGGCCACCCCCCCACACAAAGCTCACACACAAGGAGGGCAGGCAGACCCGCCAACCTATTGATGTCCCTGCCAGGATCTCAAATCTCAATGGACTGATGGCGGTGCAGGTTGTAAAACTCAGGGCCGCCCTGCTGGTTTCAACCTTGTCCTCCGCCAGCCTTTTCGTGGCAGTTCCACTGCCATGAAAAGACTGGTAGAGAACAAGTGCAGGGAGCTACAGGGGGGCCTATGCACTGCCCATTGGATGGGTAGTGCAGAGGTCCCCCTGCCCAGCACCCTCGAAATGCACATTGTCTGCTATGGAGACACTGCACATTTGGAGAGTGCTGGTGCCCCCTACGTGTGGCAGCACTAGTGTTGGCTCTTTTATGAGCCAGCGACAATGGTGCTGCACCTTTCATACTGGACTGAATGGCAGAAACCTTGGTTTCTGCCGGACAGCCCATTGGAAGGTCATAATGAGACCGGCAGAGAGGTCACAAGCATGGCAGCAAACACCCCGTGGGGAGTTGGTCGGACAAGTGTTTCTATCTGCCAAACCTCTAGTTAGCCCCTAAATCATGCAGTATGAAGAACTGGATTTAGACTCGAGTGGTTGGATGAGGTTAAGCATTTATGGAACACACACACAAGGCATGAATGATGATTTGATTGGGCTGGATTGGAATATTGCTCAGGTAGAAGAAGACAGAAGGTCATGCAGTGAGTTGGTTTCGCTTTCACCACATCCGCCCCAGCAAGTGTGTGAGTCATCTATGGTGTAAAATGAAGTCACACCGCAATAAATCACACAGCCCCAGGGAACCGGGTTAGGGGCTCGATGAATGGATGGAAAAGGGGATTTGGGGAAATGTGTGACAAAGACAAACATTACACAAAAGAAACTGCAGCAGTATTCATTAGGGCACTGAGAAGCACACCATCATCAATCTGTTGTAGATGGAAAGTGAAACCTAAGGGATAAGTATGACACAGTTCAGTTAAATGCCCTTCTGCCCCAGAGAGACCCCAGATAGTATATCCTAAATGTTATGTCTTCTATTTTTGAAAAATAAAAATTGTGGAAGATTGAAGATAATCCACACAGTTCTAAAAATAATGATTTTTAAAAGGAAAATGATGCGGAATTGCCAAATTGAGGGATGAATCTCCATTCTTCTTGGAATATCGGTCACTCCTGTGTGACAGTCTGAAGTCTGAACTTGTCCTGTAGGTAAACTGGAGTCTTGAGCTTTCCCCAAGTTTTATGCATGCAGGAGAGGACTAGGAGTAGGCCTGCATACTGAGAGAAAGACATTAGCTGTATTATAGAGTAAAGGAGAAGGACAAAAGGAAGCAAGATAGGCTTCATGAGGAGTCAGGAGAGTTCCATGAATTCTCAGAGGCAGAGCAAGAACATAAGGAGTTTAACCTTTGAGTCAGCAATGCAGCAAACACATACTCAGCAGCATTTCCAAATCAACGCACCTCTCTCCAGTTCACAGAGCTGAGAGAGTACTAGGCCTCAGAGCCTTTGCCATCATCATGGTTTCTCTTTGAAGTCAAATAAGTTTCTCCTTTTAGCTTTTGAGGTAGTCTCCTCTTTGATGGTGTCAACTCAACACACTGGAATTTGACAGTGGCACTGACAGTCTTTTGTTCTAATCAGTGATCTTCTAGGGCAGCCCTGTTAGGTGATGTCAAAAAATAGGATAGGCAATGGCATGTGAGGGAGGCAGGCAGGCATCGTCTCTAATGTCCTGAAGGGTATGTGGGGACTTCTTCACTGCACATGTGTCCAACTCCAATCCAGGCTTACATGTGACTATAAAATGGTGGGGTAGCATAAATCAGACACAAACATAATGTTCCACTCTTCTTTTTTTTCAAAGAAAGACAAAAAGAAGTTCAACAAGAAACAATTGCAAAGTTCTACGATGGCGCTTGCATACTTAATCTCGGAAGTAGAGTTCGTCCCAGATTCACCCAGAAGTTGGTCAGCTGACACACTTGGCTCTAACCAATCATCCTTTGCCCCCTCCTGTGGTGTTTTGGGAACGGCGTAATCAGGAGTTATAAAATGCTGGTTCATTTCAATCATGGTTAATCTCTCCACGTTTTGAGGCAAGAGACTGTTCCTTCTCTCTGTTACAACTGCACCAGCTGCACTCAAAAACACATTCAGCAGACACGCCGGCTACTGGACAAGCTAGATACTTTATTGGTAGCCTGCTGAGCTCTGGCCATTGGCGCATCTTCCCATACCAATACACCAATGGGTTTTGATCAACATACACATCTTTCGGGTCACCCAGATACTCTTGGAACATCCTCTGAAATGTCAAGCCCTGACTCTTGAAACCAAGCCAATGCTTGGGTTGGCTTCTGTTGTCTCCGGTTAACTTGTTGGTGGGGTTGACAGATGTGAGATAAGACTGCCCTCTCTGAAAGTTGGATGTGGAACCCCAGAACTACAGAGTGGGAATCTGGGTTCCAGCCGTTCTTCTTCCAGTTCTCCTGCTTTCTCCCTAATCCACCTCTTGTGCTGTGATGCTTCTTCGTCTTTCTCTTCCTCCATATTTCCCATATATGTCATTTACTCACAGTAATTGCCTGATGTAGACAAATAAGTGCCGGCCCTAAAAAATTAGTGCTGTGCCCCGCACCAGAATCCACTGGCTCAAGTTTGACACAAATATTGGAACTGGTGATGCTGCCTGTGCCACATCCCTCGGAGCAAGTTGGATAGTAATGTCAAACCTCTCTGTCCCAGTTTCCACAGTGACTGTCTCATCGTCATCATCCTCATCATCCCCCTTCATGATTCTAAGGCTTTCTGGAACTTTTCTTTCCCCTTGCCTCTCCTGGCCTCTCCCAGACTCTGCCAGGGTCCACTCCATGCCAATATCATCATCATCAGAAGAGGTGCTTGGAGAAGATGGCTGAGTAGTATCAATCCTTTTTCTTGCTGGAGATCTGGGAGCCCTTTAATCTAAAAGAGGAGGTTCTTGCTTGACAGAAAGCTCAACCTCCTGCTCTGCTCCAACTTCGGGACGATCTGACTGTGGCTGCTGTCCACTTTGCTCTGTTTCCTGAAGTATCTGGGTACAACTTAGCAAAAGGGACAAATCCAATTCAAAATCACTGCTTGTTGGCTTTGCCATGATTGCAGTCGCTGCCTCACTGACAGACATGGTCTTGGGCTTGGGGTGGTGCTGTTGATGCGGGAGTGCTCCCAGAATCCTCCCTGGAGGATGGTATGGCAGGCACATGTCTCCCGAAAAAGTTTGCGGTTGGCACGTCACTCGCGGAAAGCTGCTTCTTCTCATTGGCCACTTTCTTGGGAGCAACTTTCTCTGGGAGCCATCGTGAGCTCTACGTTGGCAGTGGCACTAAGATGCACAAAGGAAAGTGTTTGGTGTCTGTGGATGAAAGTAACTGTAAGGCCTTCTCTTTGGAAGTACTGTGGGTGATGTGGGGTCTCTTCTCTTGTACACCTAAAAACAACCAAGCAGGAAAAACATGTAGTTAGTGAAATGTGGCATTGTTGCAGGTTGAAAATAGTACAGAGAAATCAAATATTAATGCGGTCAGTTACTTATGTAATATACCTATTTAATCAAACATTGTAAATGCAAACCACACCACCACACCATAAAAAAATGCATTTCAAATCAGACAGCACAACAGGTAGAACTAGCTCTTTGCTTTATCGACATCTGTTTTAAAGGAGACTCCTGGGGTAGTCAGAGAGAGGTGCATGGGCAAATGAAGTAATCCTTTAAATAACCTATGGCGGCAAGGTGGTCCAGGGGAAATGGATTAATCATTAACAAAATGAATTATGTTATTGATTTGTCTGCTATGCTCTGCAGCCAGGGTGTCCTAGAGGAAATGTAATTACACTTAAGAAACTGAATGCTATAATGCAGCTGTGCGACTTTGATGGATAAATACATGGATGGATGAATGGAATGGATTGGATGAATATGGATGGATGGATCAAGGTAAAATGCAGAATTAAATAAAAAAAATAAAAAAATAAAAAATAAACAACAATTAAACAAATAAAATTATGAATCAAATTAGAAAAGTGGAAAAAAAATGAAAAAGTATTCAAAACAAAAAATACAAAATAAGAATTTAAATTAAAATAAAAATAAATTAAAAATCTAAAATTGGAATAAAAATGTATAAAATAAAAAGATTTATAAAAAATCAAACATAAAAATTAAAATAAAAAGAAATTAAAAAACTTAAAATAAAAAACTAAACATAAAAAATAAAAATAGAAAAAAGTAAACAAAAATATATAACAAGTATGATAAAAAATAAATTTATAAAAATGAAATAAAAAAATAGCATAAATACTCAAATTGAAAACACAAATCTAAAAATCAAAGTAGAATACATAAAATTAGAAACCTAAAAGCAAATGATCAATAATTAACAAAGTTTATATGTAAGCCTATGTCAAGGACACACAGTGTATGCACAGAATGGCTGCCAGCCAGCCACATGGTCAAACAACAACATGAAGCAAGGAGGAAGCATGGAGAATAAAGAACACATGCACGCTTATGACAAGGGACACAAGATAGATTGACAAAATGGCTGCCAGCCAGTCACATGGTGAAACAACAACAAGAAGCGAGGAGGCATGGCAAACATAGAACACATGCAAGCCTATGGCAAAGGGACACTGGTTGCGTGCACAAAATGGCTCCCAGCCACATGGTCAAACAACAACAAGAAGGAGCAAGGAGAACAAAGAAGAACAAATGCAAGCCTTTGGCAAAGGGACACAGGCTGCATGCACAAAATGGCTGCCAGCCACATGGCCATGGTAAAAAAACAACAGCAAGCAAGGAGGCAAGGATAACAAATTACACATGCAAGCTTATGGCAAGGGACACATGCTAGATTGACAAAATGGCTGCAGCCAGTCACATGGTAAAACAACAACAAGGAGCAAGGAGGCATGGCAAACAGATACCACATGCAAGCCTATGGCAAGAGAATCTGGCTGGATGGACAAAAAGGCTGCCAGCCAGCCACATGGGCAATTGACAACAAGTAGCAAGGAGGTATGGCAAACAAAAACACATGCAAGTCTATGGCAAAAGTACTGCATCCTGGGCTGCATGCACAAAGTGGCTGACAGCCACATGATCAAACAACAACAGCAAGGAGGCATGGCAAACAAAGAACACCTGCAAGCCTATGGCAAAGGACACTGTCTGCATGCACAAAATGGCTGACAGCCACATGGTATTGGCCAAACAATAATTGCAAACAAGGAGACATGGAGAACAAAGAACACATGCAGGCCAATGCAAAGGGACACTGGCTGAATGGACAAAATGGCTGCCAGCTAGTCACATGGTCAGACAACAACAGCAAGGAGGCATGGCAAACAAAGAACACATGCAAGCCTATGGCAAAGGGACATTGGCTTCATGCACAAAATGGCTGCCAGCAACATGGTCAAACAACAACAAGAAGGAGCAAGGAGAACAAAGAAGAACACATGCAAGCCTATGGCAAAAAGACACTGGCTGCATGCACAAAATGGCTGCCAGCCACAGGGTAATTGGTTAAACAACAACTGCAAACAAGGAGGTATGGCGAACAAAGAACACGTGCAAACCTATGGAAGGGAGACTGGCTGGATAGACAAATTGGCTGCCAGCCAGCCAAATTGTCAAATAACAATAACAAGGAGCAAGGAGGCATGGCAAACAAAGAACACATGAAAGCCTGTGGCAAATGGACACTGGCTGCATGCACAAAATGGCTGACAGACACATGATCGTACAACAACAGGAAGGAGGCGTAGCACACAAAGAACACATGCAAGCCTATGGCAACGGACACGGGCTGCATGCACAAAATGGCTGCCAGCCACATTGTCAAAAAACAACAACAGAGAACAAAGAAGAACACATGCAAACCTTTGGCAATGGGACTCTGGCTGCATGCACAAAATGTCTGACAGTCACATAGTCATGGTCAAACAACAACTGCAAACAAGGGGGCATGGAGAACAAAGAACACATGCAAGCCTATGGCAAATGGGCACTGTCTGGATCAACAAAATGGCTTCCAGACCCCCACATGGTCAAACAACAACTACAAGGAGCAAGGAGGCATGCCAAACAAAGAACACATGCAAGCCTATGGCAAAGGGACACTGACTGCACACACAAAATGGCTGCCAGCCACATGGTCATGATAAAAAACAACAGCAAGCAAGGAGGCAAGGATAACAAAGAACACATGCAGCCTATGGCAAGGGACACAGGCTGGATGGACAAAAAGGCTGCTAATCAGCCACATGGTCAATTACCAACAAGGAGCATAGATGCATGGCAAACAAAAACGCATGGAAGCCTATGGCAAAAGGACACTGACTGCATGCACAAAATGGCTGACAGCCACATGATCAAACAACAACAGCAAGGAGGCATGGCAAACGAAGAACATATGCAAGCCTATGGCAAAAGAACACCGGCTGCATGCACAAAATGGCTGCCAGCCACTTGTTCAAACAACAACAAGAAGGAGCAAAGAGAACAAAGAACACATGCAAGCCTATGGCAAAGGACACTGTCTACACGCACAAAATGGATGACAGCCACATGGTCAAGGCCAAATAATAACTGCAAACAAGGAGACATGGAGAACAAAGAACACATGCAAGCCCATGGCTAAGGGACACTGGCTGAATGGGCAAAATGGCTGCCAGCTAGCCACATGGTCAAACAACAACAGCAAGGAGGCATGGCAAACAAAGAACACATGGAAGCCTATGGCAAAGGGACGCTGCCTGCAAGCACAAAATGCCTGCCATCAACATGGTCAAACAACAACAAGAAGGAGCAAGGAGAACAAAGAAGAACACATGCAAGCCTGTGGCAAAGGGACACTGGCTGCATGCACAAAATGGCTTCTAGCCGCAGGTTCATGGTCAAACAACAACTGCAAACAAGGAGGCATGGAGAACAAAGAACACATGCAAGCCTATGGCAGGGGAGACTGACTGGATGGACAAAATGGCTGCTAGCCAGCCACATCGTCAAATAACAATAATTAGGAGCAAGGAGGCATGGCAAAGAAAGAACACATGAAAGCCTGTGGCAAAGGGACACTGGCTGCATGCACAAAATGGCTGACAACTACATGATCAAACAACAAAAGCAAGGAGGCATGACCCCCAAAGAACACATGCAAGCCTATGGCAAGGGATACTGGCTGCATGCACAAAATGGCTGCCAGCCACATGGTCAAACAACAGCAAGAAGGAACAAAGAAAACAATGAATAACACATGCAAGCCTATGACAAAGGGACACTGGTTGCATGCACAAAAGGGCTATCAGCCACATGCTCAAACAACATCCTGCTATGCAAAATGGCTTCCATCCATATGGTCAATCAAGAAGGAGCAAGGAGAACATAGAAGAACACATGCAAGCCTATGACAAAGGGACAATGGCTGCATTCACAAAAGGGCTACCAGCCACATGGTCAACCAAAATCCTGCTATGCCATCAAATATTATTACCCCACAATATATACATGTTTTGCAAAAAAAGAAAAGCAGACAAAAGCCAGCATTTTAAATGTAATCCAATGCCATCCCTGTCCTAAATGAAGTTTTAAAAACATATCTCACTGAAACATTTATTTCATTCACTGGTGACTACTAGTACTGGCCTGAGCTGACTGGCTAAATGGCATTTTGGAAATCTATGCCACATACTAAAATAATATTACAAATGTTGCAAACATGTAGAGAAGGTACTGAGCTGTGTAACAATTTTCCTTCAAAAAAGGTGAAAAATCAATAGAATACAAAATAAATAATAACTAGGCCCATACTTAAACTCCAGACCATCCACCACTATAAATGTTTAAAATCAAATTAAAGTACAAAGAAACACTGGTGCATTCCCAAGCAAAAAAACAACACCCTTATTCAATAGGTTCAGAACTTACTTGTGTGACTTCACAAGAATAAAGGGCCTGATTACAACCTTGGCGGATGGGAAACTCCGTCACAAACGTGATGGATATCACATCCTCCATTTTACAAGTTCCATATGAGATAATGGAACTTGTAAAGTGGCAGACAGGATATTAATCATGTGTATGATGGAGTATCTCAACCACCAAGGTAATAATCAGGCCCAAAGTCCTTTAATACAAAGGTATATCCAGGAGACAGAGGCCCTCTTTACGAGTGTGGCAGTCTCAAGACCGCCACACTCGTGATAGTGGTCAGCCAGCCATGTAAAGGCTGGCAGAAAGGGGATGTTGGGGGCCCTATGGGGCCCCTGCACTTCCCATGCACTTGGTATGGGCCCCCATGGACAGCCCGTCACGCATTTCACTGCTTGAATTACAGGCAGTGAAAATGTGTGACAGGTGCTGTCGTACCCGACGCACCACAACATTGCCGCCAGCTCGATACTTTGGAGTCAAAGAGCCCCACAACAGAAATTGTTTTTCAGTTTGGCCTTTTGATGGGGGTTCCTGGGAGCCCGTCCCCTGAACTAGGGGGTTAAGAGACGTTTGACTTGCAACCTTTTGGACAAGGGGAGAATAATCTCCTTTGGCCAATCTGATTTCAATATTTTTTAATTTTAAGCCACGTGGCAGGGTGTGTGACCTACTTGTGGTGCAAATGTCTTGATAGCTCTAACTTTTTAACCATTTCAAACCCATACAAAAATGTATTTAAACAGTGATTTCTCAAAAACTACACTAAACCAAGCAAAGGCACTTCAATGAGTAAGTGTCTGCTTTCAGGCTACGTTTGGTGTTATTCTCTTCAGTGTTTTTGCTGTATCAAAGATTTCAATAGGAATCAAATGGAAAAGCCATTTATTCCACACCCTTTTTAACACTTCTTCTCATTGAAGGATGTACACAAAACTTGGCCTGTAAACTTAAATCTGATGAAATTGTTTTTCTTAAAAATGTTGCTGACTCATCAAACAGTGCCAAAGTTTTCAGGAACAGGAATACAAAAAATCCTTTTCAGTGAACACTCTGACCTAAATGTACAGTGCTATCGCAGGATGAAGTACCAGTCAGTTTCTTCAAGTGATTGTCTGCTGGCTCACCTCTCCCACCCTTGGTGATGTCAGTCCAACATTAGATGCCCCTCTGCTGCTGGGTTTGCATCCTGTGACATCCTAGAAGCCGCACATCATAGTGTTGCTGACCTTGGAGGATTCACCACCAATGGAGGGCCAATGTAGTGCATTGAGAGCTGAGACAGGCACAGCCACCAACGTTCTTGACACAAACCATAGATGGCTGGCCAACAGCATGAGACAACAGCAAGAAAAGCAAGCCCCGAGGCAGGCAACATGTGTGACTGGCTGAGACTACAGTTACTGCTGTGTCGGGCATAAGAATGGAGCTATGGATGCCTCAAGAGAAATGTCCTTCTTTGTTACCACTGCAAAAAACAGGGTTCCAGCAGGATTATTCTTTGTTAGTAAATCAATCTAATAACAATTTGTTAGACCAAAATAATGTATAGTCAATAAATAAATCGCTTGACTTAGGGAATACTATCATATCAGGGAATTAGTGTTGTATATTTGAAAACAGGAAGGAAAAAGGTAAACTGCTGAGACATAAGATTTTGAGCTGTGGTCTTTCATTCATGGAATTGATCAAGAACATCATGTAAAAAAACATGGTTGTTACAAACAAGTAAATAGTGAAGGTACAGTGCTTAGGTGATGCACAATGTGTGAGTATAACAATATGGTAAATAACACATCCGATTAGAGATGTTTCAAGCCAATGGCAAGATTGTTTTGCCCAGGGCGCCCACCTTCCAAAGGGTCTTCATGAGAATGAACTTTCTCTCTCTACCTCAATTCTTTAAATTTTTGTATCTTAGGACCTCATTACGAGTTTGACGATCTTTGACAAGACTGCCACATTAATGGCTGCCAAAAGACTATCGGTTTGGAGGTGATCCGACTGCCGTATTAAGAATCACACAGCTCAGTCCACCAAAAAACTGCCACAAATCTCTGAAACTGCCAAGACACTGGAGGACAGAAAAGAGGTGGATTGACCACCAGCACTGCCAGCTCACCAAAAGGCCACAGATAATATTATAATCCACAAATCACAAGAGCGGTTCTTCCATGGCGGAAAACCACTGGTGGTGGGATCCTCGGCTGTCTGAAGTCACATCAGTCAGAACACCACACTACATTGGATAGTGTGAATACCCTACACCTGACACACATCCACACACCTGACACACCTATTTAAGACACCCCTACACAACCCACATTCCTTTGCAACCTGAACACTTCACATAGCCAGAGAAAAGCCAAAAATTAAAGACATTGCAAAACAAACAATAGGCACCCCTACACATTTCACTCAGCACTCATACCACACCTGCACAACATACACAACACACAATTTAGTATCCCACACAATACAGAACAGCCGTCACTTACTCACATCACAGCAACCACACCTCATCACTAACATTTTTATTTCTCAATTTTTCACTACCTCACCGTCTCTCCCTCCACTACCTTGTCCCCTCAAAAATATCCATGTTTCATTGAGGATGAGTTAAGGGTCACGGTGGATGAAATTGTCAGAGTAGAGCCATACCTTTTTGGACCACAGAACTAGCAAACATCAATAACCAGGAAAATGGAGTTGTGGCAAAGATACTCAACAGGGCGAATTCTGTAGGCAGTTACCCACCCACAAGGGGCAACATCAGGAAGAGGTGGAATGGCCTCAGGGGGAAGGTCCATTCCATGGCTGCCAGGCACCAGCTGGAGGTCCTCAAGACTGGCGGTGGACTCCCCCTCCTCCTCCTACTTTCACATCATGGGAAGACAAGATCTTGAACATCCTGCATCCTGAGGGCCTGACAGGACGAATTCTGTAGGCAGTTACCCACCCACGAGGGGCAACATCAGGAAAAGGTGGAATGACCTCAGGGGGAAGGTCCATCCCATGGCTGCCAGGCAGCAGCTGGAGGTCCTCAAGACTGGCGGTGGACTCCCCTTCCCCCCCTACTTTCACATCATGGGAAGACAAGATCTTGAACATCCTGCATCCTGAGGGCCTGACAGGAATACCTGGGGGAGTGGAGTCTGGTAAGCCACTACACAATTCATGTCACCAAAAGGTTTTGTCTTGCATGCTCACTGATCACCTTTCCCCACCTCAGTGACCAAACCACCCACCACCCCTGTGTTCAAATGTATAAATACCCCTCTCTGGCATGCCACATGTCAACTAAGCTCACCTGCGGCCACAGTGCTTGTGTTTGCATGTGAAGAAAAGGGTCTGACAGCACTACGACTCCCAGCAGGCACTGTTCCACCTGTATGAAAACCAGAACAGAGTACTATATTTTAAAATGCCTTCCAGGTGAAACTAGCAATCAATGTAACCCCTCCTGAATGCACCACTGTTTAAAAGTCCATGGCATAACAACAATGCTGTGGCCCACTACCAGTACTATTAAAAGTAAAACACAGCTACAACTGTGTCCCCTACCAAACTAGCCTTTTAGAAAACCTTCCTAACATTGTCATATGTTCACCTGGGGGAGGGTGGAACTGTAAGGGAAACTGGGTGTTCTTCCAGTACATCCATACAGAGGCCCAGGTCAAATGGTAACTCCCATACTGTTTGCCAGCTCTTACGCCATTGTGCATTGTCCAGCTGTTATTGCATCAGTGATGCTCTACACCTTACTAATGAGATAAATGTTAATTATAATGTCTTTACTCAGACAAGATATGAGGGTATCAGCAGTCATCTAAACACCAATATACTCCAAGACCTTGGAGCATGGTGTATGCAATTGCAAATTTCTGTGTCCCACATTGCTCTAACCCAGATTTGGAAGGAGCTGTCATTGTCATATCAGGGGATCATGTAAAGGCAGTGTGTTCAAGTCACTAGCATGTCTAGTTGTCAAAGTTAAACACCACTTGTTTCATCTCTTATAGCAACTGTGTGTTACACTTCTCCTACAGGTAACCTTGCCATTCTCAACATGGAGAGGACACCAGAGACTGCCACTACCTCTCTGGAGGAGGGACCCAGTGAGGCAAACACCCCTAGATGTTTGGACACTGAGGGTGAAGCTGGCCCATCAGTGACAACTGGTCAGTCAACAACTCTGAGCCTCACCCTGCCCACATTGACTCCTCCCAGCCATGTTGCATCCACATCACGAGCAACCATTCACCCCAAAACATATGTCTCAAGGACAGTGTCTTCCATTGTGTGACCCATAGTACAGGTACCTGAGTCTTCTGTTGTCACCCCTGACAATGATGGTCCTGCCACCAGTGGGAGTGGGCATACTGTGCCAGAGGCACAGGTACGTGGGGTAGGGTGTGTGGAAGAGATGATGTGGGCTAGAGGATGGCGGCTCCAAGGGACACAACTGACCAGAATACTATCTCCCAAGTCTTGGGAGCCTACCAACATTCCCAAGGTATGGTGAGCCGGTACTGACCATGATGGGGGAGACCCAACAGCTACAGAGGAACAACCTCCAGGAACCATCCTGGCTTCCATTGCTGGGGTGCTAAGGGACATGAATACCACCATGAGTAGGTTTTGTACCCAACATCAGGTCTCTTCCACTAGCAATAAAACATCATGCCCTTCTACATCTGTGTCTGCTAGTGGAATCTAGGCCCTGCCAGGGGAAAAGAATGCTCAGACACCCCACCCTTTGTAGCAGAAGAACTTCTGACACAAACGTGGACGTCCACCCAGACATCTAGGAGGAGCAGATGCCAAGACCATACCTACTGCCAGGAAGTGAACCTCTACTGATTGTTTCCCCCTGTCTGGCACAGACACACCTTGTTGACTGTCCTGACACCTAATCCATTTCCCTGTGGTACAAGGACACTGGACTTGTGTTTCTAAATGGTGAAGCAGCTAGCCTGATGATTTCATCCACGATGACTGAACTCTTTGCTGTTTTGTTTGTGAAATTTTTGTTTCTTAACACTCATTTCACTGTGCAGTCCCCAATGAATACCACTTAACCACAGATCTTGTGCTAGTGTGACTAATCGACCATATACAATTGTCACGCATGACAAGTCTTGTATCAAAATGTTCCTCTCTAATGTAAAACATTTGTCATGGTCAATACACATGTACTGTATAACCAGGATACATATTGCATTGACAATGTAGTACACACATAACACAAATCACTTGTATTGTACATTCCCACATATTTATTTGAAGAATCCCCATTACCACATAGTGAAGTACTGCTGCTAACTTCAGTGTTTCAGCATAGGTGTCATACACTACCAACCCACAGACTTCTGTAGTTAGTAACATGCCAGTCTAGTCTTTAAGTATCCCAGGAGGCAAGCAGATTAGTTCAATGTATCATCTGCTAAAGCCTTATCACATACCCATACCATAGCTCCCAAATGACCATACCCAATGAAACAGACAGAGTTCAGTACATCTGCCTGTGACACTGTCTGATATTGCTAAATGAGGATGAGCCAAACAGTCAATCTGCAATATGTAATTGACAAACATTGATACATGTACATTACACTGCCAAATCAGATGTACTAATGTGACTTTAATTGTGTATTGTGTAAACATTAGATTATGTACGCAACAGTTCTGTACACAACTCCAAGTGACAATCTGCATGCATATCTGAGCCATGGGCTTTGGAGCCATGTATTACCTCACTGAGGGCCAGATGTAGCAATATTGCAAAGTGCGAGTTGCAATTTGCGAGCCCAAGAGACTCGCAAATTGCAACTCGCAATTTGCAATGCAGAACGGTGTCTCAGACACCGTCTGCGAGTCACTATGGGGTCGCAAAGACCCACCTCATTAATAATAATGAGGTGGGTCGCAAATTGCGGCCCCATAGCGACTATGGGCACTCGCTAACATGGAGGCCTGCTGTAGTCAGCAGACCTCCATGTTCGTGACTGCTTTATCAAAAAAGCAGTTTTTTTTTTTTTAAGAGTAGCCCGTTTTCCTTAAAGGAAAATGAGCTGCACTTAAAAAAAAATCTGAAACCTTTAGTTTCGGAATTTTTTCAGGGTAGGTAGTGGTCCCTTGGACCACTACCTGCCCTGAAAAAATATTTTGTGGTCCATTCACAAAGGGGAAGGGGTCCCATGGGGACTACTTCCAATTTGCGAGTGGGTTACCATCCACTTCAAGTGGATGGTAACTGCGACTCCATTTGTGACCGCATACGCGGTCGCAAATGGAATTGCATACCACTGCGAATCGCAAATAGGAAGGGAACACCCCTTCCTATTTGCGATTCGGAAATGCATTTTGCGAGTCGGTCCCGACTCGCAAAATGCATTTCTGCATGGGAAACTCCGGTTTGCGACTCGCCAACGGCAATTTTTGCCGTTTGCGAGTCGCAAACAGTTTCCTGCATCTGGCCCTGAGTATCATAATAGGAATCTTATCTGGTATTCCTAACCTCACCTATACCCCACTGAATCACTTTTATTATATCACATCACATACCTTGGGCCAATCAAAGTACTGATTGATGAGAGCCCTGATGTCTCCATCTTCATCCTCATCATGCTCGTCATCAATTGGCAAATCTGCATTTCCACCCACAGAATCTGCTGGCTCCTCCTCTTCTGGTATAAATGGTATCTGACGGCTCAGGGCTCAGGCGAGGTTGTGAAGCATGCAGCAGGCAACAATAATTTGACAAACCTTTTTGAGTGAGTAGGGGAGTGCTCCTCTAGACTTTTCAATGCTGCAAAATCTTGCGTTCAGGAGCCCAAAAGTCTGCTCTACTACATGCTTTTTCCTTCTGAGGGCTTAATTGAAGTGGACTTCACCTAGTATGGTTGGGTACCTCACTGGTGTCAACAACCAAGGACAGTTTGGGTAGCCAGAGTCCCCTGTAAGGTATACTTACAACAATCTAAATATTAATCTTGGACATCCACATATATGATAGCAGATAAAAGGTACAGACACACATGATATATATGACTTACCAATCAGCCAGGCCCTCTCTGTGTATAGTTGCGTCATTAGCATTGGGATATTGATGTTCCACATGATGAAGGAATCATGGACTGACCCAGGATGCTTTGCACAAACTTGTGAAATGTAGAAGTCAGCCAAACAGACCACTTGGACGTTGATGGAGTGGAAGTTTTTCATGTTTCTATTTACCTTTCTTTGGCTACATGGGTGCCATTTATGGCTCCAACCACATGTGGAATGTGTCCCAAAGCATAAAATTCAGCCTTTACATGGGTCAACTCCTCACGATGGGGAAATCTGATGTAGCTGTCTAGGTGTTTCAACAATGCAGAGAGTACAGCCATCAAAACCAGACTGAACATGGGCTGAGACATCCCAGAAGTTAGGGCCACTGTATTTTGAAAGGACCCTGTGGCCAGGAAGTGTAGCACTGACATGACTTGGACAATGGGAGGTTTGCTATTAGGAGTATGAATGGTAGACTCCAACTGAAGAGATCCATGACTGTCTGCCTATCCAGGCAGCATATTTGGATGACATGTCACTCCTCCATTGTGTGCAGGTCTGCTAGTGGGTGGTACACTGGAGGTTGTCTTTCTCGTCTCATGCCAGGGTAACTATGTGGGACAACACCAGAATGTATGTGTATGACTCAATCTATACATCATAAGTATGATCACACCAAAGTCACAGATAAAGCTACATTATGTCACATGAATCAGTGAAAAAGTTGTACTCAGCACATACCTCAGCAACATTTGTCTAAATACTGTAATCAGATCCCCTAACCCCTAGCATGTACTTTAAATAGAGAAAGGCGTCACTGACAGTAAATGTGCCATAGACTTAATTAACATGTGAAACATATTTGGAACACCTATACTTTGTTCAGATTCAGATAGTCATTACTCTGCTGACAATACTGTTTCATGTACGTAACTCAGGATACATCATTTTCACATCCTCTAGATACTACATTCACATTGCTACATGTTTGCATAAAGCCAGCAGTTAACACATTATCATAAATATGATTCTTAGTCAATGACGCATCTTTCATTACCTTAACCACTTCGCTGCCAGGCCTTTTCCCCCTCCTGTGCCAGGCCTTTTTTTGCCTATTTGGGGCAGTTCGCGCTTACGCCCGCATAACTTTTTGTCCACATAAGCTAACCAAGCCAAATTTGCGTCCTTTTTTTCCAACATCCTAGGGATTCTGGAGGTACCCAGACTTTGTGGGTTCCCCTGAAAGAGGCCAAGAAATTGGCCAAAATACAGGGAAAATTTTGTTTTTTTCAAAAAAATTGGAAAAAGTGGCTTCAGAAGAAGGCTTGTGGTTTTTCCCCTGAAAATGGCATCAACAAAGGGTTTGCGGTGCTAAACTCAGCAGCTTCCCAGCTTTCAGGAACAGGCAGACTTGAATCCGAAAACCCAATTTTTCAACACAATTTTGGCATTTTACTGGGGCATACCCCATTTGTGCAATTTTTTGTGCTTTCAGCCTCCTTCCAGTCAGTGACAGGAATGGTAATGAAACCAATGCTGGATCCCAGAAACCTAAACATTTCTGAAAAGTAGACAAAATTCTGAATTCAGCAAGGGGTCATTTGTGTAGATCCTACAAGGGTTTCCTACAGAAAATAACAGCTGAAAAAGAAAAATATTGAAATTGAGGTGAAAAAAACATCAATTTTTCTCTACTTTTTACTCTGTAACTTTTCCCTGCAATGTCAGATTATCGAAAGCAATATACCGTTACGTCTGCTGGACTCCTCTGGTTGCGGGGATATATAGGGTTTGTAGGTTCATCAAGAACCCGAGGAACCCAGAGCCAATAAATGAGCTGCACCCTGCAGTGCGTTTTCATTCTATACCGGGTATACAGTAATTCATTTGCTGAAATATAAGGAGTAAAAAATAGCTAACAAGAAAACCTTTGCATTTCCAAAAAGGGCACAAGATAAGGTGTTGAGGAGCAGTGGTTATTTGCACATCTCTGAATTCCGGGGTGACCATAGTAGCACGTGAATTACATGGAATTTCTCAAATAGATGTCTTTTTTACACACACCCCTATATTTGGAAGGAATAAATGTAGAGAAAGACAAGGGGCAATAACACTTGTTTTGCTATTCTATGGTCCCCCAAGTCTCCCGATAAAAATGATACCTCACTTGTTTGGGTAGGCCTAGCGCCCGCGACAGGATATGCCCCAAAACACAACGTGGACACATCACAGAAAACAGAGCTGTTTTTAGCAAAGTGACTAGCTGTAGATTTTGGCCTCTAGCTCAGCCGCCACCTAGGGAAACCTACCAAACCTGTGCATTTCTGAAAACTAGAGACCTAGGGGAATCCAAGGAGGGGTGACTTGTGTGGCTCGGACCAGGTTCTGTTACCCAGAATCCTTTGCAAACCTCAAAATTTGGCTAAAAAAACACATGTTCCTCACATTTCTGTGGCAGAAAGTTCTGGAATCTGAGAGGAGCGACAAATTTCCTTCCACCCAGCATTCCCCCACGTCTCCCGATAAAAATGATACCTCACTTGTGTGGGTAGGCCTAGCGCCCGCGACAGCATATGCCCCAAAACACAACCTGGACACATCACAGAAAACAGAGCTGTTTTTAGCAAAGTGACTACCTGTAGATTTTGGCCTCTAGCTCAGCCGCCACCTAGGGAAACCTACCAAACCTGTGCATTTCTGAAAACTAGAGACCTAGGGGAATCCAAGGAGGGGTGACTTGTGTGGCTCGGACCAGGTTCTGTTACCCAGAATCCTTTGCAAACCTCAAAATTTGGCTAAAAAAACACATGTTCCTCACATTTCTGTGGCAGAAAGTTCTGGAATCTGAGAGGAGCGACAAATTTCCTTCCACCCAGCATTCCCCCACGTCTCCCGATAAAAATGATACCTCACTTGTGTGGGTAGGCCTAGCGCCCGCGACAGCATATGCCCCAAAACACAACCTGGACACATCACAGAAAACAGAGCTGTTTTTAGCAAAGTGACTACCTGTAGATTTTGGCCTCTAGCTCAGCCGCCACCTAGGGAAACCTACCAAACCTGTGCATTTCTGAAAACTAGAGACCTAGGGGAATCCAAGGAGGGGTGACTTGTGTGGCTCGGACCAGGTTCTGTTACCCAGAATCCTTTGCAAACCTCAAAATTTGGCTAAAAAAACACATGTCCCTCACATTTCTGTGGCAGAAAGTTCTGGAATCTGAGAGGAGCTACAAATTTCCTTCCACCCAGCGTTCCCCCAAGTCTCCCGATAAAAATGATACCTCACTTGCGTGGGTAGGCCTAGCGCCGGCGACAGGAAACACCCCAAAGCGCAACGTGGACACATCCTAAATTTTGGAAAAAAACAGAGGTGTTTTTTGCGAAGTGCCTACCTGTAGATTTTGGCCTCTAGCTCAGCCGGCACCTAGGGAAACCTACCAAACCTGTGCATGTCTGAAAACTAGAGACCTAGGGGAATCCAAGGAGGGGTGACTTGCGGGGCTCGGACCAGGTTCTGTTACCCAGAATCCTTTGCAAACCTCAAAATTTGGCTAAAAAAACACATGTCCCTCACATTTCTGTGGCAGAAAGTTCTGGAATCTGAGAGGAGCTACAAATTTCCTTCCACCCAGCGTTCCCCCAAGTCTCCCGATAAAAATGATACCTCACTTGCGTGGGTAGGCCTAGCGCCGGCGACAGGAAACACCCCAAAGCGCAACGTGGACACATCCTAAATTTTGGAAAAAAACAGAGGTGTTTTTTGCGAAGTGCCTACCTGTAGATTTTGGCCTCTAGCTCAGCCGGCACCTAGGGAAACCTACCAAACCTGTGCATTTCTGAAAACTAGAGACCTAGGGGAATCCAAGGAGGGGTGACTTGCGGGGCTCGGACCAGGTTCTGTTACCCAGAATCCTTTGCAAACCTCAAAATTTGGCTAAAAAAACACATGTCCCTCACATTTCTGTGGCAGAAAGTTCTGGAATCTGAGAGGAGCTACAAATTTCCTTCCACCCAGCGTTCCCCCAAGTCTCCCGATAAAAATGATACCTCACTTGCGTGGGTAGGCCTAGCGCCGGCGACAGGAAACACCCCAAAGCGCAACGTGGACACATCCTAAATTTTGGAAAAAAACAGAGGTGTTTTTTGCGAAGTGCCTACCTGTAGATTTTGGCCTCTAGCTCAGCCGGCACCTAGGGAAACCTACCAAACCTGTGCATTTCTGAAAACTAGAGACCTAGGGGAATCCAATGAGGGGTGACTTGTGGGGCTCGGACCAGGTTCTGTTACCCAGAATCCTTTGCAAACCTCAAAATTTGGCTAAAAATACACATGTTACTCACATTTCTGTGGCAGAAAGTTCTGGAATCTGAGAGGAGCCACAAATTTCCTTCTACCCAGCGTTCCCCCAAGTCTCCAGATAAAAATGATACATCACTTGTGTGGGTAGGACTAGCGCCCACGAAAGGAAAGGGCCCAAAACACAACGTGGACACATCACATTTTTTTATAAAAAGCAGTGCCTACCTGTGGATTTTGGCCTGTAGCTCAGCCGACACCTGAGGAAACCTAGCAAACCAGTGCATTTTTGAAAACTAGAAACCCAGGGGAATCCAAGATGGGGTGACTTGCGGGGCTCTGACCAGGTTATGTTACCCAGAATCCTTTGCAAACATCAAAATTTGGCCCAAAAAACACTTTTTCCTCTCATTTCGGTGACAGAAAGTTCTGGAATCTGAGAGGAGCCACAAATTTCCTTCCACCCAGCGTTCCCCTAAGTCTCTCGATAAAAATGGTACATCACTTCTGTGGGTAGGCCTAGCGCCCACAAAAGGAAATGGCCCAAAACACAACGTGGACACAACATATTTTTTCACAGAAAACAGAGGTGTTTTTTGCAAGGTGCCTACCTGTGGTGTTTGGCCTGTAGCTCAGCCGGCCCCAGGGGGGGGGGGCAGAAATGCCCTAAAATAAATTTACCCCCCCAACCCCCACCCTCCCCCGCCGGGACCGACCCTTGCCTACGGGGTCGCTCCCCCTGCGTGACATTGGCACCAAAAAACAAATCCCCGGTGCCTAGTGGTTTCTGCCCCCTTGGGGGCAGGTTGACCTAAACTCAGCCAATCTGCCCCCAAGGGGGGCAGAAATGGCCTAAATACAATTTGTCCCCCAGGGGAGCGACTTTTGCCTGATGGGTCGCTCCCCATCTCTAAAAAAAAAAAACAAAGAAAAAAACAAAGAAAAAAAAGAAAAATTCCCCTGGCGCCTAGAGGTTTCTGCCCCCCCCGCCGGGGGCAGATCGGCCTAATAATAGGCCGATCTGCCCCCCGGGGGGGCAGAAATGGCCGAAAATAAATTTGCCCCCCCAACACCCACCCCCCCCGGGAGCGACCCTTGCCTACGGGGTCGCTCCCCCTGCGTGACATTGGCGCCAAAAAACAAATCCCGGTGCCTAGTGGTTTCTGCCCCCTTGGGGGCAGATTGACCTAAAATTGGCCAATCTGCCCCCAGGGGGGCAGAAATGGTCTAAATACAATTTGCCCCCCCAGGGGAGCGACCCTTGCCTGATGGGTCGCTCCCCATCTCTAAAAAAAGAAACAACAACAAAAAAAAAACACAACAAAAAAAATTGCCCTGGTGCCTAGAGTGTTCTGCCCCCCCCCCCGGGGGCAGATCGGCCTAATAATAGGCCGATCTGTCCCCCGGGGGGGCAGAAATGGCCTAAAATAAATTTGCCCCCCCAACCCCCCCCCCCACCCCCCGGGAGCGACCCTTGCCTACGGGGTCGCTCCCCCTGCGTGACATTGGCGCCAAAACACAAATCCCCGGTGCCTAGTGGTTTCTGCCCCCTTGGGGGCAGATTGACCTAAAATCGGCCAATCTGCCCCCAGGGGGGCAGAAATGGTCTAAATACAATTTGCCCCCCAGGGGAGCGACCCTTGCCTGATGGGTCGCTCCCCATCTCTAAAAAAAAGAAAGAACAAAAAAAAAAAAACAAAAAAAAAAAATTTGCCCTGGCGCCTAGAGGTTTCTTCCCCCCCTGGGGGCAGAAATGGCCTAAAATAAATTGCCCTCCCCCCCAGGGAGCGACCCTTGCCTAAGGGGTCGCTCCCTTTGCGTGAAATTCACGCAAAGAAAAAACTCCCTGGTGTCTAGTGGTTTCTACCCCCCTTGGGGGCAGATTGGCCTCATCAAAATAGGCCAATCTGCCCCCAAGGGAGGCAGAAATGGCCAAAATATAATTTTCCCCCAAGGGGAGCGACCCTTGCCTAAGGGGTCGCTCCCCACCAAAAAAAAAAAAAATGAAACAAAAAAAAAAAATGGTCCCTGGTGCCTAGAGGTTTCTGCCCCCCCTGGGGGCAGATCGGCCTAATAGTAGGCCGATCTGCCCCCAGGGGGGGCAAAAAAGGCCTTCCCGAAAATATGCCCCCCCTGGGAGCGACCCTTGCCCAAGGGGTCGCTCCCTTTTGTCAATAACAATAAAAAAAAAAAAAAATCCCTGGTGTCTAGTGGTTTCTACCCCCCTTGGGGGCAGATTGGCCTCATCAAAATAGGCCGAAATGGCCAAAATATAATTTTCCCCCAAGGGGAGCGACCCTTGCCTAAGGGGTCGCTCCCCACCTCAATAAAAAAAATGAAAAAAAAAAAAAATGGTCCCTGGTGCCTAGAGGTTTCTGCCCCCCCTGGGGGCAGATCGGCCTAATAAGGCCGATCTGCCCCCAGGGGGGGCAGAAAAGGCCTTTTCAAAAAAATGCCCCCCCTGGGAGCGACCCTTGCCCAAGGGGTCGCTCCCTTTTGTCAATTTCAAAGAAAAAAAAAAAAATCCCTGGTGTCTAGTGGGGTTTCAAAAGCCGGATTGCAAGCAATCCGGCTTTTGAAACCCTCGGAGGGACTTCAAAGGGAAGGAAATACTTTTCCTTCCCTTTGAAGCCCCTCCGGGCCTCCCAAGTGATTGAAAAAGAAATGCTTTTGCATTTCTTTTTCAATCGCGCTGGAAGCAGAGCTTCCAGCGCGACGAGGGAGGCCCCTGTGACACATCAGCGCGCGCGCGCGCTGACGTCACAGGGGGGGGGGGTGGGGGGGGGTCAGGGGTGGAAGGGGAAGGGATTCCCCGGTCAGCCCTGACCTAGGGGGGTGGGGGGGCGGCCCTCGGGAGGAGCGCTAGCGCTTCTCCCGAGGGAAGCATTCAGGACGTAATGGTTACGTCCATGGCGCCACACGGGCGCTGCCATGGACGTAACCATTACGTCCGTGGCAGGGAAGGGGTTAAAGTACATATGTGAGCCTTGGCAGCTGCCTGACCTACTGTACTGGACATCAGGAAGTGACCTAACTCCGCCGGCAGATGTCGTCATGGCGGTAGGCAGTCACAACTGCCTTAGACATTGCCATTGAAACACATTTCTGCCTTTGGCAGACTTGGGCCAATGGCGACGTCCGCCGTCGGTGATGGTCCTATATGTGGTAGACGTGACTGCCATCTCATGCTTCTACCCTGACTTGACTTCTGACACTGCTGCCAGCAAGATCTCCACGACCTGCGCTGCTGTGTAGTGCCTCTTGACCAATCATGCCACGTCCTACAGGTAATAGGACCCCATCCTTCTTGCCTAATCATCTGGACTAGCGTGTGGAGGAGGACTTACCTCTGTATGAACAGCTATGGTGCACAGGAGGAGCGGTAAGTGCAATGCAATACCAATGTTGGAAATGTTAAGTGTATGATGATGTTGATGAAATGTGGTGGAATGAAGGATTGGGAAAATATGTGTGGATAGATGGACATGTGCACATGTGCTTAGATAGTTTTGAACTCCGACACATAGTAGGGAGTGTTTAATGCACGTACCATGACCCACCTAAAAACTGTATTACATTATAATTAAAGGTGGTGTTAGAAATGGTTGTGTACTCATACCACGTTTAAAGACATGCTTGTGGTCTGGTCATATGTTTTTAGACAACACCTGGTACTGGATATGCATGTTGTATGCTTGACTCCACTTCACACATGGCCTGACTGCAGATGGTCCTTCCACATAGAAGGGGACGCTGGAGGAAGTGTATATATTGCTACTTGCTCTAAATTTTTGTTTTACCTTTCTTGTTTTGGGATGGTGCATGTGGACATGACTTTCTCCTCTTGTCTGTGCTGTCCATGCAGGTCAACGCCCATAAGAAAAAGGGGATCTGGTGTGCCATCACCAAGATAGTGTGGACCCTGGGAGTCCACAGCCGGTGGAGCACCAACTGTGGGAAGCGATGGGAGGACCTGAGATGGTGGGTCCGGAAGACCGCAAAGGCCCAGTTGGGGATGTCCTCCTAAGGGTGAAGGGGTGCCATTCAGACCTTGACCCCCTAATGCCCAGCAAATTGGCAGTAGCCTACCCTGAGTTGGATGTGCAATTGAGGGCAGCACAGCAGCCACTTCATGTGAGACTGTGATGTCCATCTGACATGTCACATGCCATACTTGCTAAACTTACTCAAAGCTGTTAGGAGGTGATCCCATATGGTAAGTGAGCTATGTACATTGGCCCCTGTAATGTCTCATCCGAGTGGACATCCTGCATGTTGGAAACCATGGTATTGCTAGACTACTATTGCAACACATACATTGATCTCAGGGCTCTGAATGTTAGTACTATGTACATGTCCTTTGGATGGTAAGTGACTACACAGCTATTTGCTTAGCCATTGTGTTGTGGGCATGCTAAATAGATCGAGACATCTTATTTACAGTTACATTCTTCACTGGAAACATCATGTATAAATTGTAAGGTTCTGTCATAAATGAACATTGTAATGTATGATAAACATACTTTCTTTTCCAATTTTGGATATGTTTTGAATGCCTTTAGTATGGAAACCTATTGTTTGCACTGACTACATTGCGGTGCAAGCGTGGTAGTTCAAATTCACATGTGGGTGGAATGCTATGTGTAGACAGTCATTTGGCTTGCCTCAAGGTGTATGTCTCTATCATGGTATACTCAGATGTAGTGTGTGTGATTGACATTTTCCTATACAGATGTAAGACTACTCATGTCTGAAGTGTGGATAGTGATGTTGCCATTCAAACATTGGGCTATTGATGTTGCCACTCATCATGCTATGTTGAACTGTGTGTGGCCTTCATGCACATGACATGTTTCCATTGCATTTAAGGAGTAGTTATGATACCTGTGGCTGTTGGTGGGTAAATGCTATGGGCTAAATAGGCCCCTATGAGTGTGCAAGACTCTGTTTACAGTGGAGAATGACTAAGAGGAGTAGGCCAACAAAGTATGTATCATCCTTTCCTACATCACTATTGGTACATTTGTTTGTGACATGTGTTTATACTCTATCATACTCCAAATTTGCATATGCCAAATATAGTAGGTGCATGTTGGCAAATTGTAATTGTGAAGGTTGTGAACTATGTGATATGAAATGGTTTAGGCTTGTGTGCAACATGCTGTCTTGTGTTTAGCATATGATAAGGTTCCTTTCCTGGTACATGACATCAGGTAATATTGTAAGTATGTGTAGATTTTGTGTATGTGATATGTGGAAATCAATGTTACTACTGTTTCTCATAGCTTGGTTGTTGGTTGACTGTGTTGCTGTGGAAAGGGACCCCAAATCATGTTGCCAAGTCAGCTTGTCATGGAATGGTTAGTGTGATAGCTATACTGAAATGATGGTATTGTAGGTGTGACATAGGTGGCTGAGCTGGTGTGTGACATTGTTGTTATATAGGGGTGTACATTGTATCTTGTTGTGACATGATGTTGGCCCTAACCTGGTTCTAGGTGTAGTACAACTAGATGTAATGTAAATGATGTGTACAGTGTGATGTTAGTGTATTAAAAGAATGTGATGACCCTACCTCTCTTTCTGTTTTCCAGCATCAGCATCGGCAGGAGAAGGAGGCAGGGCACAGTGAGTGGGGAAGCTGTTGGCCATGGGACCTCAAGTCATGATACCACAGACACTGAGGGACCCAATGGCCCGGAGGGTGAAGGAGGTTCCACGGGGAGACAGGATCAACCTCATCATCTTCAGAATCCTCCTCCAGTGGACAGTACCTGACAGTGGTGGACCCATCTGGGAACAACCGAGCACCATCTCTGTCCAACATCCCCTTTCCTACCACTGGCACTCTAGTAGCTACCCACCCAGTTGGCTGTGCCCCGCTCACCCAAGAGGGTGGGCATCTCCTTTGTCACAGGCACCTCTGCCCCAGCACCTGTCAGCCCTGCTGCCCTCAGTGAGGAGGCTATTGACCTCCTGAGGTCCATCTCAGTGGGTCAGTTGACCATAGTGAATGTTATCCAGGCACTGGCAACTCAAATACAAGAGAGTAATGCATTCCCAGAGGGCATTTAAGGTGCACTGGCTGGCCTACAGAGATCCCTTAAGGCTCTGGCCTTCCCACAGATTACAGCCGGTCACCCTTTGTCTACGTGCCCCCTCCACCTTCTTCTTCCCAATCCTAAACCTTTCTTCCCTGACCCAGCCAAAGCACACAAACAGACAGGCATATATCCACCTCAACATCCAAGGGTAGCTCAGACAAACATAAGCACCACAGGACACTCCACCGGCATACACACAAACAACATTCAGATGCACACACAGCAACAGTCACAACCTGCCCTGACACCCTCACCACCCCCAGCATCATAGACAGCACACCTGACACACCTGCAGACACAACACCAACATTCACAGATCTAGCAATTACTCCTATTCTACCCATAGACAGCATTAAAGCAGACCCTCTGACATCCACCTCAGTCACAACACTTCCCCAGACACCACAACCACTAACACTCCTTCATGCAGCACATTCACCATACCTGCAGTCACCACCCAAAAGGACAGCCATGCACCCACCACAGCATCACCCCCCTCAGCCCAAAACACATAAATGCCCTCACTCACCCACACAACGGACACCCACCACCCACAAGCATACATCCCACAGACACACACCCAAGACATCCACACCAACACCTCATACAACCACTCTCTCTTCCTGTACACCCAAAGCATTTTGTTATGACTGTCCACGTGTGTGTGAATAATCTTTCCTTTCTGAGTTTCCCCTTTTCCCTACTCCTCTCGTGGTGCTTCCCTCTTCAAGTCCAGCCCTTCCACCTCCAAGGCCTCCCCTAACTCCCCTGCATGTACGCACACCCCTCCCCCACCAAGAAGTCTACCCTTCCCAAGAGGACCCAACCCTCCCCAAGCCTAAGTCTAACCCCGCCCAAGCCTAAGCCCAAACCCACCCTCCAACCTCACTCCCCCTCCCCCAGATAATCCCTGAAGTGCCTGGCTGCCCCCTTGATGCCTCTACCTGTGGAGGTTTCATGGCAGTCAGTAGTCAAGTTCAGGTCACCAATATGTGCCTTTGATTCACATTCGTAGAACAATGTACTGACCAGTGGCCATTGACTTAATTCTTATTTCTCCTGAAAATATATTCAGACCACCAGTTGTTGGTTTCCTGGTCACATGTTTGTCCTACATTTCTTTTACTAGGTTAGAGTTGCTCTTAGCTGATATTGGTTGTGTGTCAGTATTTCTGTGTGTGGTGCTTGTGCTTCCTTTGTTGTATGGCTACTATGTGTGGGTGTGTGCAGTGCTTTTGTCCCCCAGAGATAGGGTGTGTGTTGTGTGATGGGCATGTGTATGTAGCAGACATGTTGTTGTGATGGTATTGTGTGGTGTTTGTGTTGACGTGTGTGTAGTTGTTGCTGTGTTGTGTGGCTTTGTGTGCTTAGACTGTGTGAGTGTGCATGTTTTGTGCATGTCATGATATGTATGATGTGCTGTGTGTGGGATCTATGTGTTGATTGGTAAATTGTATGATTGTGTAATTGTGTGTGTTCATTCCCTATTGGTTGTACATTGTGTTGTAAGTGTGATGTGTCCCTGGGTAGTGTCTATTGTGAGTGCTTGCCAATGTGTTGATGATGGTGTGGTTGTGATGTGTTGTGGTGTTTGGTGGTATTGTGTGAAACTGGGCCTGTGCTGTGTTTCCATGCATAAGTGCGTGTTTTTGGCGTGTGTGTGGCTGTAGTGTGTGTACTGGGTATGTTCATTTGTCTGTGTGGCTGTTTGTGAGTGTGCATGTCAGTGTACAGCTACATGTGAGTGTCGCCCTCGCACCCCCTTCCCGACGGTATGTTGTGTAAGTGTGCAAACATTAACAATATACAACAGTAACAGGTAAGTGTGTGTACTTATGGTTGTTGTCTTCGTCGGCAAAGATTTAGAAGTTGTTCAGCAAGCAGGAGCAGCGGGATGATGTCTAGTTCTGGTTCCATGGCGACTCCTGATGAGTATGGCTTCCTATAGGTGAGTGTCTCCTTTTATAGAGTTCGTTTCCACCTGGGTTTCAGTGGTGGTGCGACCGTGGCAGAAATCTTGGTGGTGTGCAGCCACGCCATATGTCTGGGGAAGCAGGGTCTCCACCGGCCTGCAGGTGCCTGCAGCCATCCGTGGCAGTCTGACTGCAGTGGAGGTGCTAGCGGTGCTTTGGCTGTATTCCGTAGGGAATACTGCCAAAGTCATAATTTGGCGGTCCCCTCCACCAGCATGCTGACGGTATGACCACCAATGCTCACAAATGTTCCAACATCACAAACCACACATCGTAACACCAAGCCCTGCATGCAACAACAAAGCATGGACACCTATCACCAAAGCATGGCCACTGCACATACCCATACACCCCCCAAAACAACCATCACACAAGGACCCACACAGGAATGCAAGCACTGGGGTACACGGTCACCCACCCATAGCACACCATGACACACACAGATGTAATAAACATCCTTTTATACCCTTGCAGGACCCCTACTCAACATCACTCGACAGGAGGGTCCACACATTTCCACACCACCAACAGAAGAGACCCACAGTGATGACAGCAGCTTTGTCCAACTGGATCTAGATGACCAGCCCGGCCCATAGGGAACCTCTGGACAGTCAGTTCCCCTGACACAGTCACAGGCCACCACAGAGCTTCCCCCCTCTGGAAACACCAGCACTGCACCCAACCAGCGGGCCCATACCTCTGTCCCCAGGACACGTCAATCAGCAGTGTGTCCACCACTACAGGGATCCCAGGCTAACCCACCACCCCAACAACAACAGGGACCTGGGGGCAGTGGGCACACGGTCCAGGGGACGGAGGCCCAGGAACACAGGGGAACAGGGAGGGCTGCTGTGCGACAGGGGGAGGACAGGCCAAGGGAATCCACTCTCCACAAGGCCCTCTCTAATATCATGGGAGCCTACCACCATTCCCAGGAGACGATGGCAACAGTACTGGCCAAGTTTCAGGAGATCCAGCTCCTGCAGGAGGAACAGTATTTGGGCTTCAGGGAGGAACTCAGATCCATCAATACCACCCTGGGCACCATCGTAGGGGTGCTGAAGGAAGTCCTCAACACCAGGAGGGACACTGTGGCACAACAAGGTGCCCCTGACACTAGCCTGGACGATGAACTGCCCACCACCTCCGCCGGCGCTAGTGGACAGGAGGCACCGCCACAGGACCACCACACCAGCACCCCACCCCCTGCAGAGGGAGAACCACCCCGCAAACGGTCCCTGAGATCCAGGACAAAGACAGAGAACAATGCAAAGACCCCCACCAAGAAATGAGACCACCCAGAATGTCATCCTTATGTCCCACTTTGTCACCCTGTCCATCCTCAAACTGCCCCAGCTCCACTTCCTATGCCCATTTGGGCCATGCACCTGTGAGACTAATAGACTGGACTCTGCCATGGACATTCCTCCACCATCACCCCTCACCATTTTATAACCCCCTCCACTATTTAGCACTTAAATAAACACACTTAAAGCACTAAACAATCTGGAGTCTGTCTGTGATTTCGAAATAGTGTATTAGCAATTACAGTGGCAAAATGCTCTTTCAAATGTAATGTCAACATACCTATGTCAAACAGCTCTAGTCGTCCATGAGGAAACAAAGCAGATGTCACACAGTGGGACCCACATCTGTGAAATCGTTAGGGAAAGTGACAACTCAGTGACCATACACTGGGTGAAAACGACAGACAGTAGAGAGGTAGTAGTGTTAAAGTACATGTAGTAGGCAGGTTTGTATTCTTACCTGTGTCTCACTGGAAATATTGCAGGATAACCGAGTTCCTGTTGTCGATGTCCTCTTCTTCTGCTTCCTCGTCTTCACTGTCCACAGGCTCCACAGGTGTCACAACACCTCCATCTTGGCCAACCTCCTACAGAAAAGGCACCTGTCGTCGCAAAGCTAAGTTGTGAAGCATACAGCAGGCCACGATGATCTGGCACACCTTCTTTGGTGAGTAGAATAGGGATCCACTGTCATATGGAGGCACCTGAACCTGGCCTTCAGGAGGCCGAAGGTCTGCTCTATAATCCGCCGAGTTCGCCCATGGGCCTCATTGTAGCCTTCCTCTGCCCTTGACCTGGGATTCCTCACTGGGGTCAATAGCCATGACAGGTTGGGGTGACCAGAGTCACCTGCAAATGGCGAGGGCAACTGTTAGACACACACTAACCTGTAGGGATATCCCCAGACCCAGACAACCATTCCCACTGACTTGCTTCCAGGTGCTCACCTAGTGTCCACACACGGTGCCTCTGGAGTTGACCCATCACATAAGGGATGCTGCTATTCCACAGGATGTAAGCGTCATGCACTGAGCCAAGGAATTTGGCATTCACATGGGAGATGTACTGGTCTGCCAAACACACCATCTGCACATTCATGGAATGATAACTCTTCCGCTTCCTGTACACCTGTTCACTCCTGCGGGGGGTAGCAAAGCCACATGTGTCCCATCAATGGCACCTATGATGTTGGAGATATGTCCCAGGGCATAGAAGTCATCTTTCACTGTAGGCAAATCCTCCACCTGAGAGAAAACGATGTAGCTCCGCATGTGCTTCAGGAGGGCAGCCAACACTCTGGACAACACGTTTGAAAACATAGGCTGGGACATCCCTGATGCTATGACCACTGTTGTTTGAAATTACCCACTTGCAAGGAAATGGAGTACTGACAGGACCTGCACTAGAGGGGGGATTCCTGTGGGATGGCGGAAAGCTGACATCAGGTCTGGCTCCAGCTGGGCACACAGTTCCAGGATTGTGGCACGATCAAGCCTGTAGGTGATGATCACATGTCTTTCCTCCATTTTCAACAGGTCCACCAGCGGTCTGTACACCGGAGGATGCCGCTATCTCCTCACATGTCCCAGTGGATGGTGCCTATGAAGGACAACAGCGAGCACAGAGTCAACCAAATCAGAGGTACGTACCCACAGCTTACACAAAACACGAATCATATTCCGAAATTTGGCCTGTATAAGTGTTGAGGCAAGGCCTAGGTTGTCACGGTTTTCAATGGGCTTACCGTCGAAGCTGAGAGGCGTAGGGGAACGGCCCCGGTTCCGGCAGGTTCTGCTCTGGCCGAGGTAGGGGCGACCCCTTCCGGTAGCCACGGTGCTGTTTGGTAAGAGCAAACCACTACAGTCCGTGCCCTCCAGAAGGAGTCCCAGAGGAAAAACCCCAGTAGGGTAAAAAACCTCCACAGGAACTCCCTGAAACAAAAGGAGGACACCAAGGCGTTAGGACTGAAGATCAGGAAGACTGGAGAACAAAGACAGGTCAGGAAACACTGGATACGCAGGAAGAAATCAATCAGAGCGTGACTACCACCAAGGAGTGTTGCAACGCAATGAACAAGCAGCTGAATTCCCCTTATATACCCCTAGACAGTAAGTAGGAAACAGGAAGTAGAAATACCACCATCTTGGATTGGGGAAAAGAAAGCAATAGTGAATCAGGTACGTGCGTCTAATAAAGAGAAAACAATGCATGCTGGGCAGAGAGGAAGTGGTCAGCATGCTGGGAAGGAAAAGGCAGGTATAAAGTATCATCATGTGCAAGGGTTCGGTTTTGTTTTGGAGATATCGGTAAGTGGTGAGCAGAGGTAATGAAAAAGGCAGGAAACTAAATGTAAAAGCGCGTAATGCGCTATATGCGGTCAGGCCTGAAACCCCCTCGGGGTTTCAAGTCCTGCCGCGTCTGCCTTTATGGCAGAACTGAAAGAAAGGGGCGCGGCGAATGCCGCGACCCCTAATCAGGTCCCTAGCACTACCCGCGGCCCGCGCGCCCGCCGCGGCGTCCCCCGCGGCCCGCGCGCTAGCCGCGGTATGAATGAAACGCCGCACCGCGGCGACCTGAGTCTGCGGCCGCGGCATGACAGTATGCCCCCCCCCGAGGCCCCAGGTTTGTGAGGGAAGAGTCGAAAAAAGCGACGGACTAAAAGAGGAGCATGAACTGAAGGGGCATCCTCCCAGGAACACTCACTCATAGGGTATCCCTTCCAATGAATAAGATATTGGAGGCGCCCATGAAAAAACCGAGAGTCACAGATCTCCTGGACTTCGTACTCAGGCACATTATCAACCAACAGAGGAGGGGGACAGGGTAATTGCCTATGAAAAGGATCAGGACGGTAAGGTTTCAGTTGAGAGACATGAAATACAGGGTGAATCTTCCACGTCCGGGGTAGGCGAAGACGCACAGACACTGGGTTAATCTTTTTGAGAATTAGAAAGGGACCATAAAAGCGGGGTTTGAATTTGTTCTGAGTGAGTCGGAGAGGTAGGAATCTAGAGGAGAGCCAGACTTTATCATGGACCTGATATTGAGGAGCCGCACAGCGTCTCCTATCTGCTATCCTTTTCATTCGGGACTTGGTGGCCACAAGGTTGGAATGGATAACACATTGTATACCCCGTAGCTGTCGAACATAGGAGGAGATGGCAGGAAGGGTGGAATTATCTCTCAGGGGAGTTGGAAAAGCCTTGGGATGGAAACCGTAGGAGCCATAGAAGGGAGAGACCTTCGAGGCACTGTGGAAGGAGTTGTTATAGGAGAATTCTGCAAGCGGTAAATAGGTAACCCAATTACTCTGTTTAGCATTGCAGAAGCTACGTTAATACTGTTCGAGACCTTGATTGAGTCTTTCCGTCTGTCCGTTGGTTTGAGGGTGGAACCCGGATGATAAGGCCACCTTGATTCCCAAGGTCTTACAGAATTGATTCCAGAATCGGGAGATATATTGAGGACCCCTGTCCGATATAATGACCTGAGGTAACCCATGAAGCCGAAAGATTTCTTGAGTAAAGATCTGACCTAATTCTTTTGCAGTTGATAACTTTCTTAAGGCCGTGAAGTGAGCCATCTTGGTGAAGGAGTCCACAGTTACCATTTTACGTGGTTTCCAATTGAGGAAGGTAATGCGCACATAAAATCTGTGGAGATAGTGTGCCATGGGCCTGGGGGAACTGGTAATGGGTGGAGTAATCCTACTGGTCTGGTTCGGGGTGTCTTGGCTTGAGCACATATCGGACAAGATAATACATATGCCTCAGTATCAGCCTTGAGAGTTGGCCACCAGAAGGAGCGAAGCAAAAGGTCTTGAGTGGCTTTCATTCCTCGATGACCTGCGACAGGGGAATCATGGCACATATGTAAAGCTTCAGTTTGTACTGCTTTAGTGGGTAAAAACAGGGCCTCGTCATGATAATAATAGCCATGATCTGTATGCAGTTGCGGACGCAACTTATTCAGCTCTGTTTCATGTAGACGGGCATATTCGGACTTAACTTGGTCTAAAAAAGTCTGTGCTACCCCAATGATCTTATTGTTGTCAAATAAGTTCTGAACAGTGGAATCGCTGCACTCAGGATAACGTCGGGACAAGGCATCCGCCAGGGTGTTCTGAGAGCCAGGGATGTAGGTGATATAGAAGTCATATTGGCTGAAAAAGAAAGCCCATCGAGCCTGCCGGCTATTTTGACACTGAAAGTTTCTTAAGCACTGTAGATTTCTGTGATCTGTCCGGGCTTCAAAAGGTTCCTTTGATCCCATCAAAAAGTGTCTCCATTCTGTGCACGCGACTTTTAAGGCGAGTAATTCACGTTCTAACACGGAATAATTCCGCTCAGAATCAGATAGAATGTGTGATAGGTAAAATACAGGGTGTTCTAAATCATCATCGTCTTGTTTTTGCAATAGGGCAGCCCCAATGGCTCTTTCTGAGGCGTCTGTGACAACAATGAATTGTTTGCTGGTGTATGGGTGTCGTAGAATAGGGGCTTGAATAAAGGCTTTCTTAAAATCCTGAAAGGCTAACTCTGCGCCGGGTGTCCAACAAAAGCCCTTCTTTAGATGTTCTTTTTTAAGGGTCTGAGTAATGTAGCTGGTTCTCTGGGCAAAGTCTGCTATGAACTGTCGATAGAAGTTGGCTAATCCCAAAAAACACTGAGTCTCCTTGATGGAAGAAGGAGATGGCCAGTTCAATATAGCCTGCACCTTGTCTGAGTCCATGGCGATTCCGGTTTGGTTTATGCAGTATCCCAAGTATTTTACTTCTGTCTGATCAAACTCGCATTTTTCAGGTTTGCAGAACAAATGATGTTGTCGGAGTCTCTCTAAGACTTGGCGAACGTGCTTGGAATGTTCCTCTGGATGAACCGAATAGATTAAGATATCGTCAAGATACACCACCACTGTTTGTTGCAAAAGATCAGAAAAGATAGAATCCATGAACCTTTGAAAAATGGACGGGGCATTAGTGAGCCGAATGGCATTACTCTATATTCGTAGTGACCAAAAGGTGTTCTAAAGGCGGTCTTCCACTCATCACCTTCTCTTATTCTTAGAAGATGGTAGGCTCCTTGGAGATCCAGCTTAGTGAATCTCTTTGCTCCTCTGACTGCTTCTAAGATGTCCTTTATGAGGGGTAACGGATACCGATCTTTAATAGTGATCCTGTTTAATCCTCTGAAATCGATACAAGGACGCAAGTCTTTAGTTTTCTTTGGTACAAAGAAAAGAGGAGCCCCGGCGGGTGAAGAAGAGGGAGTAATCAACCCGCTTTGTAGGTTCTCATCAAGGTACTCCTTCAGAATCTGTTTCTCTGGTTCTGTGAGAGAGTACATCCGCCCAAAAGGAACCACTGTATCTGGTTCTAAAGGAATGGCACAGTCGTATTCTCTGTGGGGTGGCAGTTCAGGTTTTTCTGGCTTCTGGAATACATCGGCATAATCCTGATAATGCCTGGGAACTCCCTGTAGAACGTTAATGGAGCCCCCCACCTTAGAAGGTGCTGTTGAGAGACCTTTTGGGGACCAATAATCCCCGGCGGGATAGCAGTGGTGTTGGCAAAAGTGAGAGGACAATGAAATGGTTTTTGTTTCCCAGTTGATGTAAGGATTGTGCCGTGTGAGCCATGGAATTCCCAGGATCATGACGTGGTGTGGTGATGAAATCAAATCAAACGAAAGATTTTCTTGGTGTTTTCCAAACTGTAAACAGAAGGTAGGGGTGGTATATTGTACAGGTCCAGAGGCCAAGAGTGACCAATCCACGGTGTGTACCTGTTCTGGTACTTCCTTAGGTATTTGTGCTATCTTTCGTTCCTTGGCCCAGGCTTCATCTAAATAGATGCCACTGGCTCCGCAGTCCAATAAGGTCAAGGTTCTTTCTTCCCGACCATCAGTTAAATGAAGGATAACTGGTAAGAGAAAAAGAGCAGTTCCTTCCTCCCTGGAAGAGCAAATAGAAGGTATATCACGATATCCCGTCCTCACCCTTCTTACTGAGGACGGGAGTTGGCGTTTCCCAAGGACTTGGTTGGACGAATGGGGCAAGCGCGAATTAGGTGACCAGCTGCACCACAATATAGACAAAGCCCCTTCCTTCGCCTATGTTCCCTTTCACTGGCTGATAAAGGTCCTCGAGCCGTGTCAATCTGCATTGGTTCTTCCTCGGTATTCCCTTTAAATTCAGGACGGACTTCCTCGGTACGATGAGAGAAGGAGCGAGACGGTACTGAGTGAGATGGCAAACAACTCTTCTTTTTCTCCATTCTTCGTTCATTCAACCGATATTCTATCGTCAGAGCCTGGTCCATTAATCCTTTAAGGTTTTCTATTCTAGCAGAGTGCACTAGTTCATCTTTAATGTCCTCTCTGAGACCTCTACGGAACAGTGTCACCAAGGTACGTTCCACCCAGGTTGTTTCTGCTGCTAATTGTCTGAAACGGGTGATGTATTGTAATACATCTTGACTCCCTTGTTGGACTTCGCAAAGAGCCTCTTCTGCTGACGCCTCTAGTCCAGGGCGTTCAAACATCTGTTTAAAATTAGTGATAAAAGTGGAATAATTAGACAGGCAGGGATCGTTTCTGGTTACTAGAGGTGTGGCCCAAGCCAAGGCTGGCCCTGATAAGGCACTAATCAAATACCCCACCTTGGTCTTGTCTTGTACAAATTGCGAGGGGCGGAAGGCAAAGTACACCGTCAAGGCATCCAGGAATTCTTTTAATGTGGTAGGATCCCCGGAAAAACGAGGTGTAGTGGCAGCTACTGCGGGGACATCTGTGGTCCTGGATGCAAAGGCTTGTCGATAGACAGTATTTTCAGTACGTAACTGTTGGAGTTCTTGAGCCTGTTGTTGTATCATCATAAGCAGGGTCTGGCTCGTAGGTTCCGTGTTTGCCACTGGATTATCCATGATACCGGACTGCAACTGGAGTTTTGGGCGTTGCAATCTGTCACGGTTTTCAATGGGCTTACCGTCGAAGCTGAGAGGCGTAGGGGAACGGCCCGGTTCCGGCAGGTTCTGCTCTGGCCGAGGTAGGGGCGACCCCTTCCGGTAGCCACGGTGCTGTTTGGTAAGAGCAAACCACTACAGTCCGTGCCCTCCAGAAGGAGTCCCAGAGGAAAAACCCCAGTAGGGTAAAAAACCTCCACAGGAACTCCCTGAAACGAAAGGAGGACACCAAGGCGTTAGGACTGAAGATCAGGAAGACTGGAGAACAAAGACAGGTCAGGAAACACTGGATACGCAGGAAGAAATCAATCAGAGCGTGACTACCACCAAGGAGTGTTGCAACGCAATGAACAAGCAGCTGAATTCCCCTTATATACCCCTAGACAGGAAGTAGGAAACAGGAAGTAGAAATACCACAATCTTGGATTGGGGAAAAGAAAGCAATAGTGATTCAGGTACGTGCGTCTAATAAAGAGAAAACAATGCATGCTGGGCAGAGAGGAAGTGGTCAGCATGCTGGGAAGGAAAAGGCAGGTATAAAGTATCACCATGTGCAAGGGTTCGGTTTTGTTTTGGAGATATCGGTAAGTGGTGAGCAGAGGTAATGAAAAATGCAGGAAACTAAATGTAAAAGCGCGTAATGCGCTATATGCGGTCAGGCCTGAAACCCCCTCGGGGTTTCAAGTCCTGCCGCGTCTGCCTTTATGGCAGAACTGAAAGAAAGGGGCGCGGCGAATGCCGCGACCCCCAATCAGGCCCCTAGCACTACCCGCGGCCCGCGCGCCCGCTGCGGCTTCCCCCGCGGCTTCCCCCGCGGCCCGCGCGCCAGCCGCGGTATGAATGAAACGCCGCGCCGCGGCGACCTGAGTCTGCGGCCGCGGCATGACATAGGTATGTGTGACGCAGTGAAAAATGAAGCCATGTGGGCTCCTGAAATGGCGGCTGCCTGACATGTAAAGTGGGACAATGGGATGTGAGGTAACTGCGCTGGCGTTGTACACCGTCGTGGTAGGCGGTCAAGACCTCGGCGCAATTCTGCATTGGTTAACATTGGACCCTATGGGTCCCAGGAGCCAATGACGATGTACGCCAGTGGTGACGGTACACACTGCCATGGACGTGACCGCCATTTTCTATCTGTTCAATCACTCGATACCTGATCTTCGACAGGAGAGGACCTACACTGCAAGTGCTGCTGTGACCTCGGTCTTGAAGAGACAATGGCTCGTGCGTCTGGGGAAAGGGCCCCTGCCTTCACATCGGAGGAATTGGAGAAATGTGTGGATGGGGTCCTCCCCCAGTACACGCTACTCTACGGTCCTCCAGACAAACAGGTAAGTACACTGGGCGCATGCTGTATGGGCTATGCCTGTGTGGAGTGGGGTAGATGAAAGATGGGGGGGGGGAGATTGAGGCGTGCCTGAAACGACGGTGAGTGCATGTGCCACAGGGCAAGGGCAGGGAAGGGGGCCAATGACTGTGACGGTGCGGATGGTTATATCTTCTCCTTTTCCCCTGTACTATCCCTGTAGGTCAGCGCCCACCAGAAGAAGGATATTTGGCGTGCCATCGCCAAGAAAGTCCGGACCCTGGGGGTCTATCACAGACGGAGCACCCACTGCCGTAAAAGATGGAGGACATTCGCCGCTGGAGCAAGAAGACGGCGGAGGCCCAGCTGGGGATGGCCTCCAAACGTGGGAGGGGTGCCCGTCGCACCATGACCCTCCTGATGTTCAGGATCCTGGCGGTGGCGTACCCGGAGTTGGATGGGCGCTTGAGGGCATCACAGCAGCCACAAGGGGGTAAGTACACTCTCATTCAGCTGATTTTGTGCACTGTGGACGTGTCTGGGAGGGGGAGGTGGGCTGTGGATTTCCCTAGGCCGGGGCGAGTGTGCTACTTAGGTCCCCTTGTTCTGGCAGACCCTGTGGCACCCCACCCCACCTGTGTACAGTGCCAACTACACCTAGTCAGGCTCCTGTGACATCCATGTGTGCAGATGTCGGCCATAGCCTTGTAGGCCATGTCCCAGGGATTGAACAGTGGACCCCAAGTGGGCGGAGTAGTGCAGGGGGCTTCTGTGTGTGTCGTGTCCGCCAACGGTAGCGGTAATGCATGCACTCAACATGTCTTTCTTCTGTCTTCCCCCCCTTTTTGTGGTCTCCCTGTTCTTGTGTGCATTAGCATCATCAGGTGGAGGAGCAGTGGCACCGGAGCAGGAGGGAGCTGCATCCCACATGGCCCTGGAGGGCAAGACTACGGACTTGGAATTCACCAGAGGGACGGAGGGCGAGGGGAGCTCCACGGCGGGGACAGGAGCTGACACCAGTGATACAGACTTGTCCTCTAATGGGAGCTCCCTTGTGGTGGCGGGCCCATCTGTGCCCCCCCTACCAGCACCACCCTCCCAGCAGCCCCTCAGCCTTTGCCCGTTCCGGCTCACCCAGGAGGGTGGGCATCACCTTCGCCCCAGGCACCTCAGGCCCTGACCCAGTCACCCCTGCTGCCCTCAGTGAGGAGGCCATTGACCTCCTCAGGTCCCTCACTGTTGGGCAGTCTACCATTTTGAATGCCATCCAGGGTGTAGAAAGGCAGTTGCAACAAACAAATGCATTCCTGGAGGGCATTCATTCTGGTCAGGTGGCCCTTCAGCGAGCTTTTCAGACTCTGGCCTCAGCACTGATGGCAGCTATTGTCCCCTTCTCTAGCCTCCCCCCTCCAACTTCCTTCACCCAGACCCAATCCCCTGTCCCTCAGCCTATCCCAAGCACACCTTCAGACCAGCATGCACACACGTCAACACACAAGGGAAGCTCTGGCAAACATAAGCACCACTCATCCACACGCACTCACGCAAGCATCACACACATGCAGACACAGCAACATCCACTGCCTCCACTGTGTCCCCCTCCTCCTCGTCTCCCTCCTCCCTCCCAGTCTCGTCTACACTCACACCTGCATGCACCACATATACAGCCACTACTTCCATCACCAGCACACCCACCCCCACACCCCGCTCACGTGCAGTCATCACCCCCACTACTATTCACATATCCCCTGTGTCCTCTCCCAGTGTGTCTGTGACGCCACCTCCCAAGATACACAAACGCAGCCACACACCCACCCAACAGCCATCCACCTCACAACAGCCTAGAGCGCATTCACCTTCACCCAAAGTCACCAAACGAACACCTCCTACAACCACGACCTCTTCCTCCACTCCCAAACCCCCTCCAGCTACCCCTCCCAGTGTTCCCAAGAAACTTTTCCTGTCCACCCTTGACCTCTTACCCTCACCTCCCCCACCCCGTCAGTCTCCTAGGGCCCGACTCTACAAGTCCCAACCTAGCACCTCAGCCACAACATCTCCGGGACCAGTGGTGCCTGTAGTCACCGGAATCTGGAGTGCACCGGGCAGCAGGGCACCCAGTGTGGCACGGAGCTACAGCACGGACAGTCCCCCACCTGTCAAGCATCAAAAGTTGGCCAGTGCCTGGCGGGAGAGGGGGAAGACTCCAGCCACCAAAGCCCCTCCCAGGGGTACAGCTGGGAGTGTGGAGTCAGCTGCGACACCTTGCAAGGTGGGGAAGGGGCACAAGAAACTCAGTAAGTCTGGGAAGAGCAGCACGGCGGAGAAGACCACCATCATCCCCGCTGCCCAGGAGGCCACCACCATCATCCCCGCTGCCCAGGAGGCCACCGCCATCACCAGCCCTGCTGCCCAGGTGGGCACCGCTATCATGCCCGCTGCCCAGGAGGCCACCGCCATCATCCCCGCTGCCCAGGAGGCCACCGCCAGCACCAGCCCTGCTGCTCAGGACAGGACCGCCAGCACCAGCCCTGCTGCCCAGGACAGGACCACCAGCACCAGCCCCGCTGGCCCTTAAAGGACCACCAGCCCTGCTGGGCCATAAAGAACTGCCAGCACCAGCCCCGCTGGGCCAGACAGGACCGCCAGCAGCTGAGTCACTGCCAAGGACCCCGCCGCCACAAGCACCGCTGAACAGGACACTGCCGCCACAAGCACCGCTGAACAGGACACCGCCGCCACAAGCACTGCTGCCAAGGACACCGCCGCCACAAGCACCGCTGAACAGGACACTGCCACCACAAGCACTGCTGCCAAGGACACCGCCGCCACAAGTACCGCTGAACAGGACACCGCCGCCACAAGCACAGCTGAACAGGACACTGCTGCCACAAGCACCGCTGGGCCATGAGCGCCAAGGGCACTGACTCTACTGAGTCCGTCAAGAGCAGGATGAAGCACTCTGGGCACAAGGTCCCCACCAGAACCAGTGGAGATTAACATCCACTACCTCAGTCCTTGGCAGGATGAAGCACTCTGGGCACCATGCCACCTCCAGAACCAGTGGAGATTAACATCCACTACCTCAGTCCTTGGCAGGATGAAGCACTCTGGGCACAAGGCCCCCTCCAGAACCAGTGGAGATTAACATCCACTACCTCAGTCCTTGGCAGGATGATGCACTCTGGGCACCCGATCCCCTCCACAACCAGTGGAGACTGTTATCCACTTGAGAGACTGTGGCTTTGCACTCCCCAGGATGGAACAGTGGGCAACCCACCCACTGTAGAGACTTGAGAGACTGTGGCTTTGCACTCCCCAGGATGGAACAGTGGGCAGCCCACCCACTGTAGAGACTTGAGAAACTGTGGATTTTGCATCGTGCACTCAACCGGCTGAGGTGCCCCCCCTTTCCCTTCCCCCTGAGGTGCCTGTTTTATTGCTATCTGATGCCCCGCAGTGTTCTCTCCGTCATGTTCGGGGATTGAGTGTGGGCCTCGCCCATGCCGTGTGGGCCCAGTGTTCCACAGACTTCAATGGAGCACTACCTGGACTATTCTTGGTGTATATATTTGTTTGTGGTGTGTATATATATTTTTTGCATACTGGATTTTAATATATTACAATGGTTACACTCATTTCCTTTTGTCTTTGCATTCTTCCGGGGGATTTGGGGGGTGTAACTGTAATGTATCATGCTGTATTAGTGTGTGTGTTGTAGTGGGTGAGGGTGGGGGTGGGGGTGGGGGTGTTGCGTGTTGGGTGTGTGTGTCCCTGTTTTTTCCCTCCCCCCTCCCCTGTGTCGTAGGTGCAGTACTCACCGTGGTCTTCGCCGCCGGCGTTCATGCTCCTGGCAGAGGTGCAAGAAGATAAGGGCTGGCAGGATCTGAAGTTCCGGTTCCATGACGTCCGGATTCCTCGTGGGGTGTGTAGAGGTGAGCGTTTTCCCTTCGAAATCCTGTTTCCGCCTTGTTTTTGTTTGCGGTGAATCTGCCCTGGAAAAGGTGGCTGATTGGTTGGTTGTGATACTGTGGGCGGTACATTGTCCTCCGTCTGTCTGTTGGCGGTGACGGCCATGCTGTTTGTTGATACCGCCGTGGCGGTCGGAGTGTTAAAGTGTCTGTCTATGTTGGTGGTTTCCGCCACGGTCGTAATTCCATTTTGTTTTCCGCCGGCCTGTTGGCGGTTTTACCGCCGCTTTAACACCGACCGGCAGGGTTGTAATGACCCCCATAGTCTAGTTGCTGGCTGCAGGTTATAGTGTTTCAACCCCGATAATACGAGTGGGCAGACTCTGATCCTATACATAGCAATTCTACAAAAATGGTTGAATGAATGTGTTAACATCTGACAAGATGCCCTAACATTTTGTACAAAATCCAGCAGGAATGAGTAATTATTCTGTCTCTCACTACCTCTACCTGTGACCACATATATGCAGGCATATGAGGACCAGTGATAGAAAACGACAATGGGATATTAAAGAAAATAGAGACATTGGACTCTTCTACTCCAAGTAGTCAATCCTGTTGTTGAAGGACTTATTCACAGTATAGTATATATCTACAAGGCAAAGAGTTATTTTGGGTAACTTGCCATAGTAGGTTCTATGCTTACACCGTAATAGTGAATGGATATCCCTAAATTATATCTCTGTGCAACCAACAAGTGGAACCTGTAATTTCTGAAAACTACACACATGAGAAATAAGTGCCTTTAATATATGTTCATTAATTTGTTTCCCTAAGACTTAAATACCCACCTCAATATTCAACATTGTGCACTCTCTGTGGAAGATGAGTTAGAGTTTCTTCTTAACTGCAAGGAAAGCAATAATGTTGATATTCTGTTATTCCCTAGTCTCAAACACACAAGAGCAATATGCTACACTTTAAGAATCATTCATCTTCCATCACATGATAACCCTTAGAAAATGTAAAAACTAACTTAGAAGAAATTCTAAGATCTGAGTAGCAAGGTACCAGCTGCAGCAACATTGAATCATAAATGCCTAGCAAAGGTAGTGTCGGCCACAAGAGAAGTTATACCTAGATGTCCAAGATGGCCACCATATCTCCAAAATACATGAAAGATCATAGCCAGCAGGGAGTTGTAGCTTATTTTCAGTATGCAACTACTGTGCACACAGAGCCTCAGTTTAGATAGTGCTGATGATAGATGATGACTACCAGTTTTCACTTCCCTGACAGAAACACAGTGCAAGCAGGTTTGGAATATCACTCACTCACCTTCAACCAGTGCCAAAAGGTAAGCAATGACTTCAGTTCTGCTTCCTGGCGGTATTCACAGGCAGCTGATCCAAAACAGAGGAAGCTCTTGAAAGCCTTTGAGGTCCTGAGCTTGATGTATGTGACTAACATGTAGCTTCCCTTTACACTTGACCTGAAAGCATGGATGTTGCATAGGAATAGTATGACAATATCCAGACAGTGATAAGAGGTGGCTCATGTAAATATAGATTCATAACCTCCTGAGACACTACTGTTGGTCATGCTATAAAGCAACAGGCATGAACTTTCAACTCATATGACCAGAGCTCACATACATAATTTGTTTTAAAAAAAACTTTTATTTCATTGGCTTTTCATCCGGAGCTCAAACAGGCATAACAAGGTGCTTAGTATTCTGTAAATCATACTACATAACATTCATATATGTGGCACATATATGTTGCATAGGCAAATCGTAATTACAACGTAGCATGATAGTACCTTGGAGTCTCTAAAGTTATTACCCCTTTTTAAGCGTGTCTACCGTAGCAAGATGTACAGTTGTTCCCAGCAGCTCTCTTAGGTAGTGGGAAGTAGTGGGTGGAAATGTTCATATCTCTATAGTCCATTGGCTAATGCCTGCAGTAGTGCGCTTCATGCCTTTTTAGAGGTTTATCCACCCGTTTTTATCCTGCATTGCGCATCAGGCGAGACAGCCAGAAGCAAAACCAATAACACAACAGAACTAGGAGAAACAGAACAAACAATCTGCCCATGGTTCCTACATGTGCATAACCAGGTTGTGTGGCAACACTAAACCTAAACATCTGCATTTGAAGACTGTCCCGGCGACAGTGCACAGGTTGGCTATGTAGGGGGGTAGATCCACCTACCCTTATGCCTCATCTCTAGATCCTGGAGACAACACAAAGTTACCCTTCTTACATTCCTTCCTATAAACTAATCACAGAACTTCCAGTATCACTCCCAGGGTGAGAGTCTATTCCCATGGCACTGTTCTGCCAGCTGCCCATCACCTCTGACCACAATGGGGCAATTGGTCTATGCCTCATCCCTCTGCTCTCCTCCCTTTTCAAGGCACTCACTTCCGCTCTCCCCCACCTCGTGACATACTGTGTCCAGATCTGAAGGCTGGGACCCTCAGCGTTTTTCCATGCCATGGATATTAGGCGTTTGGCCAGCACCAGGGCCATATCCACAAATCTATTGCCCGCTTTCTTGGGGCATGGCCGATTGAAGAACCCCAAGAGGCATATTTCCTTTGTGGGCTTTAGTCGTTTATGTAGTGTATTGTTAATTTTATGGATAACCCCCCTCCAAAATTGTTGTAACTGTGGACATTCCCATGTACTGTGCCTAAATCCTGCATCTAATAAACGGCACTGTGGGCAGCTCCTCCCAGCCCCCCTGTAGATGAGCGTCAGTCGTTGAGGGGTGAGGTAAGTCCTATGCGTGTAATTGTATTGTATATATTTTAGTTGGGTGTTTCGGGAGACCAAGGGATCAGAAGCAAGAATTCTATCACACTCTCCATCAGTGAGGCACCTGTCTAGGTCTGTCTCCCACTTAGCCCGCAGAGCATCCATCGGGTTCTGTACTGTAGCCAACAGTGACCTGTATAACCAGGAGACCAAATGTGAGCCCTCCCCCCAATGGAGAGCATAGTCTGTAATACCCTGTGTGTGTGGGGCTCACCCTCTATCCCTTTCCAGAGGACTCGGCTAGTCCCCATTAGCGCCTCATGAGTCAAGAACTGTCCTCGGGGCAGTCTGTTCCGTAAGGTCATCAAACGATATCAGCGATCCCTGACTGTACAGTGCGCCTAGTGTGTTTAGGTCTGCAGCCGACCAGCAGCAAAATCGTCTTTGTGTAAAGCTAGAGAGGGGGTCTCTACAAGGCATTCCCACCAGCGTAAGGCACTTCTGTGTGTGTTCTTCTAAGGACTCTCCGCCAATTGGCAAAGGCCGTCCTAAGCAACACACCTCTCTTAATGCTACGTACGGCAGGTAAGAGCAATCCTGTCACCAGCCCAATACCGCTGGGGTCTCCCTCATCCACCGTCAGCTCCTCCAACCCCGCTCCATTGAGCCACCACACCAGCCACTGTAGCTGAGCCGCCAGGAAGTAGAACTCAAAGTCAGGGACTCCAATCCCTCAGGCATCTCGGGGCAGTCTCAACGTGGTCAGCGCCACTCGTCTTCCACCATCCCATATCAGTTCCCGGAGCAGCATGTCCAATGGTCGAAACAAGGAGGGAGGGAGGGTGCTAGGCAAATTGACAAAATAATATAGCAGTCTGGGCTGTGCTACCATCTTAATAAGAGACACCCGGGTCATAGTCGTCAAGCGCAGGGAGCGCCAGAAAGCAACACTAGACGGTAAGGCTCTAATCGCTGGGCCCAGGTTGCCCTCTCTGAGGTCCTGTGTCTCATGATGTATCTGTATGCCCAGATAGTGAAAAGTATGCGGCGCCCAGGATTCCTCCTCCTGGCAAGAAGGCGGTCGGTTTGTTCCTCGGACCGACGGAAAGACTTAGGTCTTACATTTGTTAATGCGGAGACCAGAACAGGCTCCAAACTCGTCCAACAGCTGGAACACCTGGGGTAGCGTCTCCAGGCCATTGCTGAGGTAGATAAGCAGATCGTCTGCGTACAGAGAGACTACATGGAAACCTCCCAGCCGACATATGCCCCATTCTTGGGCCCTGTTTCTGAGTCTCGCCGCTAAGGGTTCTATGGCAATGGCGAACAGCAAGGGGGACAGAGGACATCCCTGCCGGGTTCCTCTGTGATTCTCATAGCTACAGGAGATTGTTCTTCCCGTTTTAACCCGGGCCGTAGGTTGTGTGTAAAGCAACCTGACCCAAGCCCCCCAGGTCTCTCCCAGGCCTAGCCATGCCATAGTGGCATCTAAGAATTCCCAGCTCACTGTCTCTAAGGCTTTTTCAAAATCCACTGACACGATAATTTCTGCCGGATGTGGGGAGTGGGCGTCATCATATAGCAGGGAGTATAACCGACAGAGATTATTAGAGGTGCTGCAGGCAGGAATTAACCCATTCTGATACCGGTTTATAAGGGCATTCATATGTGGCAGCAGTCTCGCGGCCAGTGCTTTACTAAGGATCTTAAAATCAGTGTTGAGCATGGAGAAAGGCCTAAAGTCCGTAACCCGTCTGTCGGCCAGTGTGGTCTTGGGCAATGGGATCACTATGGCCTCCCTAGTAGTGGCCGGCAACAGTTTGGTTTCAAAGGCTTGAGCGTACATCTCTGCTAATCTAGGAGCCAGGACATCACAACCCAGCCTATAAAACTCCGGAGGCAAGCCATCCACACCAGGAGTCTTGCCCGCTGCCAGTGTCTTAATGGCTGCCTTAATCTCTCCTATAGAGACCTGTACCCCCAGCCCATCTCTAGCTACGTCAGTCAGAACAGTCCTAGGCAGGGCAGACAGAAAGCTCTCTTGCGTGGTGTCGGAGTCTACGTGCAAGGAGATATACAAGGATTGATAGTATTCCATAAATTTGGAGTTAATCTGGATAGGTGTGTAAATAATGTTTCCCTCCCCAGTCAACAGGCTGGTGGTCAGCCTCCCCCCAGTGTCCGGGCGAATCAGCCATGCCAGTGCCTCGCGGCTTTTCCTTCCTCGTCGTGTATTTTGGTCAGATAGGTCCTATAGTTGTGACACCTAAGACGTTCTAGCGCTGACGAGTATTTCCCCCGGAGCTCCAGCAGTTTGGCCTGTGCTTCTGGTGAATCATCTAAGTCATTGTCGCCTTTATGAAGGTCGTCCTCTAAGTGTGAGATATCCCGTTCAAGGTTCCGGCGGATGCCCACCGACTGCCCTAAGCAATGGCCTCTCACCACTACCTTTAAGGCCTCCCACTCAATGCTCCTACTGGTCGCCGAGCCCGGGTTCAGTGTCAAATATTCCGATAATCTATTTAGTAGTGTCGTACGGAATACATCATCTTCCAGTGCTGTTGGGTTTAGGCACCACGTCGGTATAGGTTGGCGAGTCTCCATCGTGGCTAGGTGGATCAAGAGTTGACTATGGTCAGAGACGGTCTGGCCCAAGTATTCAGAGTGCATCGCCAAGTCATCAAGAGAAGCGGAGCAGGTCATTCTATCTATTCTAGTATGTACATGGTAGAGGTGGGAGTATTATGAGTAGCCCCTCCCAAGAGGATGTTGGAAATGGCAGATATCCACTAGGTTCCAATGTGAGATCCAGGTCGTCATGCCCTTGGCCACTCTGACGGCAGTAGCCCCCAGTAGTGGAGCAGTAGAACGGTCCAAATCAGGGTCTAGCACCCTGTTGGAGTCTCCCCCAAGTAGGAACAGGACATCTACAAAACGCACCATCCGGGCAGAAAATGCGTGCAAGAACTGAAGCTGGTCCTGGTTGGGGGCATATATACTCCCATATAGCTGTCCCTCTACTAATATATATCAACCCTCTTTATCAATGTCAATGTTGATGGGCTCAAATGGGACCCCTGCACTCACCCATACCGCCGCCCCCTTGCATAGGCTGAGTATGTGGTTGCAAACAGTTGCCCCGCCAATGCCTATGCAGGTGGTCTGATTCCACCTGGGTGAGATTCCTGCAGCATGGCAATCTGTACCCCCGTGCTTCATATAGGCAAGTATCTTGTGACGTTTCACCATCGAGACCATACCCCTAACATTCCAGGACAGCACTTTAGGAAAGGGAAGTGTCATAGCCATATCCTCCCAGAGGTCTGTCAGGAGGTCCGAACCCCCCGCACGCATCTCCCCAATGACCATTGCAGTAGCACATCACACATGACTGAGGAACCACAGGCAACAACAAACAATTCTAACATTCCCCAACACCCCATCCCGAGAGCAGGAAAGCAACTGCCTCCCGCCCAAACCATAATAACCAGTATATGAACAAGTATTGACGTCTTCCGGGTAATGTGGGGGCAAGCATAGAGCACAAAGCTGATCCATCAGTGCCCCCGCCGGCCCACCACTAAGCTGCTGAGAAGCAACAAGGCTGGGAGCACACGGACCCCCCGAACTCAAATGATGTCCACTGATGTCTGAGGCGTCACTTGGGGGAGGCCCTCCGTCACGCTGGTCATTGATTCTATATCCGTGGAGTCCTCTCCATTCAAGGACTCAGGTTCGGATCTCTGGCCATCTTCAGAGCTTCTTGCCTCCATTAGGGAGGCCACCGCCTGTAGCGCAGCCCTCTTTCCCTTGTGCGCCTGTTGGCTTGTGGGTTTCGTCACCTGACGGTCTTTCTGAGAGTCTTTGGCGTGTCGTCTCTTGCCCGATGGCGTGGTTGTCTATGTTCCACTTGTTTGATGTCTGTGGGTCCCCTGCAGTAGGCCCCTAGCCAGGCCAACACCTCATCAGGCTCCTGGAAGAAGTGTGTGGTGCCGTCTAGTATAACCTTCAATTTAGACAGGAACAGTAAGGAATAACGGAGCCCCTCCTATCGTAGGGCTCATTTCACCTCTAGAAAGGTGGCCCGCCGAGTTTGGACCGCCACTGTAAAGTCTGGGAAAAAGGTGGTATTGTCCCCCTCCACCTGAAAGGGGCCCTTCTCGTGAGCCGCCTGTAACAGCAGGTCACGGTCTCGATAGTGTAAAAGTTTTGCCTCAATTGGTCGGGGTGGTCTTCTCGGCTCAGGTCTACGTGTAGGGACTCAGTGTGCTCTTTCAAGGACGAAAAAGGACATGAGGGGCCATCCATTCATAATAGTGCACAGCCATGTCTCTAGGTAGGTGTTGGACCTGGCTTTTTGACGGGGACATCCACAACATTTTTGCCTCCTTCCTCCTATTTTTTCTGACCTGTTGTTGTTGGCTTTTGACCTCTGGGCACTTTACCACTGCTAACCACTGCTAAAGTGCATCTGCTCTCTGTGTAAATTGTACTATTGATTGGTTTATCCATGATTGGCTATTTAATTTACTTATAAGTCCCTAGTAGAGTGCACTATATGTGCCTAGGGCCTGTAGATTAAATGCTACTAGTGGGCCTGCAGCACTGGTTGTGCCACCCACTTCAGTAGCCCCTTAACCTTGTCTCAGGCCTGCCATTGCAAGGCCTGTGTGTGCAGTTTCACTGCCACTTCGACATGGCATTTAAAAGTACTTGCCAAGCCTAGAACTCCCCTTTTTCTACATATAAGTCACCCCTAATGTGTACCCTAGGTAACCCCTAGAGCAGGGGGTTGTGTAGGTAAAAGGCAGGACATGTACCTGTGTAGTTATATGTCCTGGAAGTGTAAAACCCCTAAATTCGTTTTTACACTTTCTTTGAGGCCTGCTCCCTTCATAGGCTAACTTTGGGGCTGCCCTCATACACTGTTGAAGTGGCAGCTGCTGATCTGAAAGGAGCAGGAGGGTCATATTTAGTATGGTCAGAATGGTAATATAAAATGCTGCTGACTGGTGAAGTCGGATTTAATATTACTATTCTAGAAATGCCACTTTTAGAAAGTGAGCATTTCTTTGCATTTAAATATTTCTGTGCCCTTCAATCCACGTCTGGCTAGGTTTAGTTGACAGCTCCTTGTGCATTCACTCAGACACACCCCAAACACAGGGTACTCAGCCTAACTTGCATACATCTGCATTTTGAATGGGTCTTCCTGGGCTGGGAGGGTGGAGGGCCTGCCCTCACACAAAGGACTGCCACACCCCCTACTGGGACTCTGGCAGACAGGATTGAACTGAAAGGGGGCCTGGTGCATTTCTTAGACACTCTTTGAAGTCACCCCCACTTCAAAGGCACAACTTAGTATAAAACAGGGCCTCTGCCCTACCTCATCAGACACTTGCTGGAGAAGAAACCTGAACCAGAAACTACATCCTGCCAAGAAGAACTGCCTGGCTGCTCAAAGGACTCACCTGTCTGCTTTCTACTAAGGACTGCTGCCTTGCTGTTGGCCTGCTGCCTTGCTGAACTCTTGTCTGGCTGTGAAAGTGCTCTCCAAGGGCTTGGATAGAGCTTGCATCCTGTTCCCTGAAGTCTCAGGACCAAAAAGACTTCTCTTTTTCACTTGGACGCTTCGTGCGCCGAAATTTTCGACGTACAGCTTGTTCCGCGGCGAGAAAAACTGTGCACATCGACGCTGATCGACACAACGCCTTCGGGACGACCGGAACTTCGACGCACGGCCTCGCAAGGACAACGCCGCCCGACCTCCAGAGGAGAAATCGATGCGACGCCTGCTGTGAGAGCAAAACTTCGACACGCTGCCCCGCAGAACGACGCGCAGCCGGAAAACAAGCAGGAGAATCCACGCACAGACCCGGGGCATCTGGTAATCCCCGCGATCCACAGAAAGAGACTGTCCGCGCGCCGGAAAACGACACACGACTTCTCTGCGTGAAAAATAACGACGCAAGTCTGTGCGTGCTGGGGAGAAATCGACGCACACACCATTTTTCCATGTATCTCTTCTTCTGTGGCCCTCTGAGGAGATTTTCCACTCCAAACCAAGTACTTTGTGCTTGATAGAGACTTTGTTTGCTTTTTAAAGACTTAAGACACTTTATATCACTTTTCAGTAATATCTCTACAAATTCACATTGCAACTTTATTCGTTTTGACCTACAATTATCCTGATAAATATTATATATTTTTCTAAACATTGTGTGGTGTATTTTTGTGGTGCTATATGGTGGTATTGTATGATTTATTGCACAAATACTTTACACATTGCCTTCTAAGTTAAGCCTGACTGCTCGTGCAAAGCTACCAGAGGGTGGGCACAGGATAATCTTGGATTGTGTGTGACTTACCCTGACTAGAGTGAGGGTTTTTGCTTGGACAGGGGATAACCTGACTGCCAACCAAAAAAACAATTTCTAACAGTAGGCCACTGCATCAGTGCCCCCAGCGCCTTCTGACATTCCAACAATTTGTATGTTGTTGAGCCGACTACGGCCTTCCGTGTCTTCCGCCTGTCGTTCCAAGACCTGAACTCGCTCAGATAGGCATGTGACCTGAGCCCAGAGGGCCCTGTGAGCGGGCTGCAAATCTTCCAGAGATGTTTCTGTAACTGTTACCCTGTCCGCCAGTTTGTGGTGGTCTGTTCGTAAGTGACTTAGTTCAAAGGAGACTTTTCCGATTTCCTGACTTAAGGTTAACTTAGTGTCTTCAATTGCTCCAAGGATCTTATTTAATGTGTTCTGCATCGTACTGGATGCTGCACCCTGCTCTGATTCACCACTGGCTAATTGACGATCAAGTCCCTGCTCCGCTTGAGATGTTCCCTGCATCTTATTCCTGGGTTTCCCCATTGTTCGATAGGCACGTGGAGCAGCCGGGATCCACCTCCCCCCAATGTCAAGTAATATGGTTGAGCCCCACTGTTTAGGGCGCCGGTAATCCCCCGCTCACAGATACCCTCACTCAACAAGGGAGCTCCTCCAGGCAATCCTTCATGTGAGAGTCAAGCCTCCACCCTCTCAGCCACTGGTACTGCGCCATCTCCTGTACCCACTAGGGCAGGACCGTCCACCGATTTGAGGTTGCTGTGGGGGTAATCACAGCCCTGGGCGCCTCATCCGATACCCACCAATCAAGCCTTCCAACGTCCGCAGGGGGAGGGTGGGGCAGTGGACACCCCACACCGATCCTCAGGGGGGGCCACCCCCAGCTCCCCTCCACTCAGGGGTCACAAAGTCCAGAGGTCTCCCTCTACCTCCACTCAGCCTCCTCACCTGGCGGGGGCATCTCTTGCTCCATGCTTCTGTTCCTGCGAGGGGCCTCTTGCCCCCATGGTGCTGTCAGCACACAATGTATGGGCAGTCCTGTATTCACCCTCAGTGCCTCCCCGGTCCTACCCAAGGCGCCAGACCGCCCCTCACCGGGGTCACGTCCGTTTTCAGATGCACACAGGGGTCCGGCGGCCGGAGCAACAGCCCCTGGGGGTTCCTCAGGAATCAGCCACGCTCTACCGCTAGCGCTTCACCATTCGGGGCCGCGTGCAACACAACGCTCGTCACCGCACTACTGCTGCTCCCCAGACTCCGCCGTGCATACTGCACCGCGCCCACTGCAGCGCCTTCAGCTGCTCCCCCGGATCTGCGGCCCACACGGGCGACTCGCCGGGGCATCCATCAGGCCCGCGCTGCCCTCCACAGGGGGCCTGCAGCTCCTGGGACCTCACCACTCAGGTCCGCTCCTGCTGGTGGGCCTCCCCGTTCAGTATATCACGGGGGGACCCCAGCCGCCGGTACTAGCAGGATTTTAATGTAGGCCGGCTCGGAGCTCCGTTCTAGGCGCCCACCATCTTATGCCGTCAAGCCACGCCCCCCCAGAGCTCACTTACATAATGTAGCTGTATTATTATATAGCAACCGTTATTAGAAAATCTTATTTTTACCCTGGCTTACAAAGTTCACTCCATTTGTTCTATATGGGTTACTACATCTACTGTGCATAGATTTACTCCTACATGGTTGAGAAATGCCCTGCAGGTAAAAGTGTATTAACAGCATTGTCTGAGTGAAGTACGCAAAGTATCTCCTTGAATCAAAGTATGCTGTACCCTATTACCTCTTTACTGTCTCCCTTATTTTTGCTTTTTTTCAGAAACTAAGAAGCATATTTTTATATAGCAGGGAGAGAGTTTTCCGCCAAACACATGAACCAAGAAGTAACATAGCAGAAGTGTAATTCCTGACCCAACATTGCTAGAGACTTCATCAACCTTAAAGCCCCTGTTTTTAGGGTGAGGAGAAGGCATACAGGGCCCCTAATTGTGTGTAGAAGGAAGTGGATATTTTTATGGACGAGATTCTAAGTTCCATTTAATGTATTAGAGGACAAATACTTAGCTGGCCCACAGTGCGTGCCTGACAGTCTGGCAAGACATCACCAGGAAGTGCTGTGCTGGGGGCACAGCGTAGTTAGAACCTTTATCACTGAACCAGAAAAAAAAAGCCCAAAATATCCAGGGAAGGTCCTTCTGACCCCACAAAAGCACCATCTTCAGCTAACTCTTCTTCAGTGGATTTGCCAAGTGAAGGCCTGGCCAGACTTCCATGGTCAGCTAGATGAGTAGCTTCATAGTGGCGAATACTTTCCCTACCATAGAAAACTACTTTTGTTCATAGTATGGCTTGTGATGTCCGGTAATGTAAACAATTACATGTCAATGTTTATATGTGCTTTATGCCCTACAATGAGTTAGAATACCACATTTATGTGTTATGATATGCTGAATTGAAAATGAGAACTATTCCTGTGGCGTAATAATTAGGGAATATTACTACACATGGCTTGGGTAAGGGAAGCTCTCTAAATTGTGTGCAGATACTGTACAATCAAGAAATCATGGCATTTTGGTAAGAATGTAGAAGAGGAGAACTAGTATGTGGTAGAGCAGTGTCTCCATTTTTTTCATAGTGATCCATATGACAATCGAGCACATTAAATGTATACCTTTGCAAGGAACAGGGTATTAATATTGATGTCCATAAATGTCTCACTTAGAGATTAAGTGCATCCATTGTCAATATTATCTTTGAAGCACTTAATCATCTAAACAAATGAAGTGATCACTCTACCTCCCTCTGTCTTTGCAGAGGAAGGCAGCAGGAGGACCTGGGGAAGTAGAGATTAGCTGTAGAAGTGGCATCGAAACCACCATAGAAGGAGGAGGAGGTGAAAGATGAAGAAAGTTTCTGGAAGATAAACTCGCCCCATCTCCAAACAACTCCATTTGGAGACCACACAGGACAGAGTGCTGTACAATCTGGGCACCCTTGCATGCTTAAAGGAAAGTGAGGAAAAATATCTTCCTGAGCATACAGGAAGTATTGTGCCCTAAGTCCACTACCCCATACCGTCTCTTTCTAACAATGCCAACACACAGAATCAGCACCAGCTAAGGGTGCTCTTTGTCCATTATACTTGTCACTCCTCTCGTACCACTCTTTACCCAGACACCCCTCTGTTCATTTCAGTTCAGTATTCAGGTGGGAATCAACTTATGATGGAGGAGCAAACTGCCATCTTACAAATCCTTGAATGGGGTTTTTCCATGATTGAGCATGATTTGAAGGGCCAACAGGATGCCAAGGCTGGACACTATTACGAGGTGACTTATTTACTGTCCTCCTTGACCAAAATTATGCCCTCGCTTGGGCTTCAATAATTCTCCCCTTCTGCTGCTAATGCTATTAAAATCCATGTTATCACCCCAGGTACTACTCTTGTGTGGTTGACTCCTCAGAATTTGTCACTCCCTGCACTGTACTGAGACATGCCCAAGCCAAAGAATGTCTTGCAGGTCAAGGTTCCCTCTGACATGGAAAATAATTGCCAGGGGGTCCTCCCAAAATCTGGTGTTAACAAAGTGCCTATTTTAGGGAAGTTACGTTTGTTGTTTTTGAGACTTCTGTGACTTTGCTTATTTACAATCAACATTTATGTTCTGCCTTTGCTTTGGACTTTTGTGATAACATTTCGCTTTTAATTATGGATTTTTGTTGTGGGTAGGTGTGTCTTGCTTAGCTGTGACAAGTTTTCACATCCTTGATTTTTGACCCCAGGTATTTGAAATCCTGAAGCAACCCGACAAGGGAGATTAGTGAACAATTGTCACATCATATGGCTTCAGCTTACTGTCAACTGCATGTTGCTGTGTAGCAGTCAGCAAGTTTACAGCTGAACTCTGTCTGAGCAGTGTCTCAGTCCAGGGCAACTGGCAGGTTCATGCTTCTGTCCTTCATTGAAAGACAGGCAGAGCTTTCCTTTGTGAAAGCTCAGATCGCAGGATTGTGGCAACAAATATTGGTGCATGTATGGACATACAGGTGCATGGACCTGTTCTAAGCCTGCACACCGATGAAGATATTGCCCCAGGATCTCAAAGCTTAACTTTCATTCTGACTGGCCCCATGTCAAAATGAAGCTTGTATCTTACGGTGTTGAAACAAGACTTGACACTCCGCAAAATAACTTCTACAAAACACTGTGACCATATTTAATGGAAACATTGAAACATTTTTATTCTTTTGCCCAAGATGGAAAATGCACTATAAGAGAGTAGACTGCACAGAACACAAATGTAAATGTAACAAATGTCCAGTGGAAACATTCCCTGCACTGCTTGCTAAAAGGTCCTTGTACAGGCTTTCAAATAAATGCAAAATCCCACAGACAACGCCCACCTATGTAAAAAAAAAAAAAAAGGAAGTTTCAATGTGAACCTTACATGTAAATTATCCAACAGATCTTGCAGGTGATTAAGGGCCTCAATATGAGGCTGGCGATCTTGAGACCCCCAGTCAGGACTTCCACGCAGTGGCAGTCCGACCACCGCATTGATACCATGGTGGTTAGACCGCCAGGGTATCACCAGCACGGGCGGGATCCATAATCCTGACAGGCCGGCGGTGGCAGAGATCACAATAAATCAGGGACGCGTTGCATGCAGGGTTGCCCTTCTGATTACAACTTCGTTTTTCCCCAGCCTTTTCATGGCTGTTTTACCGGAGCAGGAAGCCACAGGGGGGCCCCCACACTTGGCATGGACATGGCAGGGGCCCCCCTGCCCAGCACCATCACAATGTTCACTGCCTGCTGTGTTGTTCCAACCATCTGCCGAACCTCTAATAATGCCCTTAAGTTTCTTTACTTGCTTAGCTGGTTCTTCCCACAGCAGCAAGGTTTGATGTAACCAAAGTCTCCAAAGCTAACAGTATACATATTAATTTCTTATCAAGTTTCTTCTCTACGACCAGGTAGATCAAGACTAGGCCCAAATTAGACAATACAGATACATTTATTATCCTAGCTCTCTCTTCCTATCTCGGGAAAATAACATGAAATGATGGCATATGCTTGTGATAAGTACTCACTGATCAAGCTGATATATTTCTCATATCCTAAGTAGAAAATCTTAATTCAGCAAATCTCTGCCAATTATCTGAAGGGTAGAGCAGCAAGTTTTAAATGCCCACTGTTAACATTTTATCTGCTGCAATCAATTGTTATTTAAGTGGAAACATCTCTGTTCCTGCAAATCTTTGACATAGGGTGGGACTGGACTGCTGAAGAGAGGGATTTGACTACTGAGAAATGAGACAAACAGCGAGTGAGGAAAGTTATGAAATATTAAATTGAATGACACATTAAATTAACGGATACACAAAAGGAAATTAGAAGCAGGAAGGAATGTCGGATTAATGGAGAACAGAAATGAATGAGGCAAAGAAGAAAATAAAAACACATTTCTTCAGAACCACTAGAAATCACCATCCCTGTAATTATTAATAGGGAAAAAAAGAATAAACACCTACAACCACCAATTATTAAATTTTTTAAGCAGTTGGAAAACATTGAAAAACTCCCAACTGGAATTCAGAACAAACAGAAGCAGCAAACAGGAAAGCCAGACAATATGAAACATACTTAACATGAGGGTCATACAGCAGCAACAGAAGCAATGACGAATTAGCAGTGATTTTTCACATATTCAACTCAACATTCTTGATATATTACATAATAGTGAGAGTATTGACGCTACAATGCATTATCAATCTGTTTGCTGTAAGTGTTGTTTTCATAAACTACGATGTTGCTAGTTATACATTGAGGAAATGATTGGACGCACCATTGTTCAATTAGACCTAGATATTAATACATATGGTAGTATTGTGTGTGATTAACATAGACATGGGACATTGCGCCCAGGCATGTAGTGATACTTACTTGTTCATGCATAGGTAGATTTACTAGGTTTAGCCAGTCATCTGGTTACTGTTGTGACATTGGACAATTCATTTGCCACATATCCGTAGTCTGTTGTTAGGACAGTCACTGCTTTGACACATACCTGGCTGGGTGATGGGGATTTTCCGTCTTACCAGTCCTGATTGTTCCCTTGCCACAAGTGTGGTGGTCCTACCAAATGTACACCGACACATAGGGGCTCAGAGGTGCAAAGGAAGAATACCTCATAAAGTATGTCTTGCCATTCTGTGGATATCTGTTCTGAAGGTGGGATTGTTTATATTTATATGTATATGAGTCTTCCCCACGTCTCATATGTAACATGTATTGTATGCGGACATGTTTATGTCAGCAATAAGTGGAGACTATTGCTCTGTGTAGTGTTTTACTCATTTTACCAGTCGTGGTCATGACTGTCGCTGGAACATGCAGTGATGGACGTTGAATATGGTTTATGGGTCAAGGGTGCAGAGAAAAGACATGTGATCTGTGTCCTCTGCCAAAGAGTACAGCTTCCACCTATATTCCTTTCTGCATCATTTTGTTTTGTTTCAATCCGGAATAACAGAGTGTTGCGCATGATACAAAAAATATAATTTTGAGTGAAATATTGACCACTGTGTCACTGGCGTATGATGTCATTCAAGGAGATACAAATGAAAGTTGCCACCATGCATTCTGGTGATATTATCCACGCCTGTGGGATGTACTATGACCATGAAAATGGGTATGGATTATAGGTGTTGGTGGGTAGGGTCCTCACCAGACATCTCAGACAGATTGAGAGTTACTTTTGACATCAATTATTAGAGGATTTTGTTACTTATAAAACCATTTTCTTGATATGGAGAAAGACAAAAATATCAAATCCAAAATAGAATGTGAAATGGATAGAGTCAAAATAGTGTGACAAAAATATTGAATAGCACAATATAGAAAGTTAGAATATCATTTGTTAATATTTATAATATCGTTTTCAATAACATCACTGTATATATCATTCACTTTATATAGATGTATTAAGTATTGTTTTTAATTAATTCGATATGCATCATGTAGGTGGTAATATTACTAATGTAACTGTTTTAAATTCATTTTGCAGGTATTATTTATAATTTTCTATGTTTAATGAAAACAATTACATATAATTAGTATTTTATATACCAGTAGTGGGCTGATAGGTTTGTAGAGGAATGAGATGTAAAGTTTTTTTAATTTATCAATTATTGTTTTTCTATTTTAATGATTTTAATGCTAATTAAATATTTAATTGGTGAATAAATGTGTAAACTGAATACTTGGTATTTTACTTATTTCAAATATTTAAGTGTAGTTTCTGTTTTTCAATACATATTTTCTTTTTGCAGAGTTAAATTAGTAATTTATATTTTGGTTACAGGTTGTTAGGTTTTCAGAAATAAAGAAACTTTTGCTTATGTTGTAGTGGGAATTGTAAATCTAAGCCCTAAGGCCATGCGCAGAAGGGGGTTGACTTAATTTATAATAGTAAAATATTACTTTATGTTAAAGAAATGTACTTATGCCCTTAGATAACTATACCTTCCACCCTCACCTTGCACAGTTAATTACCGCACACCTTGTTTCTGTACAGTCCATTTTCAGGGCTGTTAGAACCCATAACCACACCTATCCGTGGTGGCAGCCCTTGCCAGAAACACGATCCTCACGCAGTCAACAAAATGGTCCTCTTGCTAGGCAAATGGCGCTCTTAGCTGGTGGTGCGAACGTTGCGGTAGAAGCAAACCGCTGATATATTCCATGTCCCCTCTTATGAAGAAAGGTAAGTCGCACTCACAGAATTGCAGTAAATCTGATTTATTCCCTTGAGAAAGTCTGATAAGTCCTTGATCTTTTCATTTGAAATGGGCAGTCCTAACACGTTTCGGTCCTCACGACCTTGTTCACAGGAATAAACTGCCAAGCATTTGCTTCAGCTGAGAGCAGAACCTTGCTGTCTATTTTTTTCTTTTTTTCTATGTGTCATGGCCCCCTGGTGGGCCTCCCTAGTACCACAGGGCTAATGTCTGCCATCAGTCACAAACAGTCTTTGCCATGGTATACATGCTTTTCATGCACTTAAGAGATAAAGGGCCTCATTCCGAGGCCGGCGGGAACCGCCATATGGGCGCTCCGCGGTCGAAAGACCGCATAGGCCATTCGGGCTTTCCCGCTGGGCCGGCGGGCGACCGCCAGAAGGCCGCCCGCCAGCCCAGCGGGAAACCCCTTCCCACGAGGAAGCCGGCTCCGAATGGAGCCGGCGGAGTGGGAAGGTGCGACGGGTGCAGTTGCACCCGTCGCGAATTTCAGTGTCTACTAAGCAGACACTGAAATTCTTTGTGGGGCCCTCTTATGGGGGCCCCTGCAGTGCCCATGCCATTGGCATGGGCACTGCACGGGCCCCCAGGGGCCCCACGACACCCCATACCGCCATCCTGTTCCTGGCGGGCGAACCGCCAGGAACAGGATGGCGGTACGGGGTGTCGGAATCCCCATGGCGGCGCAACAAGCTGCGCCGCCATGGAGGATTCCTGAGGGCAGCGGAAAACCGGCGGGAGACCGCCGGTTTTCCTGTTCTGTTTGGCCGCGGTCAGAATGCCCTGCGGGGCACCGCCAGCCTGTTGGCGGTGCTCCCGCCGAGGTCGGAATGACCCCCAAAATGTTCATTTAATATTTAAGCATCAACTTAGCAATTTGCACTATTTCGAAGTTCTAACCCCCTTTCGGATCCCCTATGATGGGTTACAAGTGCAATGCATTCTGGGGCTTGTGGTCCTCAGCATTCGTTTTATAGCCCTCCAGTGGGCAATATCGTTTTTTGAACATTTTTCCATTCTCTGTCAATTATTACTTCACACTTTCTTTCTGTACTGTTCATTTTTGGGGCTGATAGAACCCATAACCACAGTGACCCATGGTGGCAGCTCTTGCCTGAAAATGGCTCCTTAGCAGTCAATAAAATAGTCCTCTTGCTAGGCAAATGGCGCTCTTAGTTGGAAGTGTGAACTTTGCGGTAGAACTAAACCGCTGATATATCACAAATCCCCTCTTATGAGGAAAGGTGAGTCATACAAGTCCTTGATCTTTTTATTTGAAATGGGCTTAAAGCTCCCAGCAAGCAAAAGCAAACAAATCCCACTCTCTGCAAGCAGGAAATATCAAACAGCTCCTGCTTGCAGAAAGTGGAGTTTTCATAAGTTTCCCTGCACACAAATATATGTGCAGGGAAACTGATGAAAACATTGCTCCAGCAAGTAGAGAGCTGCTATTTGAAGAATCTCTGTGTTTGAGGGAGTAATGCCGGCTCCCCCAGGACATGGAGAGCCGGCTTGAATGCGAGGGCCTTAAGGCTCCCCCCGCGGTCCTGTCACTCTATGGGATGGGTGAGAGAGAGAGAGAAAGATTGTTATTGTATTGTTTTCTCCATACAATAACTTCAAAGAGGTGTGACACCAGCAAGATGTTTGGTTCAAACCTTATAGTTAGGTTTTAAAAAAAAGTCACTTCTGGCCCACTGGTAAAGCTTTTGGACTGTCACTCAGTGGGCTGAAGGTCCAAGTCCTTGTATCTCATGCAGTGTGTTGGTTTATTTAATAGTGTTTTGAATGTTAAACATTGTTAAAGATGCAATATTTAAGTCTTTTTTTACCAACAAAATATTTGGCCTAATAGTCAAAGTTATGTCTGAATGCTATACCCTAAGGAGTCATCTATAGACTAATGGTTAAGGTCTCTAACTCTCATACTGTAGGTTGAGGACTCCAGTTTTAGGGCCTGATTGCGAGTCTTGTAGCACTGTTTCCGCTGGTCTGACTCGCGGGAACACTCTGTTTCAAGGTTTTCCACCGATCAGACAGGTCAGACCGACAGAAATCTTTTAATATGGTGGGAGAGCACCTCCACCATGATAGTGCCATCCTCCCTGTGAGTTTGGTGAGACTTTGTTGGGACTGCCAAACTCATAATCATCCCCCTCAGTGTGTCTCAGGTCATTTGCCTAATTGAATTTTTTTCAACTTGAAATGTTTAAGGTATATACTGAAAGATGATCCCACTCTTATTACTTGACATTTACATTTTTCTTTTCAATTTATCCAAACCTATATCATTCTAACTATATCATTTATTAAAGTTTAGAAGAACTCTCTGGGTGGTTACAGGGACTTGGCCACAAGACCTGGCCATAGTCCAGGCCTTGTAGCCAACCCGTGCCACACACGGCCAAAGTCTGCGTGCACCACAGGTTTGTGCAGCCAACACCCACTACACACGGCCAAAGGCTGTGCATGCCATAAGGTTAGTTGGTTATAAGGGTTGGCTGCAGGGGTCAACCCTTGCCGGGCATGGCCATGATTGCTGCACGGTTGGCTGGTAATAAGGGCTTTGCTGCAGGGCAGGCCCTGCAGCCAACCTCTGCTGTGCACGGCTGAAGGTTTTGCGTGGCGGTGGTTGGATTAATGTACAGTAATTAAACTTACTTTATGTTAAAAAAGGTTACATTGGCATTATAATTAGGAAATAGAATTTTAAAAACCTTAGCAATTCACTTAAAAGGGTGCAAGGGCATGAGTTATATTTAACTTAGGGCACGAGTTATAGTTAATTGAAATAACTCTAACTTTTACAAGTGCAGGGCTCCCTGACTGCAATAGTATAGGAGTGGGAAAGAGAAAATCACAAAGAAACAAAATCAAAACCCCCACCTCCCAACAGGGTTCTAAATAAAGAATCCAAAACACATCATAAAACCTAAAAAAACTGATGTAATTTTTATTAACCAAAATAATTAATCACACAGATTCCTAATACATTGCAATTACCCGTCTAATATTAAAACAACATTAATTCCATCACATTCATACAAACATCATCATACCTTGTCTCCAACCAACCTCACCTCATATAGATACACTACTACTCATCTAAAATAACTAACCAGTTGGGCACTCTCAATCAAAATATTCAAAACTTACCCAAAACAGCAAAAATATCATCCAAATAATATCCAAATAACATAATAATATCAAAGTTGCACATCTTGATATTATCATTTTTTGTCACATATAAAATGTTGATAAGAAACATTCAAATATAATAAATACAGTGAATTCTTAAATTCATTAAGCTGTTACATTCAAAATAATAATCAATTAATCAAGGGCCTCTCAGCCAAAAGATATTACATAAAACTGTTACAAGGCCCTCAACTGGCACCCGATGTTATAAAGTCCAAACTGTTTTTGCAGATCAATGGGCAAACTGTTGATGTAGTGTCAAACTGTTGTTGACGCGTGTTTCAGTGTCACATGGCTCAAGGCCACGGTCCTTCTTCAGGACACAATCAACAGAAGCTTAAAAGTCTACAAGACCCGTATGGGGGTGACAAATCATTTGTTCAATATTAAGATGTCTTCATATGACTATCCCAGAAGCCTCTCATCCAATCCATAAAAAGACATTGGTCAGTAGTCCACATACAATCACTAAAGACAATAGTGTTCCCCAATCGGCAAAGACGTCCTAAATATTTTTACTGGCAATGGAGAGATAATCCGTCAGGGCCCACAAGAGTATTAGAGGTTCCTTGGCTACTTAAAATCTCGATCAGAGATGATCGTAACGCTGGTCGAGAAATGCGAAAAAGAGTCCTCGCAAGAAACAGAATTTTTATGGTTTTGTGCACATGCACTGAACTTAACTATAACGCCCCTGTAACCTTTGGTTCTTTAGTGACTTTGGGGGTCATTCTGACCCTGGTGGTAAAATCCACCAGGGCCAACGACCGCGGGAGCACCGCCAACAGGCTGGCGGTGCTCCCATGGGCATTCTGACCGCGGCGGTACAGCCGCGGTCAGAAATGGAAAACCGGCGGTGTACCGCCGGTTTCCCGCTGCCCTGGGGAATCCTCCATGGCGGCACAGCTTGCTGCGCCGCCATGGGGATTCCGACCCCCATACCGCCATCCTGTTCCTGGAGGTTTTGGCCGTCAGGAACAGGATGGCGGTATGGGGTGTCGTGGGGCCCCTGGGGACCCCTGCAGTGCCCATGCCAATGGCATGGGCACTGCAGGGGCTCCCGTAACAGGGCCCCACAAAGATTTTCAGTGTCTGCCATGCAGACACTGAAAATCGCGACGGGTGCAACTGCACCCGTCGCACCCCTTCCACTCCGCCGGCTCCATTCGGAGCTGGCATCCTCATGGAAGGGTGTTTCCCGCTGGGCTGGCGGGCGGCCTTCTGGCGGTCGCCCGCCAGCCCAGCGGGAAACCCAGAATACTCGCGGCGGTCTTTTGACCGCGCAGCGGTATTCTGGCGGTCCCGGCCGGGGTCAGAATGACCCCCTTTGTCTTTTTTTTTTAATACTTTTTTCCAAACTATAACATCCCTGTAACCTTTGTTTTTTTCAGTAAATTTCTAGGGCTTTTTTATGTTAAGTAAGATGGTGATTGAGGGGAGTAGCCAAGCACTGCATGGAATAAGCATCAGGTCACCGGAGCTCCGGGACCCGCGGCCGCATCGTAACCCCCACTGTCCATCCTGCAAGGTGCCACCATTTGGGGGCAAGGCACCCAGGAGCTCATCCAGTGACCACGCCGACACCAGCAACTCGCCAAACCAAGGCTCTGCAGCAACGGAATACGGTTCACCCAAGATTGCGGCCCTCCCTCCCTGCAGCGGCCGCTGGAAGTGATTGATGGGCTGGCACCTGGGCCCATCCACCGACGAGGAGAGGTGATGACGAGGACCGTCGGTTGCTGTGGCCCTGTGACGCCGGCTGGGTCCCACGCGACCTGCTCGACCCTCAGAAGGAAAACCCTGAGGTCAGCATCCATCGCGCCTATGGATCAGGAGGTGAGATAGGCGCGCGGGGCCCAGTTGGGGGTAAAGGGGCCCTGCGGTGGCTGAACAGACAAGTGAAGGGCAGAAAGGAGCACTGTGAGGGCTGTGGGTGTGCGCCGCCTAGTAGCAGCGCCCAGTGGCATCAACAGCATTGGTACAGAGAGGGGAGTAGAGTATCGACTTCAAACACGCACCACACACTTACATCAGTGTGGGCCGGCCCTGTAGGCAGCAGTACATCACATAAGTTGGCAGAGGACCTGGAGCAGAGGAGGATTAGATCGTGCATTGCACAGTAACAAGGCCACTGGGAGAAGCCCCCGCTCCACAACAGCATAGGGGTAGGAGAAGAGACAACCCATGGAGGGCACTGGTGACAAAGTGAAGAGCTAGCGCTACAGGCCTTGATGCATTGGAACCCCAGGAGGCCTACTAAGAAGGATGTACCACCTGGAGGGGTGGAGCCACCTTGAAGTGCCACAGGGCGCCACCATGACACCCCTGACTGAGCCCTGGGACCAATAAACCCTATCAGATAGGGATGGTGCAGTTGAGGGAAGGCGCTGTACCTTCAGGAGCCTGGAAGAAAGAATTACCCTTCAGTGAAGAGAGGGATGTAGTGGCGCGGAGAGGAGGGACTCTGCCCCCGCCGGCTCTAGGTGAGGTGAACCGCCCCCCAAGAATCCCAAAGCAGCCGTAGAGAGGAGAGAAATAAATTCATTTGGTGATTTTGTAGACCCGTGACGGCGAACCACTCAATACGCAGTTAGGCCGCGTCAACACGGCTGAAGCCCTAGCACAACCAACCTAGGAGACCCAAGATACACCGGAGCTCCGGATCAGCCAGACTACAGCAGTGAACCACAGCCCAGAGGCCTCCTGAGGGGCGCAGGTCCACAGCACAGAAGAGGAACCACAACTGGTCACGGAGAACACCTAGGAACAGGAGCCTACTTCCTATATATTACCAAATGGGGAAAGCCCTCAAGAAGAGAGAATGTTTTGCGGGAGGCCCCTTAAGGCCCAAGCCAACCAAGGAAGATGTAGAACCACTTACAGCCCCCTACAGCTGCGATGACGACCACCCACCAACACTACAGGACGTACTTCAGGCCATAGCAGTCTCACGAACAGCACTGGAGGTCGAAATGGACACTCTGAGTATAGACTTAGGCCTCCTTAGAGATAACCACAGGCATTTAGTGGAGAGAGTCACCACGACAGAATAGGAAATATCAGAGGCAGCCCCTGCCCTGACCCTAACGGATGGGCGGTTGAATGCCGTTGAAGCCCGTCTAAAAACTCTGGAAAATAGAGTGGAAGATGATGAGAACAGGGCAAGACGCAATAACATTAGGGTAATTGGACTTCCTGAAAAGCTGAAGGTCCATACTTGGTGCGCTCTCTGGAAGACTGGCTCAAAACAGTGGTGGCCCAGGAGGGCCTCTCACCCGTTTTTGCACTAGAAAGAGCTCACGGAGTACCTACTAAAGCACCCCCTCCGGGAGCTCTCCCAAGACCTGTGATAGCACAATTACTTCATTTCAGAGACCGAGACTACATACTATGCAAGGCAAGGCTTTGTGAAGAACTGAAGATTGCAAACTGCAAAATATCAATATTCCGTGATGTCTCCCTAGAAGTCCAAAGGCGGAGAGCAGCAGTCACTTCTGTGAAACAAAGACTCACCAATAGCACCCAATTAGGATCTCCAACTGCCAGCCGTTGGCCTTTGCTGGACGAAATTAAGATTGATACACCATATCCCAATACTCACAGCGATGATGCCTTTATCACAAGATCTTGGAAAACTTTCACATAGCAGATAACAAGAGGAGGATTGGCCAGATGCGACCCGGTCACAGGACAACAAAACCACTACCCCTGCATATAAGGTAGCATAAAAGTAAGAGGCTTTGGGCATTATTGACTTTGTTTTTTTTACTGTTTGGGTGAGAACACTACGCTTTTTGCCCTGGGGAAGGGGAGTTGGAAAAATTGTTGTTTGGTTACAGAACAATTTACTTTCTGTTGCCTAGATTTGTCATATAAGCGCATAGCTGTGAGAAGGGCTCTATAAGGATAGAAACAGGGCCTCAAAATCAGTCACTGTGTTCTCTGATACACCACTTATGGATGCTACAATGAATATCATGTTCCTCAATTGGAATGTTACAGGGATACGATCCATGGTGAAACGCCATAAAGTATTTCATACCTTAATAGGTGGGATGTCCAAACAGCGATGCTGCAAGAGACACATCTAGATGCCGTTGAAGAGGCAACAGAACTGGGGGCAGCAATTACCATCGCAGAAGTGAAGGCTGCCATAGCCATGGTGGTGCGCAATAAAACCCCGGGTCCAGATGGACAAATTGTATTTGACATATTTATCTAAACTAGGCGCGAGATTGGTGACCGTGTAGGAAGAGTACGACATTCCTTAGTCTCTTCCTATACGGTCACCAATCTCGCGCCTAGTTTAGATAAATATGTCAAATACAATTTGTCCATCTGGACCCGGGGTTTTATTGTGAAGAGACTAAGGAATGTCGTACTCTTCCTACATCAGCTCGAGAAGCCCTGATTACTCCTCTGTTGAAACCGAGGAAAACACCCACAGACATAGCCACCTACCGTCCCCTATCGATGCTATCCGTGGATTATGAGATATTGAGTAAAGTTCTAGTGATGCGCCTCATAAGACATATGCTGCATCTGATTCACATGGATCAGGCTGGGTTTATCCTGGGGCGCCAACCAGCGATAAACATACGGCGCCTTTTTTCTCTGCTTCATAGTGATGATTATGAAAAGCAAAGGGCATGATTTTTGCAATTGATTTCGAAAAGGCTTTCGTGAGGTGCTCCGCAAATTCGGACTAGGAGACCAGTTCATCGGATGGACAAGATTACTTAGTGCTGACAAGACAGCCAGGGTTCGCACAGGCACCACAATCTCAGGGAGCTACTGGGTGGTGAGGGGGACTAGACAAGTCTGCCCTCTATTCACATTGCTTTTTGCATTGGCTATAGAACTGCTAGATTGTATATCAAGGATGGGGAATGCCTTCCAGGGTATAACAGTAGCTGGGCAAACTCACTGCACTGCTCTATACGCCGACGACCTCCTTCTTTTCTTGAGGTATGCAGGGGCTGCCTTACATGGAGCTCGTAACTTGTTAGAACGGTTTGGAGATATATCTGGGCTCAGAGTGAATTGGCAAAAATACAGTTTATTCTCTACAATGGAAGGCAATGCTGCTCCCCCACACCTTAAGGACTTACAATGGAAGTCACAATGCCTGCCTTACTTGGGGGTTCAGGTCTACCATTACATCCAAGACCTGCTCAAGGGTAATGTGGGACGGACTCTGCGTTGACTTCGTAGTAAAATGACTTTCTGGGCCACCTTATCATTATCTGTGGCGGGACGAGTGGCACTTTTGAAAATGATAACGCTACCCCACCTGTTGTACTTTTTCACCACTCTCCCGTTATAGATCCCGAGAACCTTCTTCAAAGAATTTAACTCCATGGTCATAGATTTTCTGTGGGGGATCGGAAGGTGGCGATTGGTGCTTACAGTACTACAGCGATCACTCGAGGAGGGAAGAATGGCCATCCGTGACTTAGAAGCCTACTATTTAGCGGGCCAATTACAATGGCTAACCAGATGGATAGCAAGTTGAATGATGCCTGATTGGCATATTTACACCAGACCTCCACTCGCTGACTAAGGCTGCCCTTCACCTGGGCCATCCAGCTGCCTCCAGCTCTAATGAGTTGAAAGTGATACACAAATGCTGACTGAGACACCTCAGCAGATCGCAAAATACCACACCCTATGCACCTAAAATACCACTGAAATGTCTGCTGACATTACCACATGGAGGGGACTGGAGGAGGATCTCAAGATGGGAGGCAGCAGGAGCAAACACTGTGGGCACCCTATACGAAGCAGATTCCCTTTTGCCTTTTGAGGACTTCTGCAATCGATATCGGATCCCCGCAGGGCACTTCCTGTCTTACAGAGCAATCACTGAGGTGATCGTCAGACACTGGCAGGTGGGAGGGGCAGAACCACCCATGTCGGTGGTGGCTCAATACCTGGTGAGTGCCACACAGACACATAAGGCAGTGACCTGCCTTTCTAGAAAAATGTTATCCACACTATGCCAACTCTTAAGCAGAAATAGGAAACGGATATGGGAGCCCCTATTACAGATGCCGATTGAGAGGGAATATTAGGTAGGACTCCATGGGCCTCGAGGAACGCTCGATTCAAACTTAGCAATATATATGTTCTACACAGAGCATACCTGACCCCAGGCAGTCTCTTTGGTGTGGCAGAGGCTAGATGTCCTAGATGCGGGGAAGAAGAGGCAGAATTTATCCACATGTTCTGGTCTTGCCCAAAAATACAAGAGTTTTGGAGATCGATTACACAACACTTAACAAACACGATTGAGCGAGACGTACCTAATGATCCCAGCCACTGCTTGTTAGGAGCCTATCACCATCAGACCAGGCACAAAGACACAGACCAGTTCCAAGATTTTGGCCCTGGTTTTAGCTAAATGAGAAATTGTAATGACGTGGAAGGCAACAGTGGGCCCCCAAGAAAGTAAATGGAGATGAGAAGTACTGAAATGGGCAAAGGCAGATGAAGCAGTTAGGCATCGGGAAGCACGGAGAGGCCAGGGGCAATTGGAGAGGGCGCAGGCATGGAGCACCCTGGTCTGCGACTGGGAGCGTCTGGGGGAGGGACCACAGGAAGACATGACACCCTACTGAACAGCCTGAGCCGACACCCATAGCAGGGACCCAATGACTAATCCCACTACAGACTAAAGACACACAGCAACCCCCGTGGGGATAGGAGGGGGCAGAAAGTGGACAGAGGTCCCACCCCATAGAGCAGCGCTGGAGGCCCAAAAACAGCGACACATAATATTATCTAGGCACACAAGAGGGGGGAGAATTCGATCCTTCAACAGGGTGATCTGCCATTGCAAAATATCAACTGGCTCTTGTGATATAGCATGTAAGACTTTGAAAACAGGAATCACCAATTGAAACTTATACAAGAGATGGCAAACAATTATGCTGAATGTTGAATGTATCAACATAGTAGATATTGATTCTCATATATGAAGTCTCGAAAGAATTTAAAATGATGTGCCACTAATGAAAAGAAGAGCCCCTAACTAAGGGTTTTATTGTTTGTAATGGAAAACTAAACAAAATGTAAAAAAAAAGAAATAAGATGGCAATTGCAATGCATGGTGGGAGGTGGGTTGGATGCAGGGCCTGGCCCAGGATTGTGCTGCCCTCCCCCCCCCCAGGATTGCAGCTCCTGCCCCTCATCCTTGCCATCTGTTGTCCAAGTCCATGCCTTTGTTCCCTCACTGCACTCCTTGTGGCCATTGTTCTGCCGCTGCCCTTCCTGCCTGTCCTCAATAGTTAGCTTGCTGCCCCATCCACCTCCTCCCTACCCTCTGTTGTCTGGGTCCATGTACCAGCCTCCTCCCTCCTGCCCTGCATGGTCCAAAAAGCTGCCACTGTCCTCCATTTTGTTTGATATCTGTGCCCACTCCTCCCATCTTCCGCTGCAAATTCTATGCCCATGATTGCCCTCCTGTTTAGCCTCTGTGCATAGCTTGCTGCTCCTACCCTCCTTCACCCTGCCCTACAGTGTCTGTGTGCATGCCCTTGCTCCCTCTGTTTGGCCCACTATGTTTCATGGACCTGCCACTGTTCCTCCTATCTAGTCTGAGTGTTCTGTTGAGCTACCTCTGCCCCTCCCACCTGCCTGGCATGGTCAGATGGCTGCCACCTGTCCCTGCCACTTCCACCCTCCCTATCACAGTTCCATGCCCCAATGCCCTCCCTCTCGTCTTCCATGGTCCATTTTGCTGTACTCCCTTCTGCCCTTCATGCTCTGTTGTACTGCAACTGTCCCTCTTGCCTGCGCTGTGTGGCCTGTTGTGACGCCTCTTCCCTTTCTCTTTCTTGTAAGTGTCCAGGCCCCCACCCCTCCCTTCTGTCCTCTATGGTCCTTTGAGCATGCTCTTGCCCCCCGACCTCTTGCCCACAATGGCTGATGTGTTGCCACTAACCCTATCGCTTGCCATGCATGGTCTTCTGTGCTGCCACAGCTCCAACCACCTGCCTAGTGTTTCCAGCTTGCTGCACCTGACCTCCTCTCACCTTCCGTCTGTTGTCTGTGTGAGTGTATGCCATTATAGTCGTACTGTTGCCCACCCTGGGGTGTTGTGTTTCCAGTGCCCATCCCGTCTGCCCTCCATTGCCAGCTTGCTGTTCCTGCCCCGCCTCCTCCTCTTCAGCCCTCCAATTCCCATGTGCAGTCTCCTATCCCCGCCCTGCTGCCTTTTCTGGTCTGTTGTTGTGCCTCTGCACACTCCCTACTGCCCTTCATGATCAGTTATTCTGAAACTGTCCCTCCTGCCTGTCTGATATGGTCAGCTTTCTGCCCTTGCCTCTTTCTCCTCTGTTCTCTGTTTTTCATGTGCATGGCCCTGCCCCTCCATGTTGCCTATCATGGTCCATTGTGCTGCACTGCCATCTCACTTGCCCTGTGTGTTGTATTGTGCTGCTGCAACCCCTGATGCCTGCACTGTGAGTTTGGTTTGGTGCCTCTGCCCATCTCCCTGCTGCTCTCTGTTATCTGAGGCCATGTCCCTACCTCATTCCTCCACCCTCCGAGATCCAATATATCATACTTGCCAACATTTTGAAATTGGTAAGAGGGAGATTCTAAAATCAAATCCTGTGGAATCGATTTTCGCTATTGACTTACATTGAAAATGAGGATAGTTTTGGCAGGAAACAGATCAAATAAAGTCACAACATCAGGGGTCTTCTGCCTGAATTGTTTGTATGCATGGTTGTACTGCCACTGCCCCTTATTTCTACCCTCAATGGTCTGATGTATTGCCACAGCTTCTCTTGCCTGTCCTGCATTGTTGGTTTATTGCCCCTGTCGCCCTTTCCCTGCCCTCCATGGTCCGTTGTGCTGCCACTGCCCCTCCAGCCTCCCCAGCATGGTAAACTTGCTGCTTCTGCACCCTCCTCACTGCCCTCAATTATTTGAGTCTGTGCCCTTGACCTATGCTTCCTCACAGTATTCTGATGATCTACTAGATTGCTAACATTCTATATGTGTTACAAAAGTATGGCACACCTAACGTCAACTTGATGTAATATAAACTGTATTACCTGAAGCATTTCCTTTACAAATTGTAAAAATGAGAGGGTCTTATTCCCATAGAAATTATGGTTAGTGCTCTAAAAAACTATAATGAGGACAAGTTTCTCATATAGCAACGAAGCAGTTTTATATTATTTGCTATTTTTTTTTTATCCAGTTGATCACTTGATTATATGTTACACTTAGGGGATAGGATGTGGCGTTACGGCCAGAGCTGCAGACTTTGCAACTGGGGAACCAGGTTTCGAGCTTCAGCATCAGCTCGACATCCTGTGATTCTAGGCAATCTCCCCTTTCTAAAACCAAAATGAATGTGTCCTTGTATAATATAACTGATGCTTATGTAAAGCACTCCAGTACCTTTGGCTCTAGTCTGTGCTATATAAAACTGTAAAAAAACAAAAAAAATTATGGGGGATATTAACAAGTGCTGTGCACCACCTGAGTGTCACTTTTGTAGACACTCCAGTGAGGCAGGCCTCTCAATCATATCTATGAGGTGTCACAAAGCCGCCCTGCGTATCTTGACATGGCCTCATAGATATGGAGTAGGGCAAGGCAGTGCAAAGTGCTGCGTTGTTTTGTTCTGTGTCAAGGAGGCGTTTCCTGGTCATTGTGGTGTGTTAATACGCAACCCCTATGGATTTTGATACTGCCCCAGATTTACAAAATCATATAAAGCTGGGGCAATGGCAAAACCTTTTGCCTCCCCAGAGCTGGCATTATGAGGAGAAATATTTTAATTTCTCCTGTTTTTTTTCGTCTTTCCATATGTGCTGCATTCTGCAGCACGCATAGAAAACGTAAAACGCCTCCACGGATTGTTTGTGTTCAGGAAGGTGGCCCTTCCTGCATAAAAGCAATCCTGCCAACAACTCAAACACCCTTGCACTATGGTGCAATGGTGCTTGTGTTGGCGCTAGGCGCCTAATTGTGCACCTGCGGTGGCAGAAAGAACAGGACTGTGCTGTAGCTCATAAGTATGGTGCATTCCTGCTGCAAAAAGACTTGTGCACTGCCCTAAATCAATTTTTTGTCAATAAGACCCCAAGTGTTTTGCCCACTTTTGTTATTGGGCTATTCTTGGGCTACATTTGGGTGATCTTTGTGCTACATTTGGGCTTTTATTCTTTGGTGCAATCTTGGGAAACGTATTTGCTATGAAGCTCTCTTATTTTCTCATTTTCTGAAGGATGCTCAGTAGAAAATGCTTTCAGTTTTCCACTTCTATTCCATCAAAATGGCGTTCAGATGTGACACATTTTTGGCATAAATTCACATTGTTAGCGCTCTAGTTGTTCATTAAAACACTCTAGTAAAGCGGCTGATCACCAGGAAGTAACTGGCAGTCTGCTGTTGGTTTTGAAAGTGGAGTGCATGTTTCAGTCTGCATGACTGAATATTTTAATGAAATAGAGGAAGACATTTGAGAACTCACTAAAAACATTCCAAATGTTTCTTTCTACAGCACTAACCATAATTTCTATGACAAAAAGAACTCTCTCATTTTGTTCCTTTCTAAATTAATTATTTTGTGTTTTACCAGGTTGATTCAATCAAGATGGCTTCAGGTGTGCCACACTTTTGTCATAAAGAGACTGTTAGAGCTGGAGCTGTTCTTTAGAACACTCTTGGAGGCTGCAATAGAGCACAAGGGAATCAACTGACAGGCTGTTCCTGATGTAAGTACATGTTTTACTGAGTAGGTCAAACTTCATTCTCAGATGGCTGAGAAAGATAGTGTGAATTTGCAAAACATATGATCTCATTTTAACTTCTGGAGCACCTTCCCTAAAGTCTATGTGAAAATCATGATTTTCCACTGGGTAAAATTGCCTTGGAACACACCACAAATCCTAAAATTAGTATTGTAACATCAACAAATGATTTAAATTGTAACTAAAATCTGTTAGCACCCTTCATACATTCTCCTTTTAATGACCTTCAAAAACTGACATTTACTACAATGCATTTCAATGGGGTGATATTATGTGTTTTGGTCCCAAGATGGCTGCCAGCATTTCCTGGTTGCAGTACTGACAGCCAATCAGATCTCACCATGAGATCTATGCTTAGGCTCACCCAAATATCTATATTTCTTTTTCCTTTAATAACTCCAAAACTACTGAATAGATGTACACCAAATAACAACAGGCATTGGCAAAGCCAATAGGTCTCGCTTACACAAGAGCAATGGCTTTGGTAATGTTTTTTTTGCCATTTTGTACACTAGTGTGGTTGCTGATCAGCATGGCTAGAAGTTGGTGGCATGGAATGCCATTGAGATGAGTGTTGTAGCAAGGATATGTTGGTGTTGAGTGTCGTACAGTAGAATGGGGGAGTAGAGTGTCATAAAGTTGAGTAGAAGAGAGTAGAGTTCAGTGGCAGAGAGTGTCAGACTGCAGTGTCATAGAGTGGAGTGGCATATAGTGTAGTGGAATAGGGTGAAGTGGGTTGGAGTAGATTGAGGTAGTGGGGTGGATTGCATTGGAGTAGAGTGGGGTGGGGTGGACTGGATTAGGGTAGAGTGGGGTGGATTGTAGTGGGCAGATTGGAGAGGGTGGACTCGATATGGTGGACAGGATTCCAGTGGGGTGGATTGAAATGGGATGAGGTGGATTGGATTATAATGGACTGGAGTGGGGTGGATGGAAATAGGGTGGATTAGACTGGATTGGGGTGATAGGACTGCTGTGGGGTGAATTGAGGTGAGGTGGATTAGAGTGGGATAGTTTGGAGTAGTGTGAGGTGTACTGGACTGGAGTACGGTGGATTGGATTGTACTGGAGGGGAGAGGATTGGATTGGAGATAGGGTGGATAGGATTGGAATGGAATGGGGTGGATTGGACTAGAGGTAGGTGGATTGGACTAGAGTGGGGTGGATTGGACTGGAGTGGAGTTGGGTGGATTGGACTGGAGTGAGGTGGATTGGGGGAGTGGGTTGATGGATTGGCTTGAGTGGGGTGGACTGAAATGGTGTGGGTCGATTGGAATAGAGTGAGATGGATTGGACTGGAGTGGGTTGGGTTGGAGTGGGGTGGGGAGTGTTGGAGGAGGTGGATTGGATTGGGTTGGAGTGTGGTGGAATGGAGTGGGAAGGAATAGATTGGGAGGAATGGAGTGGGGTGGACTGTATTGGTGTGGGGTGAGGTGCATTAGAGAAGATCGGATTGCAGTGGAGTGGATTAGAATGGAGTTAGGTAGGTTGGACTGGATTGGGGTGGTGTGGATTGGATTGAGGTGGATTGGAACGGGGTTGGGGCATTGGATTGGGGTGGGTGGATTGGATTGGAGTGGGGTAGAATGTTTGGAGTTGGTGGATTTGATTGAGTGGGGTGGGGTGGATTACGGTAGATCGGATTGGATTGGATTGGAGTGGGGGATTAAGGTGGATTGGACTGGAATGGTTGATGTGGAGTGTGGTGGTTGAACTGGAGTGGGGTGGATTGGATTAGAGTGGATTGGATTGAGTGGAGTGGAATGGATTTGAGTGAGTGGGTTGGGTTTGATTGGATTGCTGGGGTAGAGTGGGCAGATAGAGTGGGGTGGATTGTTTTGGATTTGAGAAGGGCTAATTGGTGTGGGGTGGATTGTTTCGGATTGAAGTTGAGTAGATTGCAGTGGGGTGGATTACTTTGGATTGGAGTGTGGAAGATTGGAGTAGGGTAGATTTGAGTAGGGCAGATTGTTTTAGATTGCAGTGGGGCAGACTGGAGTGGGACATTGTTTTTGAGTGGAGTGGGTCAGATTAGAATGGGGCAGGTTATTTTGGATTGGATTAGGGCCGATTGTTTTGGAATGGAGTGGGCATATTGTTTTGAATTCGAGTGGGGCAGATTGGAGGGGGAAGATTGGTTTGGATTCAAATGAGGCATTTTGGAGTGGGGCATACTGGAGTGGGGCTGAATGCTTTGGACTGGAGTGGAGCAGATTGCTTTGAACTGAAGTTGGGCAGATTGTATAGGATTAGAGTGAGACAGATTTTTGGGGATTGGGATTGGGGCAGAGTGGAGTGGGGAAGATTATTTGGATTGGAGTGGGCAGATTGAAATGGGGTGGGTTAGGAAAATTGGAGTTTGGTGGAGTGAAGGGGATTGGATTGAGGTAAGTGGTTTGGAATGGAGTTGGTGTATTGGATTGCTCTGGGGTGGATTGGATAGAGTAGGGTAGATTGATGTGCGGTGAGGTGGGGTGGATTGGCAATGATTGGAGTGGGGCGATTGGACTGGACTGGGGTGGTTTGGGGTGTACTGCCCGATTATGTGTTAAAGCATAGTTTTAGAAATTACACATCATAAAGAAATTATGTCACTTTGCAATATTTAGAACAAGATAATCATCATTATTTGAAAAACAGTGCCCATGAGCAAAAACCAAAACAACACTTGAGTGCAAAGTAAGAAAAGAAGACTTGGCAAAATAAAATAAAGTTAACTGTAGAAAATAAAACTTTGCAATTTTGCTTGCAATGCAAGTGCACATTTTTGCTAGTTACTTCTGGTTGCAGGGGACTAGGAAGTTTAAAAGTATGAAAAACTACCTCAGTCAAGTCAGGAGCAGGGAACAAGCACTGAACAAGTTGAATTAATCAGTGCTTGGCCCTTGCTCCACAGAAAGGAATGGAAATGATGCTGGGCCTGCAATGATCAATTACGAGGCTGTAAAGAAGAGTGCCACGCAAGCAAACAAATGCTAAGCACAGACGTGCTTCAAGCCCTTTTGTGTTGACATAAGTGCCTCACAATTGAGATTCATGCACTTGTGCATGCTCTCACAGACTCGACACTAAAATGCTTGTTTGCCAATGAAATCCAACAACAAAAAATCAAAATAAAAGCTCAACGAGCCGTACATATATGAATTGTCACAGAACTTTGTAAGTAGTTTTTTGTGGATTTAAAAAATGAGGAAATCTTCTAACATCATACACTTGCAAATTGCTTTTGTACTCATTTTGAAAAACACACACCAATATTAGATGATATACAGCACGGAAACCTGAGTTCATAACCCAGTTTCTCCCCTACAACACATATTGTGCGATCCTGTGCAATTGAAATTATTTCTCTGAGCCTCACTTCTACTATCTTTTAAGAACTAGGCACTCACAGAAACACATCAAAGCATCATTCTTCAAAAATGTGTTGAAATCTGCAATGTATTTGGTCAGGCGTCCTCCTCGCCAACCGCTCTTTCCTTCTCCCCCAGTCCCCCACATTCCAGAAGTCCAGCTTAGTTGCTGGGAGACAGCAGGATTCCAAAATGTACACAATCATAATACAACAAATACGTCTATACTCCCTACATTTGCATTTTTTGCAAGAAGTGGGACTGAATGCGCGTACAACTGTGCATAATCAGCTTACATTCATAAACATATGCACAGCAGTAGGTGTAGTAGTTTGCGATCGAGGCCATGAGTCTTTTCCAAATACTTGTTACTAGTTCGTATGAGGATTCTCAAAGTTTGTTTGCGAATTTGCGAATTTATCTACCTGAAACTATGTCAAAAAGTCTGTCTCTAATATTTATTCCTACATTGATAATGAGGGTATACTTTTTTAACTCTAATGCGGATCCCTGCTTTATTTGAGAAATACAGTTATGGTTCCTTATGAAGAACTTATTTTTCCTTGACACAATTTAATACTAATTTTGCATATTTATGATTCAACATAGTAGTGAGATATGCACTTCTGATCTTTGCTTTGATTTTACACGTTGACCTTCGATAAAATCTGTAATTTTCCTGCCCATGAGTTACCATGAAAGTAGTTTAAGTGATGAAAAATAACAAGGATAACACATTTTGGAAGAATAACATGTGGGTTGATTTTGTGCGATTTTAGCATGTTTTCCTCCGGAGTTTCACACAGAGGTCAGATCCTTTCAAAACTGTTATCTCTGTGAAAAGGAGGGTAGCTTTGTTACCACGCCCATCGGTCATTGTTAATATGGGCTGGCTGTATCGTAATACAAGTTAAAACCTGTTAGTACATAGGGAAATAAGTCATAAAACGTAGCAATTAGGCATAAAAATGGGTTCTAAAACTGTTTAGCATTGTCTCTTAGATAACGTGAAAAAATTGCAAATTGGATACAAAATTCGACCGGAAACATGCAAATGTAATGTGCACCAAGCAGCTTATGCACTCAAATTGACCACCAGTCTTTAAATCATCCTATTAGCATGCTGGGAACAATGGAGCTTTTCTATGTGCACTATCACATGGCAGATTTGTCTGAGCTTTAAGTAGCCATTGACAGTGATGTATTGAATGCTTCGCATTGCTGGTTATAGCCGATAGAGTTTTGATCATGTCTCGTTTAACACATCAGCGATAGTGTTTCCTCGCAGATACGTTGCAAGGCATGGGCAAAGTGAACTCTGGCCTAGGGCCCCACCCTTTCAGGGGGCCCACTCATAGAGACAGCTCTGTTCTGCGGAGAATCTTGCCCTTGTGGCCCTGAATAATTCTTAAACAGATTGTTTTAAATACCGTTTTTCTTTAATTTATTTTTAATGAGGGTGATGTGTGAAAGTCTATTACAGACATTTTCCAGAGACTTGTTGTGTTTATTTTTCATGTATTATCCATACAAATTGTTTCTTTAGGATCACAATAGGACCTCACATATGAGAAATGGGAGGGGGTCACAGAGATTATTTGCAGTAGTAGTAGTGAACTATATTGAAAACACACATCACTGTCCCTGAATATTAGAGGTAAACACATTTGGAATTTGACCATTGTGCCTGTGCAGTGTCAGTGAACTGGTCAAAGAGGGCACGAGAGCTGAAATTAAACCATACATTCAAACCTGTTCTGAACAGGGGCTCCCACAGCAGTTTTGGCCCAGGGATCCCAACATCCTTAAGAAGTCCCTTTTTTCACCCTTCCTTGTTTGACTTGGTAACAAAGCAATTGGCTTTGGCTCAACAAGGCATATTTTTATTGTTAGATCTACATCCTCTTTACCACATGTTTGATGCTTATTCACTATTAAGAAGGTGTAATCCGTTTTGTTTCTCAGATAGACACGTGAGTTATTTAGTATGCCTTAATAGACCCTCGTGTGCATGTGTTGAGGGATAACTCTGGTCAGTGGGCAAATGTTTAGTTTTCAAGAAGTTCAAATGCTAATATCAGTTGTACAACAAAATTCATGAAGATAGTGGCAACAGAAGGGGTCAAAATCCATAGATAGTCATTTTTAAGGCAAATTATTTTGATAAAGTATTTGGCTGTTTTTTCTTCTTACTTAACACAGGCCATGAGTATTATAATATTTAAGTCTGGTTGGTCAGCACAACTTTCTCTTGATCCATTGTTACCAATTTTCTAAAATATACTTTGAGCAGATTTGGCTCTACAAAGAGAAGCATCCCTCTACCATCTCATGCTCTTGGGTATTTCAAGTAGCATTCCATCTTCTATAGAAGGATTGCATTACAAAGAAGGACGGACTATGTTACACCTCAAAGTATACTGAATCGTCACATATTAAATGCTCTATTTCAATGGTTCCCAACCTGTCATCTGGGGACCCACGGGGTCCACAAAGCCTCATGGGGATCCCCGGATTCCAATAATTATTCAGTGGGGGTCCCCGGGTTCCAGTATTGATAAAGTGGGGGTCCACAAAAGTCAAAAGGTTAGGAACCACTGCTCTATTTCATATATGCATTGATTATATAAAATGCAATATTTTTCCTTTTAGCTTTTCACAGCAGCACACTTTTCTTTAATGTTTTGGTCAGGACTTAAAATGGAAGCCAGGTGTATTGGCTGAGCCAATCATCATTGTATTTTGTGACCTTGAATGCTGGCTTAACTCAGAATTTAAGAACATTCATGATTATGTGCATGATTTACATTTTAATGTACAAAATACTCTGTCTCAAACTTTCCAAAGTCCTATTATTGTAGTGAGCAAATACTACTACTGAGCACCCCCACTCAGAAGATTGTTCCAGCACCAGTGTACTTGTCACTTCTTGACTTCTGTAAATCCACAAGCCCATGGCCTTTAAAAGTTATTTTGAAGTGAGCTTATTCTGCAAATCTGTTGTACAGGACATATGATAGTCTGCATAAATTACAAAAAAACACATTGTACTGACCTAATGAATGAATGCATCTTGCTAATTATTACTGCTCCTCAAGAAATTTTATTGTGCTTTGTATCCAACAATCAGAAATTGACTAACAAAGGCCATTAGCTTATTGTTGTTTTTTTTTACAATTTATCTGAACAGAACCCCTGAATAATCCTCTTTAATCTACGAATCCTTTAACGGCAAGACACTGCCGCAAGCAGGCATATGCAGCAAGATCTCACTTGTTGTGGCAGTGCCCCACCAGAAAACTAAACATGTTACTCAGTTCTGTGGCACTGCCTCTTGCACATTGCAAGACATCAGGGCTTATTATAATTTCGGTGGGTGGAAAAGCCCGACGGGTAGGTTGCCGCCAGTGTAGCAGCCTCCCTGCCAGGCCTATCATGAGTTTCCTGCTGGGTCTGCGGGCGGCATTCAGTTTCTGTCTGCTGGCCCAGCAGGAAACGGCCTACTGCATTGTCTCCGGCTTCTAATAGAGTGCAAAGGAGACAGTGAACATTGTGACGGGGCCGGCCAGGGGGCACCTGCACTGCCCATGCAAAGTGCATGGGCAGTACAGGCCCCCCCCACTGGGGCTCCTGCACACCATCTCCACTAACCTTTTCATGGCAGTGCTACCGCCATGAAACCGCTAGTGGAGAAGGGTGTTGTATTCTCCTGGCAGATTAGGACCTCCAGCACCCCCAGACTTACCTGAAGTAGTAATTGGCAGTGCTGGCGGTCCGACTGCGGTGCTTCAGCCGTGGTTGTAATATGGAGCTCAGACTGCTGCATTGGCAGTGGTCTGACCGTGACGGTTGTAATGAGGCCCATAGTGTTAGGCTATTTCATTTTTTGTTTCACTTGCTGATACCTAAAGCAGCGGTTCCCAATCTGCACGCCCCGGCACCCCGATGCGCAGTCAAAATTAGCCAGGGACGCTACAACTTGCAACTGCAAACCAGGCGACTGCAAACATCGAGAGGGATGGCTGCAGAGAGAGGTGATTAAAGCTGAGCATGAAAGCCTAACACCATGCATTTTACAAATATTTAAAAAAGCATTTGAAAAGTGATGAAATGAGGTAGCTCATGAGATGTTTGTTAAAAAGGACTCTAAAAGCATTTTAATTCAAACAGAAAAAAATCAGTGGGAGGGGTCTGGGACTTACAGAGATTAGAAACACGTTCTTCTTAATTAACCTTTTAGACCCCTTCTGCCATTCCTCTGTGAAGGGGTGGAATCAATGGCTTAATTCACACTTCAGTGAGCCCCCTTAGCAGACCCATGATCTGTGGCAGTTTTTGAGGAGGGGCTTTGTCACTGGCCTTTTTGAGGGGGCTGGAAACTTTACACGTCTAGGAGGAACTTGTGACTGGCAGCTGAGATGCATCTGTAATGGTGAGCCTGAAAGCAGAGCCAGAGGTGAGGTCTGAGCAGTGCCCGTCAGCCAGTGCGCCCAGAGACGGCTCAGCTCACAGGAGGTGTGGCCCGTGGGGGCGCAAGAGGGGATCCAGAGTAAAGCACACTACACCACAACAAGGCAGCCTTCAATTGGAAGCTGCCCCTTCTCTTAATCATAACATTCCCCTCTTCTGAAAGCACACAAAAGGCTCATTTACAAATACATATGAAAAGCAGCAGTGTTATTAGTATTCCCTTCCCTTCAGATTCCCCTTACAAAAGGGGGGAGGGGGCGCTCTCTCTTCCTCCAGGGCATTAGATATATTGTTATTTTTTTTACCATGACCCTCATAAAGTACACCACTAATAATAATATTTCACTATGCTTGTTTCATTGCACTTCTGTTGTTTATAAACACTGATGTTATTGGTATTGATTGATGCAGTAATCAGGGAAGGATGCAAGGATGAGGCAACCTTGCTGGGGTTGAAACTTGTTACTTTCAGACAATTGCTTTTTATCTCACTGGGCTATCTGACTGGCACCCTTTGCAACAATGCAAGTCAGCAAGGGGCATATATATGACGTTTGTGGTGCAGGGAAGCACAGCAAGTCACCTTGCTGCACTGTCCTGCATCACAATGAAAGGGCAGGAACGTGTCGTATGTATCCAATACAGTGCATTCTTTTCCTTTTCCCTTGTGCTGGTGCCGTTTTGGCAGCCCAGCGCTAAAGGAGGCACCTTTGCACCATGGTGCAGGGGTGTCTGTATTGTAGGCAGGATTGTTTCTTCTTTTTATATGTGCTTAAGAACGCAGCACACATAGAAAGAAGAAAAAAAATGAGGAGAAATAAAGATATTTTTCCTCTGTACGCCTCTTCTGGGGAGGCATATCATTTTGACGCATTCCCAGGTTTGCCAGGCTTGATAATTCTGGAAATGCATCAAAAACCTTGGGAGTTGCGTGGGAACACCCATGCAATGCCCATGGAACTCCTCCCTTGCACACAGTAATGCAACACAGAGACTTGCACAGCATTACATTACGCCAGAGTTTTTAAGCCATTCAAAGCCACACAAAAAGGTTTTGTGTGGCTTCAAAAATCTGATTTAAGGTTTGCGTCGCTCTTGCACCAAGTTGCGTGGTGGAAGAGCAATGCAAACTGGGTCATAAATATAGCCGTACGTACAATTACTCCTCATTGTTCCACAAAAAAAAGTCCACGCAACTCTCAGATTATGGCGGTCATTCTGACCGCGGCAGGCGGCGGTCGCCGCCCGCCATGCGGTTACCGCTGAATGACAGCCCCGCGGTCAAAAGACCGCAGCGGTCATTCCAACTTTCCTGCTGGGCCGGCGGGCGACCGCCAAAAGGCCGTCCGCCGGCCCAGCGGGAAAGCCCCTGCAACGAGGAAGCCGGCTCCGAATGGAGCCGGCGGAGTTGCAGGGGTGCGGCGGGTGCAGTGGCACCCGTCGCGATTTTCACTGTCTGCTAAGCAGACAGTGAAAATCTGTATGGGGCCCTGTGAGGGGGCCCCTGCACTGCCCATGCCAGTGGCATGGGCAGTGCAGGGGCCCCCAGGGGCCCCACGACACCCGTTCCCGCCATCCTGGTTCTGGCGGTGAAGACCGCCAGAAACAGGCTGGCGGGAAGGGGGTCGGAATCCCCGTGGCGGCGCTGCAAGCAGCGCCGCCATGGAGGATTCCCTGGGCCGCCGGTTCCCCTTTTCTGACCGCGGCTTTACCGCCGCGGTCAGAATAGCCCAGGAAGCACCGCCAGCCTGTTGGCAGTGCTTCTGCTGCCCTCCACCCTGGCGGTCATGGACCGCCAGGGTCGGAATGACCCCCTATGTGTGTTACATATTCCTGATAGTCTGTGCACATAATACAAACCTAGAGATGGTGTCCTGTTGTTAATATCCATGTTTATATTTTCAGAGAACCACTCCACAGCACATATCCTTTTTCCTTGCTGTCCGAAATGTTTGATTTCACGGGTATCAATATGGAACACTATTTGAAGCAAAACACTCGAGATATCAGGCTAATGGTTAGGAACACCCAAGAGAGATTTTGCATAAGTGAGGGGGAATAATTTGTAAAAATGAACTTGCTTAGGGTTGCAGAATATCATAGGATTATGAATTTAACAACTACCCAAGAAATACGAAACATGATAGCCAAGAATAAGGGACTCCGTATTGGGGACAGTCACAAGGGAAAAGCGCCCGGAGTGCAGCTCCTTAGGAATCGGGGCAGCCGGTGCAGGGTTGTCAGTAGCAGATGTAAAATCCATCGGGAGATGGTCATCCAATTGTTATAAGCATTACATTAGACCTGAATTGGTATGATCAGTGCTCCCTTGCACTACACCCGGTACATTACGTGTTGGTTTCTCATTCAATTTCCTTTCATTACAGTTCAATGGCGCCACATATGGTTTGGGTCTCAGGACATTAGTTTGTGCGTCGGGTGGCCTCCAGGTTGCAACCGCTCCGTAAGCCTAATCCGGCGGCGACCCAAGATGTGGCCTTTTGATGGTGCGGGGTTGGTGGATTAGGAATCACGCATCTTCAACAACACGTCGCTTTGGCAAGGAGATACTAGGGACTCCAGTTCCCGGATCTCATTATTATTCATCTTGGAGGCAATGACTTGGTGCGCATGGAACGCAAGGCACTCAGGGAAGCTATTTTTATAAAAATTACCAAATTGTCTAAAGAATTCCAGAACACGGCCATTGCATGGTCGCATATGGTGCCTCGCCGCAGGTGGGGTCCAAAAATTAAATCAAGGACAATCAACGTATCTGTTTGGAAGCTCAAAGCGGAGATGGCAAAACTTTGCCTGGGTCCCGGATGCTTATGGAACATTCTGCATAAACATTTGAAAGATCCTGTCATGTTCCACAGGGATATGGTGCATTTGTCGGATGCAGAGACAGATCAATTTATTTCAGATATGTGGTTCTTTTCTCACAGTTTGTTTGCTGGTGGGGAGGGCGAATTACCTTTGGCCCCTGGTCGCCCTCGTGGTGGGAGAAGAAGTACTAAAGTAACCAGAAGCAACAGAAGCAACAGAGGGGTCCCCAAGGCTGGAGCCCCGGATTAACACCCCTTTATACCCCTTGGCAGTTTGGTGTTTGGAGAGGGGGCGGAACCCTGAGCATGAGAACAAGGAACGGTGAAGTCAGGGGAGCCGCCCCCCCTAAGAAAACAGGTGAGGTACGGTTCTCCTGTGTGGTCCAAGGGAGGTTCGGGACAGGAAGGGATCCTGTCACAAGTGATTTATGGTTACAGAGTAAAACTTATGAATATGGTTATTATCTTGTAAATATGTTTTGAAGTTTTGTTTGAAGTGATTTATTGCTAAACAAGTGTTATGAAATTAACAAGTAAAAAGTTAAGAAAATAAAACTTCTTCCAACAAACGAGTTGTCGGTCTGCGTATAGCCGGTGTTGGAGGTGAAGGCTTGCTGGTGGTCTCCGAGTTCTATGCTACAATGCCGTTTTCTTTATTTGTGTCATGCCGAAACATACATCTTTTAAAAAAAATTGCTCATTGCTATGCACAAAAGTTTAAACAGGTGCACAATCAAAGAAGAAAAAAGTTTACAAAGTTCACAAATGCGAGAAGTATAAGTTTACAGGAGTGCATGATGGTTTGGCAGCAAATAAGCTTAATGCGTGTAATTAGACCATCACCAAGTGGAGAACAGCAGTAAATTCTGGAAATACGCCAAAGTCACACCACTGCTCAAAAAAACCCTCTGCCGATCCCAGCAAACCCAAAAACTACCTGCCCAATTCCTAGCTCCCATTCCGAATGAAGATACTGGAAAAGATCATCAACAAGCAACTCATGACATACCTGGACCATAACCAACTATTTAACGTATGCCATTCTGACTTCCGCAGCAATCACAGCACCAAAACTGCCCTGATCATAGCCACCAATGACATCTGAACCCTCCTCGACTGAGAAGAAACAGCAGCTTTGATCTTTCTTGAACTCTTCGACTCCGTATCTCACCATATGCTGATCGAAAGACTCCACCACATCGACATCCAAAGGGACGTGCTCAGATGGATCACCTCGTTCACTGGAAGAACCCAGAGGACCTACCTCCTACCTTTCACTGCTGAACCCAAGCAGATTTCGTGCAGTATCCACCAGTGCTCATCCCTCAGCCCCACGCTTTTCAACGATATATGACCCCGCTGGCAAACATCGCCAGATCCCACTGTGTCAACATAATTTCCTGCTAAGGCGACACTCAGATCATCCTCTCACTCACTGACAACCCCTCCAACACCAGAGCCAATTTCCACAGATGCATGACAAACATTGCTGACTGGATGAAGAAACACTGCCTGCACCTGAACACAGACAAGACGGAAGAACTAATCTTTGGCAATAGCAGCAACACATGAAACAACTCCTGGGGGGCATCAGACATAGGACCTGCACCCACTCCCTCTGACCATGCCAGAAACCTCTTAATCATCATTGACAACAAGCTCACCATGAAGTTATAGACCAACGTTGCCTCCTCTGCCTGTTTCCCCACTTTACGCTTGCTACATAAGATCTTCAAGGGGCTACACACAAAATGAATCATGACATAGGCCCTCATCACCAGCCGACTGGACTATGGCAGCACCTTCTACATGGGAATCGCCACACACCTCCAACAGAGAGTTCAGACCTACAGAAAGCTGCAGTCACATTCATCCCCAGCCTTCCCCGATTAACCCACATCACACCCCACCTCAGGCAATTCCACTGCCAATTCAAGCTGCTGACCCACACACACAAAGCTTTGCACAACCAGGGAACCACATATATTAACCACCACCTGAACTTCAACCAAACATCATGAAGACTACGATCTTCCTCCCTTTCACTTTCCCATACTCCCCCGCAATTACCTAAGCAGACGTGGAGGACACTCCTTCTTTCACATCGCAGCAAAAACCTGGATCAGCCTCTTCATGCACCTCCGGACCATCACCCCACTTCTGGAATTCCAAATGGCCTTCAAGTCCTGGCTGTTTGAATAAGCCTCCGGGACTTGCAAGCGCCTAGGTACCCTGTTGGGTTATTAGCCGCACTTTATAATCCTGATAGATTGATTGAGTGAGTGGTATATTTCCCACTGTGCTCTCCTTCACAATATCAGTTGTGAGACTAGTCAGTGATGTTATTAGAGGCCTCTATATGAGTTAACACCTTGTGAGAATGTATAGCATTGCATAAATGCTTAGCACAACACACACTAGAATGTTGTTGTTATTAGCATTTGTACAGTCAATAACCTTCACCGTCATATCACGGCACAAAAGACTGGTCTACAGAAAACCAATTATGTGAGCTCTACTGCAGAAACTATAGATACCATGGAACAATCGAATAGTAATATGTACCTTTGGTGAAAATCACCAGGGGCTAGAAGAGTGCTGAAAACAAACCTGTGTACTAAATTGTTATGGCCTTTGGCTCTCCGTTTTTGGTTTTTCTCTTAATATGCAATTTGCCAATAGAAAGTTTAGGGGGTGTAATAAAGGCTTCACTCCCCTTTCGTTAGTAGCATAACATTTTGAGGTAGAATACTGTAATATTGGAAAAAAGATCCAATGTCTGGTAGGGGCTGATGTGGTGTACTTATGTGGATTTGACCCCATGCCCTGTGCGTTCCTAGGATAACTTATAAAAATACAGTGTCTGGTGCACCTTTGTGCAATATTATGTGTTGCCAGATCTCTCCCTGTTGGCAGACACCAGGGGCCATATTTATACTTTTCGACGCACAACTGCGCCAACGCCAACGCCAACGCCAACGCAATTGTCTGGTGCACCTTTGTGCAATATTATGTGTTGCCAGATCTCTCCCTATTGGCAGACACCAGGGGCCATATTTATACTTTTCGACGCACAACTGCGCCAACGTAGTTGTGCGTCGAAAAAGTTAACGCTGGCTAACGCCATTCTGAAGCGCCATGCGGGCGCCGTATTTATAAAATGACGTTAGCCGGCGTTAGCCGGTGGCGCTGCCTGGTGTGCGTGAAAATAAAATCCGTACACCAGGCAGCGCCGGCGTAGGGGAATATGGAGCTTGGGCCCCAAAAAATGGGGCAAGTCAGGCTGAGGCAAAATTATCACCTCAACCCGATTTGCGCCATTTTTTTCGACTCCCAACCCCCATTGAATGGACTCCTGTCTTAGCAAAGACAGGAGTCATGCCCCCTTGCCCAATGGCCATGCCCAGGGGACTTCTATCCCCTGGGCATGGTCATTAGGCATAGTGGCATGTAGGGGGGCACAAATCAGGCCCCCCTATGCCACAAAAAAAAAAAAAATTACTTACCTGAACTTACCTTATGTTCCCTGGGATGGGTCCCTCCATCCTTAGGCGTCCTCCTGGGGTGGGCAAGGGTGACAGGGGGGGTCCCTGGGGGCATGGGAGGGCACCTCTGGGCTCCTTCCGAGCCCACAGGTCCCTTAACGCCTGCCCTGACCAGGCGCTAAAAAACTACGCAAAAGCGGCTGGACGTCATTTTTTTTTACCTGCCCACTCCCGGGCGTGATTTTTGCCCGAGAGTGTAAATACTGCGCACATGCCTCAGAGTCAATTTTTTCGACGGGAACGCCTACCTTGCATATCATTAACGCAAAGTAGGTGTCCACGCTAAAAAGTTACGCAAACTCCATGGACTTTGGCGCTAGACGCGTCTAACGCCAGAGTATAAATATGGAGTTAGTTTTGCGTCGAATTTGCGTAAAAAAAAACGACGCAAATCCGGTGCAAACGGAGTATAAATATGCCCCCAGGTTTCAAGACCTGGGTTTTCATTTGACTTCCTAATAGTATTTTGTACACCCATGATTCAATATGCAGACCCCACTGCTGAGTGTTTTTGACTTAACACATTAAGCTTTTAATTAAAAGACTGATATATTTTTATTTAGTTACATCTATGATTATAATACCTTCATCAATTTAATTCAAATTATTTTTAGGGAGAAAAATGGAAGTAGTCCAGAGGCCGGTCTTATGTCCCCCCACCACAAAAAGTAACATAATGTGGAGGTGCGGGCAACGGTCAATAGGTCAAGAGAGGCTCTGGTTAAAAACATTTGGGAACCACTGACCTAGGGTGAAAAGGGAACTGTGTCTGCCTGATAAGCCTAGAGGTCTGTCAGACAAGCACAGTTCAAGTGAATTTTGCTGACAATGTGCTTATGGCTCTCATTGATGATTGAGAGAACTACTTGCCTCCTCAGCTGTCTAACAAAGCACATTGCTCCCGACCCAAAGGGTCACCCAGAAAATGATGCTGATCCTTGACAAACAACTGATTGATTGCCTAGTCAGCGTTCCCATCTAAACAAATGGAGCTAACCCCATAGCTCCATATTTATCTCCCCTTGCTAAAATGACTCACAGGTGGGAGGAGGGTTTAAATAGTGGTGCAAAGCTTGCTTTGCACCATTATTTAATGCCTGGGTCATACCAGGTTTTAGGGGACCCTTGGACCCATTTCCATGATTAAACACCAAGAAATGGACCAACAGGTGCCCACCCCAAGCTCTAGGAACACTCACACCAGAGGGACACAAGAGGATGGGGAACCCAATCTCAGGTAAGTAGAGTAAGGTGGTTATTACAACCCTGGTGGACGGTGTTAAAGCGGCGGTAAGACCGCCAACAGGCCGGCGGTAAACATTTTGGAATTACGACTGTGGCGGAAACCGCCAACAAAGACAGCCACTTTAACACTCCGACCGCCACGGCGGTACAAACAAACAGCTTGGCGGTCACCGCCAAAAAACAGGCGGAGGACAATGTACCGCCCACACTATTATGACAGGCCAATCCACTACCTTTTCCGGGGCGGATTCACCGCGGATTAAAACACGGCGGAAACAGGCATTTCGAAGGAAAAACGCTCACCTCTACACACTCCACGAAGAACGACGACACCATGGTGCCATATTCTTCCTGCGCTAGTCTTCCTGCTCCTGTACCAGGAGCACCAACGCCGGCAGCGAAGACCACGGTGAGTACTGCACCTACGACATAGGGGAGGGGTGAGGCAAAAAACAGGGACACACACACGCAACACCCCAACCCCCACCCTCACCCACTACAACACACACACACCAATGCATATCCAAACATTACAGTAACACCCCCCAACCCACCCAGAAGAATACAAAGACAAAAGGAAATGAGTGTAACCATTGTAATATATCAAAATTCAGTAAGCAAATATATACATATATACACTATTCACAAAATATACACCACAATTAGTAGTCCAGGTATTGCACCATTCATAGTCCGTGGACCACTGGGCACAAAATGTATGGGGGAGGCCCACACAAGATACCCAAACATGACTGAGAGAGAACACTGCTGGGGCATCAGATAGAAACACAAAAGGCATCTCAGGGTGAAGGTAAGGGGGGCCACCTCAGCCGGATGAGTGCACGACGCCAGATCCACGAGGGGCCTCCATGCCCATTGATGTATCCTGGGGAGTGCAAAACCACAGTCTCTCAAGTCTCTACAGTGGGTGGTTTGCCCACTCTACCATCCTTGGGAGTGCAAAGCCACAGTCTCTCAAGTCTCTACAGTGGGTGGTTTGCCCACTGTACCATCCTGGGGAGTGCAAAGCCACAGTCTCTCAAGTCTCCAGTGGGTGGGTTGCCCACTGTACCATCCTGGGGAGTGCAAAGCCACAGTCTCTCAAGTCTCTACAGTGGGTGGGTTGCCCACTGTACCATCCTGGGGAGTGCAAAGCCACAGTCTCTCAAGTCTCTACAGTGGGTGGATCGCCCACTGTACCATCCTGGGGAGTGCAAAGCCACAGTCTCTCAAGTCTCTACAGTGGGTGGTTTGCCCACTGTACCATCCCGGGGAGTGCAAAGCCACAGTCTCTCAAGTCTCCAGTGGGTGGGTTGCCAACTGTACCATCCTGGGGAGTGCAAAGCCACAGTCTCTCAAGTCTCTACAGTGGGTGGGTTGCCCACTGTACCATCCTGGGGAGTGCAAAGCCACAGTCTCTCAAGTCTCTACAGTGGGTGGATTGCCCACTATACCATCTTGGGGAGTGCAAAGCCACAGTCTCTCAAGTCTCTACAGTGGGTGGATTGCCCACTATACCATCTTTGGGAGTGCAAAGCCACAGTCTCTCAAGTCTCTACAGTGGGTGGGTTGCCCACTGTACCATCCTGGGGAGTGCAAAGCCAAGTGGATAACAGTCTCCAGTGGTTCTGGAGGGGGACTGGTGCCCAGAGTGCTTCATCCTGTGCAGGACAGACGGAGTAGATGCATGTCTCCACTGGTTCTGGAGGGGGACTGGTGCCCAGAGTGCTTCATCCTGTGCAGGACAGACGGAGTGGGTGCATGTCTCCACTGGTTCTGGAGGGGGACGGGTGCCCAGAGTGCTTCATCCTGTGCAGGACAGACGGAGTGGATGCATATCTCCACTGGTTCTGGAGGGGGACTGGTGCCCAGAGTGCATCACCTACCCTGCGACGGTCCCAGTTGCGTCACTGCCCCTGCCCCTTATGGGCTAGCGGTGCTTGAGTTGGTGGTCCTTGCCCTGTTCGGCGGTGCCTGACTTGGCGGTGCTTGCCCTGTTCAGCGGTGCTTGACTTGGCGGTCCTTGCCCTGTTCAGCGGTGCTTGACTTGGCGGTGCTTGCCCTGTTCAGCGGTGCTTGCCCTGTTCAGCGGTGCTTGACTTGGCCGTCCTTCATTGCCCAGCTGGGCTGGGGCTGGCGGTCCTTCATTGGTCAGATGGGCTGCGGCTGGCGGGGCCCTCCTGGGCAGCTGGGCTGTGGCTGACGGGGTCCTCCTGGGCAGCTGGGCTGTGGCTGGTGGGGTCCTCCTGGGCAGCTGGGCTGTGGCTGGCGGGGCCCTCCTGGGCAGCTGGGTTGTGGCTGGCGGGGCCCTCCTGGGCAGCTGGGCTGTGGCTGGAGGGGTTCTCCTGGACAGCGACGATGGGGCTGGCGGTGGCGTCCTAGGCAGTGACGATGGGGCTGGCGGGGCCCTCCTGGGCAGCGACGATGGGGCTGGCGGTGGCGTCCTGGGCAGCGACGATGGGGCTGGTGGGGCCCTCCTGGGCAGCGACGATGGGGCCGGCGTTTGCCTCCTGGCCAGCGGGGATGATGGCAGTCTTCTCCTCCGTGCTGCTCCTCCAAGACTTTGCGGGTTTCTTCTGCCCCTTCCCCACCTTGGGAGGAGTCACAGCTGAGTCCACACTCCCCCCGGGACCCCTGTGAGCGGCTTGGCTGGCTGGAGTCTTCCCCCTCTCCCGACGGGCACTGGGCAACTTCTGGTGCTTCACAGGGGGGGGACTGGCTATGCTCTGGCTCCGTGATACACTGGCTTGCCTGGTGGCAGGTGCACTCCACATACCTGTGACAACAGGCATCACTGGTCCCGGAGATTTTGTGGCTGAGGTGCTAGTACGGGACCTATGAGTTGGACGGGGGGTGGTGGGAAATAGGTTAAGGGTGGACAGGAAAAGTTGTTTGGAGACACTGGGACGAGTAGCTGGAGGGGGTTTGGGAGTAGAGGAAGAGGTGGTGGTTGTAGGAGGTGTAACTTTTGTGGCTTTGGGTGCATGTGCATGCGCTGGAGGCTGTTGTGAGGTGGATGTATGTTGGGTGGGTGTGTGCCTGCGTTTGTGTATCTTGGGAGGGGGCGTCACAGACACACTGGGAGAGGACACAGGGGACGTGTGAATGGTAGTGGGGGTGGTGACTGCACGTGAGCGGGGTGTGCTGGTGGGTGTGCTGGTGCGGGACATAGTGGCTGTAGTGGTAGTGCATGCAGGTGTGAGTGTAGACGAGACTGGGAGGGAGGAGGGAGACGAGGAGGAGGGGGACACAGTGGAGGCAGTGGATGTTGGTGTGTCTGTATGTGTGTGATGCTTGCGTGAGTGCCTGTGGGATGTGTGGTGCTTATGTTTGCCTGAGCTTCCCTTGTGTGGTGAGGTGTGTGCAGGCTGGTCTGATGGTGTACTTGGGATAGGCAGAGGTACAGGGGATTGGTTCTGGGTGGAGGAAGTTGGAGGGGGGAGGCTAGACACAGGGACAATGGCTGCCATCAGTGCTGAGGCCAGAGTTTGAAAGGTTCGATGAAGGGCAGCCTGACCAGAATGAATGCCCTCCAGGAATGCATTGGTTTGTTGCAACTCCCTTTCTACACCCTGGATGGCATTCAAAATGGTAGACTGCCCAACAGTGAGGGACCTGAGGAGGTCAATGGCCTCCTCATGAGGGCAGCAGAGGTGACAGGGCAGCGGCTGAGGTGCCTGGGGCGAAGGTGATGCCCACCCTCCTGGGTGAGCGGGCACGGGGCACACACTGAGGGGCTGCTGGGAGGGCGGTGCTGGTAGGTGGGTGGCGGCTGTACCTGTAGTAGTGGGGGGCACAGATGTTGCCGCCACCACAAGGGAGCTCCCATCGGAGGACGAGTCCGTGTCGCTGGTTTCAGCTCCTGTCACCGCTGTGGTGCTCCCCTTGCCCTCTGTCCCACTGGTGTATTCAGAGTCCATAGTGTGGCCCTCCATGGCCATGTGGGATGCAGCTCCCTCGTGCTCAGGGGCCACTGCTCCTCTGCCTGATGATGCTAATGCACACAAGAACAGGGAGACCGCAAAAAAGGGGGTGGAAACTGAAGAAAGACAGGTTGAGTGCATGGCTTACCGCTACTGTTGGCGGACAAGACAGACACAGCAGCCCCCTGCACTACGTTGCGCTGTTGGGCTCTACAGTGCAATTCCTGGGAAATGGCCTACAAGGCTATGGACGACATCTGCACACATAGATGACACAGGTGCATGAATACCTGTACTTGGCACTCTACAGAGGTGGGGTGGGGGGCCAAAGGGCCATGCCTTACGAAGGGGCCTTGCCTACGGAACTCGCCTTGGCCTAGGGAAAACCAGAGCCCTCCTCCCCCACCTAGAGCTCTCCACTGCGCTCAAAGTCAGCAGAATGAGAGCGCACTCACCCCCTTGTGTCTGCTGTGATGCCCGCAAGCACCCCTCCAACTCCGGGTAGGCCACCGCCAGGATCCGGAACATCAGGGGGGTCATGGTTCGACGGGCACCCCTCCCACGTTGGGAGGCCATCCCCAGCTGAGCCTCCGCCGTCTTCTTGCTCCAGCGGCGAATGTCCTCCCATCTCTTCCGGCAGTGGATGCTCCGTCTGTGGTGGACCCCCAGGGTCCGCACGTCCTTGGCGATGGCACGCCAAATATCCTTTTTCTGGTGGGCGCTGACCTACATGAAATGTACAGGGGAAGAAGAGAAGTCATTACGAACTGCGCCGTCAAAGTGTGTGGCCCCCATCCCTACCCTTGCCATGTGGCACATGCACCCACCGTCTTTCATGCACTCAGAACTCTGCCCCCTTCCTTCTTACAAGCAGCCCTCTCGACACAGGCATAGCCCATACAACATGCACCCTGTGTACTTACCTGTTGGTCTGGAGGACCGTAGAGTAGCGTGTACTGGGGGAGCCCGTCGAAACGAGCTCATCCAACTCCTCCGATGTGAAGGCAGGGGCCCTTTCCCCAGACACACAAGCCATTGTCTCTTCCAGACCGAGGTCACAGCAGCACTTGCAGTGTAGGTCCTCTCCTGTCGAAGATCAGGTATCGAGTGATTCAACAGCTAGAAAATGGCGGTCACGTCCGCGGAGGTCACGTCCACGGCGGTGCGTACCTGCACCGCTGGCGTACATCGTCATTGGCTCCTGGGACCCATAGGGTCCAATGTTAACCAATGCAGCATTGCGCCGCAGTCTTCGACCCCCTACCGCGACGGTGTACAACGCCAGCGCTGCTACCTCACATCCCATTGTCCCACTTTACAGGTCAGGCAGCCGCCATTTCAGGGGCCCACATGGCCTAATTACCAACTGCATCACACATACCTAGGCCTACTCTCAACACACATACAGGCCAGATTTTGTGTATGAATCATGTTCTCTGTAGACTGTGGGTACATACCTCTGACTTGTTTGACTCTCTGGTGGCTGTTGTCCTTCATAGGCACCGTCCGCTGTGACATGTGAGGAGATGGCGGAATCCTCCGGTGTACCGACCGCTGGTGGACCTGTCGACAATGGAGGAAAGAAATCTGATAATCACCTTCAGGTTTGACCGTGCCACAATCCAGGAACTGTGTACCCAGTTGGAGCCAGACCTGATGTCAGCAATCCGCCATCCCACAGGAATCCCCCCTCAAGTGCAGGTGCTATCAGTGCTCCATTTCCTTGCAAGTGGGTCTTTTCAAACAACTGTGGCCATGGCATCAGGGATGACCCAGCCTATGTTTTCCAATGTATTATCCAGAGTGTTGTCTGCCCTGCTGAAACACATGCGGAGCTACATCGTTTTCCCTCAGGTGGCGGACTTGCCTACAGTGAAAGGTGACGTCTATGCCCTTGGACATATCCCCAACATCATAGGTGCCATTGATGGGACCCATGTGGCTTTGGTCCCCCCCACAGGAGTGAACAGGTGTACAGGAACCGGAAGAGTTATCCTTCCATGAATGTACAGATGGTATGTTTGGCTGACCAGTACATCTCCCATGTGAATGCCATGTTCCCTGGCTCAGTGCATGACGCCTACATCATGCGGAATAGCAGCATCCCTTATGTGATGGGTCAACTCCAGAGGCACCGTGTGTGGCTATTAGGTGACTCTGGTTACCCCAACCTGTCATGGCTACTTACCCCAGTGAGGAATCCTAGGACCAGGGCAGAGGAACGCTACAATGAGGACCATGGGCGTACTAGGAGGGTGATCGAGCGGACCTTCGGCCTCCTGAAGGCCAGATTCCGGTGCCTCCATATGACAGGTGGATCCCTATTCTACTCTCCAAAGAAGATGTGCCAGATCATCGAGGCCTGCTGTATGCTTCACAACTTGTCTTTGCGACGACAGGTGCCTTTTCTGCAGGAGGATGGTCCAGATGGCGGTGTTGTGGCAGCTGTGGAGCCTGTGGACAGTGATGAGGAGGAAGGAGAGGAAGAAGACATTGACAACAGGGACTCAGTCATCCAGCAATATTTCCAGTGAAACACAGGTGAGAATACATTCCTGCCTACTACAAGTACTTTTACACTTCTACCTCTAACCTGTCTGTCGATTTCACCCAGTGTATGGTCACTGAGTTGTCACTTTCCCTTACGGTTTCACAGGTGTGGGTCCCAACGTGTGTCATCTGCTTAGATTCCTCAGGGACTAGAGCTGTGTGACGAAGGTATGTTGACATTACTATTTCCTGAACATTTTGTCACTGTAATTGCAAATACACTATTTCAAAATCACAGACAGACTCCAGATCTTTTGGTGCTTTAGGTGTGTTTATTTACACACAAAATATTGGAGGGGGAAGATAAATGGTGAGGGGTGATGGCGAAGGAGTGTCCATGGCAGAGTCCAGTCTATTTGTCTCATAGGTGCATTGCCCATATGGGCATAGGAAGTGGAGCTGGGGCAGTTTCAATATGGACAGGGTGACAAAGTGGGACAGTGGGTTGACAATCAGGGTGGTCTCATTTCTTGGCGGGGGTCTTGGCATCGTGCTCTGTCTTGTTCCTGGATCTTAGGGACCGTTTACGGGGTGGTTCTCCGTCTGCAGGGGGTGGGGTGGTGGGGTGCTGGTGTGGTGGTCCTGTGGTGGTGCCTCCTGTCCACTAGCGCCAGCGGAGGTGGTGGGCAGTTCATCGTCCATGCTAGTGTCAGGGGCCCCTTGTAGTGCCACAGTGTCCCTCCTGGTGTTGAGTAGTTCCTTCAGCACCCCTACGATGGTGCCCAGGGTGGAGCTGATGGTTCTGAGTTCCTCCCTGAACCCCATATACTGTTCCCCCTGCATGCGCTGGGTCTCCTGAAACTTGGCCAGGTCCGTTGCCATCGTCTCCTGGGAGTGGTGGTATGCTCCCATGATGGAGGCGAGGGCCTCGTGGAGAGTGGGTTCCCTTGGCCTGCCCGCCCCCTGTTGAACAGCAGCCCTCCAAAGTTCCCCTGTGATCCTGGGCCTCCGTCCCCTGGACCGTGTGCCCACTACCACTGCCCCCTGGTCCCTGTTGTTGTTGGAGTGGTGGGTTATCCTGGGTTCCCTGTAGTGGTAGACACACAGCTGATTGACGTGTCCTGGGGACGGAGGTATGGGCCCACTGGGTGGGTGCTGTGCTGGTGTTACCAGAGGGGAGAAGGTCTGTGGTGGCCTGTGCCTGTGTGAGGGGAACCGACTGTCCCGAGGCCCACGATGGTCTGGGCTGGTCATCTAGATCCAGTTGGAGAGAGCTTCTGTCATCACTGTGGGCCTCTTCTGTGGGTGGGGTAGAGATGTCTGGACCCTCCTGTCTGGTGACGTTGGGTAGTGGTCCTGCAGGGGTGTAAAAGCATGATTATTGCATCTGTGTGTCATTGTGTGCAATGGGTGGGTGACCGTGTACCCCAGTGCTGGCATTCCTGTGTGGGGGCTTGTGTGATAATGGTTTAGGAGGGTGTATGGGTATGTGCAGTGGGCATGCTTTAGTGATGGGTGTCCATGCATTGGTGTTGCATGCAGGGCTTGGTGTTGGGATGGGTGGTTTGTGATATTGATACATTTGTGAGGAGTTGGAGTGATGGGGTGGGGGCGAGGGTGGGGGTATGTGATAGCATGCAGGTAGGGTGGGGGATATGGTAGTTTAAGGTTTGACTTACCGGAGTCCATTCCTCCACCGACTCCTGCGAGTCCCTCAGGATGCAGAATCGCCAAGACCTGCTCCTCCCATGTTGTTAGTTGTGGGTGAGGAGGTGGGGGTCCGCCGCCAGTCCGCTGAACCGCCTGATGGTGTCTTGAGACCACGGAACGCACCTTCCCCGTAGGTCGTTCCACCTCTTCCTGATGTCATCCCGATTTCTTGGGTGTTGTCCCACTGCGTTGACCCTGTCGACTATTCTTCGCCATAGCTCCATCTTCCTTGCAATTGAGGTGTGCTGTACCCGTGCTCCAAATAGCTGTAGCTCTACCCAGACTATTTCCTCCACCATGACCCTGAGCTCCTCCTCCGAGAACCTGGGGTGTCTTTGCCGTGCCATGGGGTGGTGTAGGTGATGTGTAGGGTGGTGTGTGTGGTGATAAGTGTGGTGATATGTAGTGGTGTGTGGTGTTTTGTGCGTGGAAGTTGTGTGGGTGATGGTGTTGAGTGCCTGTGGCTGCTAGTTTGTGGATGGTGGTGTCTCTCTCTGGCCTTCTATCTGTAATAGTGGTCGTAGGGGTTTGTGGGTGATGTGGGTGTGTGTTTTATGTTGCAATGGGTGTCTGGGAGTGGTGTGTGTATGTGTATCAGGTGTGTGTATTTGGAATTGTCCAATGTGGTGGTGTTTTGTAGAAGTGTGTGTATTTTGAGCGTGGAGGTGTGTACCGCCAATGGAATACCGCGGTTGAAAGACCGCCGCATGGATTCGTGTGTCGTGATAGTGTGGGCATATTTCTGTTGGCGTGATGGTGTTGTTTTTTTTTTTTGCCAGTTTCTCACTGACCTTTGGTGTGGCGGATTTGTGTGGGTGTCTGAATTTTGTCGGATTTCGAGATGTGGGTCATAATAGCTGTTGCGGAATTCCGCGGCCGCGGCGGTGTGTTAGCTGTCTTCTGCACGGCGGTAAGCGGCTTTTACCCACAATGTTGTAATGACCCCCTAAGTATAGGTAAGTATTTTAAAAACAATTTTAAGTGCCATTGGGGGCCATGCGCATGGCACAGGGTGCAATGACCATGCCCAGGGGATCATGGTTCCCTGTGCTGGCCATTGGGGTGCTGGACATGACTCCTGTCTTTCACAAGACAGGAGTCATGTAGTATGGATGGTTTTGCGTCAGGAAATGATGCTAGGCTGGGTAGCTGCATAAAAATGCCTCTAGCCAGACTAGTGTCATTTTTTGAGGCAAAACCCCCTTCACCCGTACCGCCACCCCCTCCTGGGTAAAGTCATTATTTCTGACGCTAGCCCAACCTAAGGGCCGGCTTTCGGCATTCCATAAATTTGCATAGTTTTGAGGAAAAAACTATAAATATGGTCCATAATGTGTGTGCGCATGCTTCCGAATTTCCACCTGACATCTGAGAGCTGTGCTGCTTCTGGAATGGATGGTTGCATGTCTGTTTACAAGCGTTTGTGTGTGTGAGTGAACTTGTCTTTTTGACTGTCTGAATGTCTGGTGGATTCATCGAATAAGGGTGGCCATCCTCAGCACAGAGCTTAATGTTGGTGATCCCACAAGGTCTGTCTCCTAGCAATGTCAATAAATTGAAGGCAATCTGGTGGCTCTAGTATAAGATGATCATTATTAACATACTATGGTCACTACATGCAATATGAGGACCCTAGCATAAAAAAAACTTCCTTGGCATAGAGTGGGCATTTTAATTATGACTGTGGTGTCGGCAAAATGAAAGCTATATTTTTTAACGTTGTCTGCCAGTAAGCAAATATGGTGTAGTTGACACAATGTAGAACTCTATGGAATATTATGAGGACTCCAAAGCTTAATTTGTGCACTTATTTTTGAAGGTTGGCACTTTTTTTCTGCCTCAAGCATTTACTGCGAGCAAAAGGGACATATGAGAAAGACTAAGGAAGAGAAAAACAAAAAAAGCGTTGCAAAGGGGAAAAGCAGAAAGCTGCAAGAGTGATCTGAAGGGGCAGGGAGTGGCTTTAAATGAAATGAAGAGGCCTAAGATGACTTCAGGATTTGGCTCAGAATTGTGTGTTCGCATATTTTATTGCAGCAGCAGAGTATTTAAGAGGAGGGCTTTGGGCACCAGCACATTTTTATTTACAAATTAATCACTGGGGGACTCTATGTAAAATCTCTGTCATAGCATACCAATCCTTGGCATATTGTGGGTATTCTTTAACTTCATAGTTGCTATCCTTGTCTTGATGGAAGCTATTTCCTATAAGGGACATTCTTTTCATTTTGCGTTGAGTCCTCCTGTTTATAGCTATGCTATCTTCTGTGGTAGCCATCCGGTATCAGCCATCAGTTCATCATCATTCTTTTTCATGAACATATCATTACAATCAAAATTTTTAAAAGGAAGAGTGCTGCATTTTGAGGACAAAAGCCAGCAGATGTTCAAGTGCAGCTGAACTATTTACGAGTTTCTTTTATTACACTTGTAATACTCTGAGGCAGCTTAAATACTCCCGGGCATATATTCAATATGAGAGGTACCGCTGAATTGATCAAAAATTGAGTAGTCTCAGGGTGTTAAACTTGTAGGTGTGCTGATCAAATAGAATAGGCCTTCTCAATATTCCTGTTGTGTTTTTCAAAATCATCACAGATTCTTGTTGTCCATGGGGCAGGTCACTGTGAAATGAGCCTGCCATTGTGCTAAGAGGCCTCTTACGAGCACAGCTATGTTGCTCATTATGCCCAAGGTGCTGCTTTTGAAGGCCTACTTATTTCTCATTTGAAAAGTGCTAATGTGGCAAGAGGTTGGTACTCGTTTTGTTAGGTTTCTGCTCAATGCTTGGAAGGGCTGCTTCTCAGTGTTCAAAGATTTCTTAGGTGGCACGAGCTGCTGCTACAAGTAGCAAGACTGGTTCTCTCTGTGTCAGGACTATTGTCATTGCCAGAAATGTGGATCGGTGCAACATGACTGAAGTTGAGTGGAAAAGACTGGGGCACATGGTGCCGCAGCCAGTGCTCTGGGAGCGTGTGGGCCCTGAATATCGAGTAAAGAACATTGTTCTACCTTAATATCATAGTAAAAATATTGAGGCAATATGTATGTAAGTATCTACAGGGAGTGCAGAATTATTAGGCAAATGAGTATTTTGACCACATCATCCTCTTTATGCATGTTGTCTTACTCCAAGCTGTATAGGCTCGAAAGCCTACTACCAATTAAGCATATTAGGTGATGTGCATCTCTGTAATGAGAAGGGGTGTGGTCTAATGACATCAACACCCTATATCAGGTGTGCATAATTATTAGGCAACTTCCTTTCCTTTGGCAAAATGGGTCAAAAGAAGGACTTGACAGGCTCAGAAAAGTAAAAAATAGTGAGATATCTTGCAGAGGGATGCAGCACTCTTAAAATTGCAAAGCTTCTGAAGCGTGATCATCGAACAATCAAGCGTTTCATTCAAAATAGTCAACAGGGTCGCAAGAAGCGTGTGGAAAAACCAAGGCGCAAAATAACTGCCCATGAACTGAGAAAAGTCAAGCGTGCAGCTGCCACGATGCCACTTGCCACCAGTTTGGCCATATTTCAGAGCTGCAACATCACTGGAGTGCCCAAAAGCACAAGGTGTGCAATACTCAGAGACATGGCCAAGGTAAGAAAGGCTGAAAGACGACCACCACTGAACAAGACACACAAGCTGAAACGTCAAGACTGGGCCAAGAAATATCTCAAGACTGATTTTTCTAAGGTTTTATGGACTGATGAAATGAGAGTGAGTCTTGATGGGCCAGATGGATGGGCCCGTGGCTGGATTGGTAAAGGGCAGAGAGCTCCAGTCCGACTCAGACGCCAGCAAGGTGGAGGTGGAGTACTGGTTTGGGCTGGTATCATCAAAGATGAGCTTGTGGGGCCTTTTCGGGTTGAGGATGGAGTCAAGCTCAACTCCCAGTCCTACTGCCAGTTCCTGGAAGACACCTTCTTCAAGCAGTGGTACAGGAAGAAGTCTGCATCCTTCAAGAAAAACATGATTTTCATGCAGGACAATGCTCCATCACACGCGTCCAAGTACTCCACAGCGTGGCTGGCAAGAAAGGGTATAAAAGAAGGAAATCTAATGACATGGCCTCCTTGTTCACCTGATCTGAACCCCATTGAGAACCTGTGGTCCATCATCAAATGTGAGATTTACAAGGAGGGAAAACAGTACACCTCTCTGAACAGTGTCTGGGAGGCTGTGGTTGCTGCTGCACGCAATGTTGATGGTGAACAGATCAAAACACTGACAGAATCCATGGATGGCAGGCTTTTGAGTGTCCTTGCAAAGAAAGGTGGCTATATTGGTCACTGATTTGTTTTTGTTTTGTTTTTGAATGTCAGAAATGTATATTTGTGAATGTTGAGATGTTATATTGGTTTCACTGGTAATAATAAATAATTGAAATGGGTATATATTTTTTTTTGTTAAGTTGCCTAATAATTATGCACAGTAATAGTCACCTGCACACACAGATATCCCCCTAACATAGCTAAAACTAAAAACAAACTAAAAACTACTTCCAAAAATATTCAGCTTTGATATTAATGAGTTTTTTGGGTTCATTGAGAACATGGTTGTTGTTCAATAATAAAATTAATCCTCAAAAATACAACTTGCCTAATAATTCTGCGCTCCCTGTACATGCCAATATTCAAGAAAAGAAAGGACAAAGTTTTAAAAATGGTAATTGGAAGTATGTATTCCCCCCACTGACTTCTGTTGAAGCAGAGGCAATTTCAGGCAAGAAACAGCCAGACAATTTCAGGCTGGAGATAGCCAAAAGAAATACATTTTTGGCTTGAAAAATCGGAAGATACCAAACTCACATATATGTAAGTTGATGATATATATTTTCCGGGTACTACGAGGCAGATTTATACTTTTTCCTGCAAAACTGCGTTAATGCAGTTTTGCGTGAAAAAGTATAGCGTCAGCTAGAGCCATTCCAAGATGCCGGCCGGGTGCCATATTTATCGAATGACGCAGTGCTTAATTAGTAAATAAAAACGTGCCGGTACCCAAAGCCCTCCTCTGAAACATGCGGCTGTTGCAATTAAATGTGTGAACGCGGAATACTGAGGCAGTGTAATCCTGAAGCCATCTCGGGCCTCGTCAATCCATTTACAGCCACTCCTGTCCCGTCAGCTCACTCTTGCAGCTTTCTGCTTGCACCCTTTGTGACGCTTTTTTGTTTTTCTCTTCCTCCGTCTTCCCTATATGTGTCTTTTGCTCTCAGTAAATGCTTGACACAGAAGAATAAGCGCAGGCCCTCAAAAATAACTGCTGGTGCTCTGCACCGGCAACAACAAGCACGAATTAAGCACTGGAATGGTGCTAGCCGACGCTAATGCCCTGTTAGCATTCTTCGAAAGGACACTGACAGGGCAGGGGTGGCGTAGGGGAAAACAGGGCTTATGCACCGAATTATGGCGCTACAATGTTCAGAGGCAGAGAAATTGCCTCTAATCAGTGTAGAGCCATTTTCTGGTGAACAACCCCCATGGACATGAATGCTGTCTTAGTGAAGACAGGAGCCATGCCCACCACCCCAGTGGCATTGGAGCCAGTGCTGTGCTGGGGGCCCCAAGTCACGGGCCCCAGCGGTGTTGGAGAAAAAAATATATATACTTACCAGGACTTACGAGGGATGGGTCCCCCATCCTTAGGTGTCCTCCTGGTGTGGGAGGGATTGGGTGGGGTGTCCCTGGGACCAGGAAAGGGCACCTGTAGGCAATTTCCATGGTTTCTGACCATGGAAATATGCTTACAGGTCCCCTCACGCCTGCCCATACCCAGGCGTTAAATAAGCAAGCTCAGCACCATTATTTAAAGCCCCCCTCCCCTGTGCTGGATTTTAGCATAGGGGGATAAATATGACACAAAGGACATATTGTCCTTTTCTGGACGGTAACGCATACCTTGCATCTCATTGACGCAAGGTAGGTTTTCCTGTCCAGAAAACAACGTTAACTCCATAACTTTGGTGCTAGACGTATAAATATGGAGTTAGGTTTGCGCTGAATTAGCGTTTAAAAAACAAATTACGCTAATTCAGTGCATACCAAGATTAAATATGGGCCTATGTGTGGAATTAATAACAGTGCATTTATGCTTCCATGTATGGACTTAACTTTCAATATTTTTGTGCTTACTATTTTGGCTACAATATTAAGGTACAGCAATATTCCCTACTCGATATATAGGAGTTGAGCACTCTGAGTGTCGTGGCAGTACGTATGATTGTAGTGCTGCTGCTCATTACCGCGGATAGGCAGGTGCTGGTGCCCAGCACTGGTTTCAGGCATGCTATTGCGGTAAATGTGTGGGTAAATAGTTATTTTATTCCCTATGTCGCATCTCAGAGCTAATGGCGGTGCTGCTGATTGATGTCTGTGCCAAACGTTTGAAGACAGGCATGTTTACATTGCCAAGGGCTTGTCCCATGGCTAATCATGATTTTATAGGGCGATATTGGTGCCTGGAGCTAGCGACCTCTGCTGATCTTGTGCAAAACACAAGTGCTAAGGCTGAGGCTTAATCAAGGACATGATGCACAGTATGATGTTATTTCCTAGTGTAGGTGTTAGGTACTAGTTCTGGTGCCACTGCTACAGCTGGCTTCAAGATTGGGGCCCTCATCACGAGATTGGTGGTCCCATGACCGCCAAGGTGCGATGGCAGTCGCACTGCTGGCGACCTGGCAGGGAAGACCACCATATTATGAGCATGACGATGTTCTCAACAGAACACAACAAATGTACTGCCAGTGCAGACAGACCGCCTTGACCGGCGGCAGGCATCTTCAGGCTGGCGGAGACCATGTTTCCACGGACCATATTACGAGGCTGCACAGCGCCAGGATTTCTGGGGCAGTTTCACTGCCACAAAAAGCCTGGCGGAAATGAACAACATAAAAGGAACCCGAACTTGAATGCTTCCCACTGCTCCTGCTGGCCATACTACTCCAAAATCAGAACTGTAGGTGCACCCACCAAGTACAAATCAGAGGGAAGGCGATCAGTACACACCCATACACAACACACAACTCCGGCATAGCTAACCACACACAAGCAAATGTACAACCGTACCAACACACAAACACATCACATACACACACCCACATACAAACAACACACACCACTGCCAACACACACATGCCATACACACACCACACTGCACACACACCACGGTCACTGTCAAACATGTCTACACACAACACGACCAAATCACACAACGGCAAAACAACAGTAACCATATAAGCGCATAGTCAGAGAGGTACACTGCACACCTCTACAGGGAAACATATACAGGCAGCAACATGTAACAACAGCACACAACCAATACAAACAACAATACTGCCAAACAATGTGTCCACACAACACACAAAGTACATCACAGATGCCTGACAACACACACACCATTACCACACAATGCCACAAAACACCAACACATCACAACAAGTTCATAGCACAACTCACCAACACAACTCATGCTGCTACACAAGCACATCACATACACAGAAGGCACACACCAAATTGCACATGTACAACACACACACATGTGGAAGGAAAGCCAGGACAAGTTTGCAACCATCAACACCAATGGTTAAGTGGTACAGATATAATCAAATAGATAAATAAATGTGAAAAAATAACTAAATACAAAAAGGGCCTACTGGCCAGTGCAAATGTTTTCAGTCCCCCTGGCACACTGGGCAATGTCACTAGGCCCAACTTGACTCCTGACTGCAAAGTGGCCTCCACATGGCAGGGGCATCAGTGGGGCAGGCAGGCAGGCACCTCAGGCATGATGGGGGGTGAGGTGGGGGTTTGGGAGGGGGGGGTCCTTTGGTTTAGGTTTTGAGGTCGAGGTTTGCCCTTAGACTTTGACTTAGGTGGAGGGCCCATGGATTTGGGTTTGGTAGGGCCCTCCCTAGTTTTTGGGGGTCGAAGTCTTTGGTGTTGTACTGACATGGGAAGTACCAGGGGGGCCATGGGAGGGCTGGGAGGTGGAAGGACTGGGTATGGGGAGGGTAGCAGGGCACTTGGGGAAACAGGTTCTAGAACAGTGGGAGGGAATAGTGCAAACTCATACAGGAATTTTGTTTTGGAACACAAGGGTGGGGTGGTCATGGGAAAAACATTTGGAAGTGGAGGGTAGGAAGTGCTTGATAGATGTGTACATGTATGTGCCTTGGTGATGGTGCGTGGGTGGATGCCATGTGTGTGCTGGATGTCTGTTGGGTGGGTATGTGTGGGAGTTTATGTGTACTGGAAGGAGATGGAGGAGATGCAGGGAGATGCCAGGGTGGATGTGTGGGTGTCTGTTGGGGTGGTGTCTGCAGGTAAGGTGGATGTATTGCATGTGGGGGTGTTGATAGTCATGGTGAGTGTGCATGTTGTATGTGGGGTGGATGTATTAATGTCTGCTTTGTGGTGATGGTGGGCATGAGGAGACTAGTGGCTGGATCTGGGGGTGTTGATGTGGTGATTGCAGGTTTGAGTGGTGTAGTGTCTGAGAGGGAGGAGGTGGTGGGGGAGTATGTGTAGGGAGTGTATGTTGTTGTGTCTTCATGTGTCTGTTGTCTGTGTGCATGGTGGTGGTGTGACTTGTGGTGCGTGTGTAAACTGTGACTGTTGAGGTGGATGAATGGTGGTCTGACTGTGTGCTTTGGATGGGTGTGTGGAGAGAGGTGTGGAATTGGGCACCGGTAGCTGGAGGGGGACGAAAGATGAAGGAAACTGGCTGCCGTCAATGGGAAGGCCAGAGCCTGAAAAGATCTCTGCAGGCCAGACAGGGCACATTGAATGCCTTCCTGGTAGGCATTTGTCTGTTGCATCTGTGATTCGAGTCCCTGGATTGCCTTCATGATGGTTGACTGTCCCACAGAGATGGACCTCAGGAGGTCACTAGCCTCCTCATTGAGGGCAGCAGCTGACTGAGGCGGGGCAGAGGTGCCTACGGCAAGTGAGACACCCACCCTCCTGGGTGAGCAGGCATGGACAACTGGGTGGGGAGCTACAGGAAGTGTGGTGCTGGTAAGAGGGTGGCAGACAAGGATGGTGCTGGGCTGGTCCCAGATGGCTCCGCCACTGCCAGGGAGCATCCATCAGAGGAGGAATCCGAAGAAGATGTTGTTGATCCGGTCTCCCCCTTGGCAATCCCTGACTCTCCGTCCCACTAGTCCCCTCGGCTCTGCTGGTCTCAGCCTCCTGGGTCCTCTGGGCTGAAGTTTCCCCACTTACCAGTGCCCCTTCTCCTTTGCATCATGATGCCGATGCACACAAAGACAGAGGAGGAAAGGGATGGAGGGTTGGAGGGAAAGAAAGGGTGTTATGGGTCAATACCTAGCCATCATTCACACAGAGTAACAACCTCAAAATCTGCTGCCATGCCATTTCATTGAAAGGCCTTTACATTGAGATGTACATCTGGGTGAAATCATAGGGCAAACTGAAGCTCTGCAGTGAAAATGTACTTATGTGGAAATATCTGGCACACTTTGATTTGATGAGGGGTCATAGAAAAGCACAGTAGCACATTACTTGCCACAATACCATGGTCATTAACATAGACCTACCCTGTACAGCTTACCTATATGATTCCTGTATGGCAAGGTAGCATGCCAACAAATCCATTAACATTGTGGACGGTAATATGCTGTACAAGAGTCATTGGTGCCAAGGGAGTGTTGTAGACTTACTGGAGTCCAGTGCTCCAGTTATTCCAGTCAGCCATCTGGAGGCATGATGTTCAGTACCTTCTCCTCCCAAGATGTGAACTCTGGGGGGGGAGGTGGGGGACCACCGCCAGTCTTGTTGATGGCAATCTGGTGTTGTGAAGCCATGAAACGCACCTTCCACCTGAGGTCGTTCCACCTCTTCCTGATGACCTTCCTTGTGCGTGAATGGGTGCCCCCTGAGTTTACCCTATTCTCTGCCATAACTCAATTTTCCTGGCTATAGATGCTTGCTGGACGTGTGTTCCCAACAGTTGTCACTCTATCCTGATGATTTCATCTACCAGGACCCTCAACTCTTCATCTGTGAATCGTGGATGCTTTTGATGGGACATGGTGGTTGTGATGTGGTTTGGGGTGGGGGTCGTGTGCAAGGATGGGGTGTTAGGGGCTTGATGGGATGTGGGGGGTGCTTAGTTTTGTGTGCTGATGTGTTGTGTGTAGTGGTGATGTGTGTATGATGTTGAAGATGCAGTTGTGTGATGTGTGCTGTGTGTAAAGTGTATATGTGCCCATGGAGTATAAATAGTTGGTGATGGGTTTGTGGCTCCTCGCTGTCTGTCTTTGGTTGTAGTTGCAAAGGATTGTGGGTTGTGTGGGGGTATATTTTATAGTGATGGGTGTTGGTGTCTGTAGTGTGGCTATGTGTGTCAGGTGTGGGGTATTCATACTGTCCAATGTGGTGTTGGGTTCTGGTGGAAGTGACAATTTGAGCTCGGCGGTTCACACTGACAATGGTTTTCTGCAATGACTGCTGTGCTGATATATGGCTTGTAATATTGAGGGTGGAATGTTGTTGCGTGGTGGGGCTGGTGGTGGGATTGCCTCTCTCATGCCCTGACCTGGCCTGGCGGTCTCGGATTTGTGACTGTTTTTGGGTGATCTTCAGTATGTGACTTCTAATACAGAGGTTGGGATACATGCGGTCTTTTGGGGGTCTTCTGAAAAGACCACCAAACTTGTAATGTTCATGTGAGTACTGGAAAATGGGGTAAAAGGTGGGAGGGGGGCAAGTGTAAAGCTATTTTGTTGTTTGTCAGGGCCAGTGCCCGGCCTGGTGAATGATGGTGCCTAGGCAGGTTCTTGTGCCCTGCTTGGTGCCACCAGCCTGCTTTCCTTCCATCATAGGTTCCCTATACTTCTAACTTCCTGCTGACCCTCTAAAATCAGTGTGGGTAGGATTGCCTAAGGACACATGATGCCTGATACTACAGACAAATGAGTGCACACTTTGGGGCATACCTCTTCTTCTTTACCTGGAGCTCAGACACAGACTGCTTGCTATTTGGTGGATCTAGGTTTGGATTAATGAGAGACAAAAGTAGTCAGATATCTCTTAAAGAGTTGTATCTGTTGTGTTTCAGAGATTCAAGCCTGATGGTGAATGTTTTCTGAGAATTGTGCCAGGTAGAAGTGAAGCTTCTGGTTAGACTCATGGAAGCCCAGAATCTATGTCACATGTGAGCAACAAGTCACTCCAGGATTACATTTATATGATGTAGGCAACGTTGGGGATGGCCCTGCCATCCACTGACTCACTGTTCCAACAGCCAATTGGCTTAGGATCCACAGCGAATGCAGTCTAGCCCCTATTTTATACTTCAGTTTGAACAGAGTGATATCTACTACAAAGTCAGTGGATGTTTATGTTTCTGCTTGGAGTCTGTTTTCAATGTCAGGGGCCCAATGACATATTTTCGGTGAGATAAGAGGGCTGTAAATGCATGAATTGACAGAAGAATGGAAACGAACACTTGTCAATTTGAAATCATTTTCATTAGTTGATGAATTTTCTCAGCACTAGAAGTTACTATTTTCCTCATTTCCCTTTCAACGTTCGAACGTTCTCATTCTTGACCGTATATAGGAGCTTTGGCCTGGCCTATACAAAGTTTCAACCAGCGATTTAGAACCGCCGAGAATTCCATTCATACCAGAGTATCTCCGAAGTTACAGAGAACTCAAAAACGTCACAAGAGAAATAGAGATAAAATGAGAAGGGGGAAGAGAAAATGAAGCAGTGCTAGTCGTGGTGGTGGGTAATCTGAATGGCATGGAATGGACCGGCTTCTTCAGTTGAGCTGGTCCGCTGAAGGTTTCTCAGGAAGTATGTGGGATTAGATGAACAGCGTAAATATTGGAATGTAAGTGTACTTGAACTAACACATAATAAGTGTGCAGTGAGTTGTTTTCCCACACTGGGGAAATGTGGTTTTCCCCTATCCAGAATGCAGGAGGTGTTAATGAGACCAGACGTCGATTAGGATACCAGCAGCGATTACCAGGACGCCAGAGAAGGAGACTATCTAAAGAGCAGCAGACTATGGTAAGGCAAACAACATCGAAACAAACAAAAAGAAAACCCAAGAAATGTTCTTGGAACGAGGACTGGAACCGGTGTGGGAGACAGCAAAAAAGGTGTGGGTAACTAAGTGTGCCCATAGAAGGAGTGAAAAAAGGAGCGGTTTGTACTTTACGAAATTAGTAAAGGGACCATATGTAAATATCCCCATAACTATTTGTAAGGTGATGGCCACAGTGGTCTATAGCAACATTGAATATGCAAATACTCTCTCCATCAGTCTCCTGCAATACAAGCCAAACGTTCTTGCCACATCCTCTCATGTCATCCAAGAGCATAGTTCAGACAGACACTCTTCGCTATTAGTCTTGCATGACCATTCCTATGTCAGAATGCGCCCAATACAAATTACTTTCACATAACATGTAATGTAGAAGTTCACAAACAGGGGATCAACCCCTCATTCTAGATCAACTCTCTCACAATTCTCATCTGCCTCAGAAGGACCGTTAACAACTTGATTTACACCAGTCTGGGGCACAGTCAGTCACTGAGACCAGAGGCAATAATATGTTATAGGGTCATGAGATAGGGACCTGTATGGTCAGAAACCACAATATATCTAGGCACTGTGATGACTCAATATAAGCATGCACTACTAACCATACCTGCCAATATTTAGCTGTGGAAAAGTCCCAAATAATACTGGGACATAAGGAGGTTTGCACTGTAAGCACCAAAATCGATGTTATGCCCCATTTCCGCAGGTAAAACTCATAAATCAGGTAATTTATCGTATCCAATATATTAGGATCTCAATAGAATCATTATTTAGCAGATACAATATACAAGTGATCCAATACTAAGGCACTTGTAAGTAGGCCCCAGTGAGAGCAGAGGGCGTGATGTCTCAAGCGGCAATAACACTTTACATATGGCAGATATATTATAACAATCAAGCATCTGAAAAAACAGCTTTGATATAATAAAAGGGATCACGTAGTGAACTAGCAAAATGCCTTGAGAAGATTATTCTTTTTAGTGCTGCAAATAGAAGAATATAATTATATAAAAGTAAGAGAAAATGAGCTGTTACATACAGACAGAAAGAGAACTTTGAACATGGTATGAAATGAATCATTGATTTCAGTCCAGGCACTGCCAAGTAATGTCACGTTGTTTATGTGCTTGGAGGGAGTATTATTTATAGTGTCATTTAGCATGTGGTAGAGATAATGAAGTCAATCAAGGTTAACCTTTGACCCTCTGGGAAAGCATTCTCTCTTTTATTGAACACTTAGCAGGTTGAACAGTTTAAAATGAAACTTCATAACAAGAGTTGGGACTCCTGAACAGTTCCAACAACAGAGCTAGTCTCTGCTTTAGCTCATCAGTCTGTGAATGCAGGGTGTGTCATGTTGTCAGTTTTAAAATCCATACAAAGTGTAATTTGAATTTTGTCATCCTTTGTATCTACTTATGACATATTGTTAGAAATGGGGTCTTTGGTTGACAGTCAGGTTACCCCCTGTTCAAGCAAGGACCCTCACTCTAGTCAGGGTAAAAGAGAATCACCCTCAGCTAACCCCTGCTTACCGCCATGGTAGCATGGCAGAGCAGTAGGCTTAACTTCAGAGTGCTAGGTGTAAAGTATTTGTACCAACACACACAGTAACTTAATGGAAACACTAAAAAATGACACAACACAGGTTTAGAACAATAGGAAATATTTATCTAAATAAAACAAGACCAAAATGACAAAAATCCACAATACCCAAGTCAAGTTATGAATCTTTAAAGATTAAATTAAAAAATAGTGCTTAGAAACACAAAATGCTTCAATGAGGTGCTAACAAAGCATCGTGATAGAGTTGTTCCCAACAATCCGACACCAATGGCACCGGCCACAGAGTCAGGCAGACCCACACGTACAGTACCTTGGTGAAGAGTGAAAACAAGCTGATGCGTGAAGTCGGGGATCGTGGCGTCTGTGCAAAACGTTTAATCCACGCACTTCTAGCGGCGTGGGTCACGATGTGGTGCGGCAACTTCCACGTAGTCGCAGACTTCAGCGGGGCTGCAGCAGTGTCGGGCCTGCGAAGGTCGTCTCGTTCCAGCGAAGATCACGGAGTCGGTTGCAGGCAGCGTCACTGGATTCAGGGGCGGCGTCGGTCCGGAGCCGTCCAAAGTCGATTTCCTTGACTTTTTACCAGCTTTTCCTTTCAAGGGCCCAGGGACTGGATAGTGTACCAGGGCACCACTTGTCAGGGCAGGAGTCTCAGCAGAGAGTCTAGGTGCTGGTAAGGGAAGTCTTTGATGGCCCTGAGACTTCAGACCAGGGGGCAAGCTCAGTCCAAGCCCTTGGAGATTTCTTCTCAAGATAGAAGGTACACAAAGTCCAGTCTTTGCCATCTTACTCTGGCAGAAGCAGCTACTGCAGGATAGCTCCACTAAGCACAGGCACCGGCAGGGCAGCTCTTCTTCCTCAGCTCTTCAACTCTTCTCCAGGCAGAGGTTCCTCTTGTTTCCAGAAGTGCTCTAAAGTCTGTGGTTTTGGGTGCCCTTCTTATACCCAATTCCTCCTTTGAAGTAGGCCTATTTCAAAGTAATGTCTTTTTTGAATGTGACATCCTGCATTGCCCAGGCCAGGCCCCAGACACTCACCAGGGGGTCGGAGACATCATGGTCTGAGGACAGGCACATCCCTTTCAGGTGTAAGTGACCACTCCTCCCCTCCCTCCAAGCACAGATGGCTCTTCAGGAAATGCAGACTACACCCCAGCCCCCTTTGTGTCACTGTCTGGTGTGAGGTACAACCAGCCCAACTGACCCAGACAGGAAATCCACAAACAGGCAGAGTCATAGAAATGGTATAAGCAAGAAAATGCTCACTTTCTAAAAGTGGCATTTTCAAACACACAATCTTAAAATCAACTTTACTAAAGATGCATTTTTAAATTGTAAGCTCAGAGACCCCAAACTTCATATGTCCAGCCGCTCCCAAAGGGAATCTGCACTTTAATCAGATTTAAAGGTAGCCCCCATGTTAACCTATGAGAGGGACATGCCTTACAACAGTGAAAAACGAATTTAGTAATATTTCACTGTCAGGACATACAGTATAAAACACATTACTATGGGGGTCATTCTAACTCTGGCGGGCGGCGGAGGCCGCCCGCCAGAGTTCCCCCGACAGAACACCGCTCCGCGGTCTGAAGACCGCCGCGGTGATTCTGTGTTTCCCGCTGGGCTGGCGGGTGACCGCCAGAAGGCCGCCCGCCAGCCCAGCGGGAAACCCCTTCCCAGGGGGAGGACGGCTCCGAATGGAGCCGGCGGAGTGGGAAGGTGCGACGGGTGCAGTTGCACCCGTCGCGAATTTCAGTGTCTGCTAAGCAGACACTGAAATTCTTTGTGGGGCCCTCTTACGGGGGCCCCTGCAGTGCCCATGCCATTGGCATGGGCACTGCAGGGGCCCCCAGGGGCCCACGACACCCCATACCGCCATCCTATTCCTGGCGGGCGAACCGCCAGGAACAGGATGGCGGTATGGGCTGCGCCGCCATGGAGGATTCCTGAGGGCAGCGGAAAACCGGCGGGAGACCGCCGGTTTTCCTGTTCTGACCGCGGCCAAACCGCCGCGGTCAGAATGCCCTGCGGAGCACCGCCAGCCTGTTGGCGGTGCTCCCGCCGACCCCGGTTCCGGCGGTCCTTGACCGCCGGGGTCGAAATGACCCCCTATATGTCCTACCTTAACCATACACTGCACCCTGCTCTTGGGGCTACCTAGGGCCTATCTTAGGGGTGTCTGACATGCAAGAAAAAGGAAGGTATAGGCCTGGCAAGTGGGTACACTTGCCAAGTTGAATTTACAGTTAAAACTGCACACACAGACGCTGCAGTGGCAGGTCTGAGACATGATTACAGAGCTACTTATGTGTGTGGCACAACCAGTGCTGCAGGCCCACTAGTAGGATTTGATTTCCAGGTCCTGGCACCTTACTAGTAAATCAAATATGCCAATCATGGATAAACCAACGACCATACAATTTACACAGAGAGCATATGCACTTTAGCACTGGTTAACAGTGGTAAAATGCTCAGAGTTCAAAAGCCAACAGCAACAGGTCAGAAACAATAGGAGGCAGGAGGCAAAAAGATTGGGGATGACCCTGCAGAAGCAAAAAAGTCCAACACATATTTTAGATTATTATTTTGGCTTCATTCCACCAAAGGCGTGACATACACTGGGAATTCTCAAAGGGATTAGTCTGTGGAGGCAAAATACCATTTTGAAGTGTAAGAATGGCTGCATGTAAGAATTGGAAATGTGATGCTTCGCCATGCAGATTACCAGTTAGTATATAAAAGGAGGTGATAACTGTGCAAAGCACTTTAAAAAGGACAACGGTTGTAGCGCAAACTACTGAGTGATGAAGGAACAATTGCAAATTCGTGTGAGAATTACACTTTACTCTTTTAGATTCATTTTTAATTTTAAGTAGCATTTTTTGCAAGACCCAAAACAAGTTGACTCCCTCAAGTAAGACAAATGGGAACATGTATTTTACCTCCTTAACTGTCTTTCTCAACCACATCTTTATAACATGAGGATTGCCTCGATACACCGGGACAGTTTTTACCTTCCCTAGCTTATCTGTTTATGGATCAAATATGTTTATTACATTTTTCAATTATAGAACATCACATATGCACTACATCACAATATTGCCAAAAGGCACGTTATTAGCTTACTCCATGCAAAATAATAGAAAAGAAGAAGATTAAATAGATGAAACAACTATGTTTCCCCACTGCTGGCTTACTGTGCATTAATCAAACGATCACAGGCTCTTTTACCATATAGTTCTAGTCCAGTATATACATCCCCTTGCAGGCGCATTCCCCCGCACTCAATTCAAATTCAGAACCCTCAAATAAGTTGGATATGTCAGCTCTGAAAACTCCCCGGATAGAATACGTAAGAACGGTTGCCAAAGTTCTTTAAAGTCCCCACTCCGCTGCTGAGAAGTCAGGGTGAGCTTTTCCATAGCGAGGATAAACCAGAGCTTGTGCAGCCAAGAGACTGTTGTCGGGATCCGCTCTGTCCCACACACCGATAGCAACAGCTGTACTGCAGCATTCAAGGCCAAAGCCATCTGCCGTCCCTTCAATGATCTTAGGGGAAAAGTGAGAGGGTTGGGGAGGCCTAGCAAGATACACGCAGGAAATCTAGGGATCTGAGTGTCATAGGCCATGTCCACAGTGTCTATTATGTCCTTCCAGCACCGGTGTAGTTTGGGACAATGCCATAGTAAATGCACAAGAGAGCCCCCACCCCCAAACCCCCTCCAGCAAAGAATAGATTTGCCATGATCCCAAACATGGATCCTGTTTGGGGTGTAGTACCAGGAGGAGGCTACTTTATAGGCTGTCTCTGTACCTGCTGAGTTATAAGCTGTGTGGTGCGCCCTATAAAAAACACTCTCCAACTCATCTTCCGATAGCTCCGTCTCTAGTTCCTTCTCCCATCTCAATTGACCCTTAGTCTTGGTTGAACGGGCCTCCCCCGCAAGTGGGCATAAAGCTCAGAAACCACGCGCTTATCGCCCTTTTTCATTAGAAACAATTTTTCAAACGGGTTAACGGCCTATCTATTAATATCCTATTGGCTGGAAGCAGAGCCCAGTGTCTTATTTGATAGTACATCATCCTGTCAGCCTCGGTTAGGCCATATAGCTCCCTCAGCTGGTCGAAGGGGATAACCCCCTGCTCATCAAATAAGTATCCCACCCTTTTGCAGCCCCCCTCGTACCACTGATGCAATGCTTCAGGCTGTAGGCCCGGGCCAAAATTGGGGTTCGCGCCCAGGGGAGTCATTGGGGACGGGAAGGTCGTCAAACCCACCCTGCTGGCCACCCGATCCCACACTCTCATCAAAACCTCCGTAACCGGGGATATATACAACCCCTGCGCCCTGTGACAGCGCCTGAGCCAGGGTTCCTTCCATATGTGAGAGCCAGCCACTGCCTGGTCCAAGAAACACCAATGCTTCTCAGAAGACGGTCGGCTCCATTCCAGAAGGAAACACAACTGTGCTGCCTGGAAGTATCGAAGGAGGCAGGGGACCACCAGCCCCCCCTCCCTCTTAGGGCGATACAGGACCTGCTGTGATAACCGCCCCCCTTCCCTTCCCAAATAAATCTTAAAACCGCCGTTTGGAGGGTCACTATCGTTCGCGGGGGGTTCCAGCAGGAGCGCCTGAAACATATAAAGTATACGTGGTAGGATGGTCATCTTCACTGCCGCAACCCTTCCCAGCCAGGACAATTTAAGCCTCCCCATGTCTCTAAGTCGCGCTGCACCTCTCGAGTTAGTTTCGAATAGTTCAACGTCGCTGTGCGGGCGACTGTGGAGCCCAGCTCGATCCCCAAGTATGGGAGCCCCGAGGAGGACCATGTAAAGCGGAATCGGGCCTTCAGGTCCCTTTCATGCTCCGCACTGATAAACTTGCCCAGAGCCTGTGATTTAAGCATGTTCATTCGGAACCCCAAGACCCGTCCAAATTCCTCTAAAACACCCATTAGCGCCGGTAGTGAGGTCATGGGCTCCGCCAGAGTAAGGATGACGTCGTCTGCGTATAGTGAAATGAGATGTTCATCCCCCTCGAACTTCAAGCCTGTGATCTGAGGGTTGTCCCGGAGCTTCTGCGCCACAGGCTGCCTTTTAAAGCGCGAACAGGAGGGGCAAAAGCGGACACCCCTGCCTGGTACCTCTTTGGACGGCGAATGGCAAAGAGAGTGTCCCATTAACCCTAACCGCCGCCCGAGGCGCTTGATAAATGCAGCAAATCCATGCCATGAAGCCCAAACCCAATCCGAAGCGTTCAAGCACCTTGAACAGGTATGGCCAGTAAACCCTATCGAAGGCCTTTTCAGTGTTGATGAATAGGAAGAGCGCCGCCCTACGGGAACGTTCGGTTTTATCCAAGAGGTGAAGCAGTCGCTTAGTATTATCGCTACACTGACTATGCGGTATAAATCCTGCTTGGTCGGGATCCACAAGCCCCGGCATAAAATAGTTGAGACGGTGTGCCAAGATGCCAGTGAACAGTTTGGCATCGATATTCAGGAGGGAGATCGGCCTGTACGAGGCGCATTCCTCGGGATCCTTCCCCGGTTTCGGGATAGCCACGATTGTAGCGCCTAACATACTAGGCGGGAGAGTGCCCGTTTGACGAAAAGAGTTAAAAAGTCGCACAAGAACAGCAACAAGTTCCACACAGAAGGATTTATAAAAAAGCGCAGAAAAACCATCAGTCCAGGTGACTTCCCGGTCTGCAGCCGAGCAATCTCAGATATAACCTCCTCTGCCCTTATAGGTTGGTCTAACGCAGCTGCTTCTATCACAGACAAAGACGTGATTGCTATGCCCTCTAGGAAGGATTCTGGAGTTAAGTCGCCGGGCTTCTCAGACCTGTACAGATTTCAATAGAATTCTGCAAAAGCCTGCGCTATTTGGTCGCTCGTGCGCGCTTCTGCTCCAGAAGGGGAGTGCACCATTTTTATCATTGACGCTGCATGCTGCGCTCTCAACCTATGCCCCAGTAGCTTCCCGCACTTGTTAATTCCTACATAATACTTTTGTTTGAGGCGGACTACCGCATACTCCGCCCTGTCCTAGTCCAACCTCCTCAGCTGCTTTCGCACCTTTTCGAGCTCACGCCATATTCTAGGAGCACCGGTGTGTTTATGTGAGCGCTCTAACACCCTCACTCGCTGCTCCAAGTCCCCCCTGAGACGAGTCCTCGCCTTATTGTCCCTAGAAGAAAGCGACATCGCCTCACCCCTCAAGACAGCCTTCAGTGCCTCCCACAGTGTTGCAATGCTTGTTGTCCCGTTATAGTTAAAGCTAAGGTAATCTATTATTGCCCGTCAGATCGCCTCCACAGTTGCACTGTTCTGAAGCATCGAGTCCCTAAATCGCCATCCTGATGCACTGACCCTCTCCATGTGGATGTCTACTGTAACTGGGGCATGACCTGACAAGGCCCGCGGCACTATCACCGAGTCTCTAACCCTGGGGAGAAGCTCCTGGGATGCCAGAAAAAGGTCGAAGCTAGCGTATGTTTTGGTTGCTGATGAGTGAAAAGAGTAGTCCCTCAACGAGGGGTGCGCACTCCTCCACACATCCACCAGACCACAATCACTCAACCACTGCCGCCCTGCATACGACAAAGACCCTGTCTGACCATACCGCTGGCCTGAGCGATCCAGGTCCCCGTCCATCACCAAATTAAAATCGCCCCCCAGCAATACATCACCATCAGGGGACTAGAGCAGCGGAGGCAGAGACTGTCTCAGGAAGGCTTCTTGTTGGGAATTGGGTGCGTATAGGGAAGCGATCGTGAAGGAAAAAAACCCCAGTAGAAGCCTCATGGCCAAGAGTCTCCCTGGAACCTCATGCAATTTTACTATCACTTCCCCCGGGAATGAGCGTGATAAAAGTATCGCCACCCCTGCATGCTTTGATGGTAGCGAGGACCAGAACTGCCTGGGGAACCACTTAGAGCGCATACGGTAGGTATCTTTAAAGACAAGGTGCATCTCCTGCAAAAGACATACATGACTCCCGGATCTCTCTAAAGCTGATAGGATGGCTAGCCTCTTAGTAGGGTTATTGAGCCCCCTAACATTTAAGCTTATACATTTGATGGTCATAGCCTATACTGAGGAGAGCAAGCAGAGGAGGCAAGAGCACAACAGAGGACTACCACCTACGTTAATATCTAGACCTCCTAGAACACACAGGCCTGAGGGTGTCTCCTCAAAGAGCCAGCATGGCAGGGAAACCCAACAACAGACAACTAATAAGCACAACAGGTGCAGAGAACACAGAAGTCCTCGATCGTCCATCCTCACGAGGTGCAGTCTCCACGGGGCAGTATATCCAACCATGTCGGTGACCAGGTCCATTGCCCCCGCCACCTCGACCCTCTTCGACGATCAGCATATTGTTAGCAATGCGGGCAATAGTAATCCCGGGCGCCCCCGGGTGTCCACACTGGGCTGAAGTACCGGCGGCCACACTGTTCAAAGCGGCTTCTCTCTCCGATCTCAGCTCCGAGGCCGTCGGGTGCTGCAGCTTCCTTTTCTTCTCTTTTCTCCACCAACGAGGAGGGCCCCCTGCCGGCAGAACCACCCCCTCACTCGTCTCCCGGCCTATACCCTCCAGGCCCAGGATGCGGCTAGCCTCCATGACGGATTTCACCTGCCGGAGCTGCTCCTCCCAGCGGAAGACCAGGCGGAACGGATGGCCCCAGGAATAGGACACATTGTGCGCTCTCAAGTGATCAGTGATCGGTCTGAACTCTCTCCGCCTCTGCAAAGTCCGCACAGATAGGTCATGGAATAGCTGGAGTTCATGCCCTCGAAAGAGTACACTCTGGAGGCTGCGGGCCCGCTGTAGAATCTTTTCTTTAAGGACAAATTTATGGAGACAGGCTAAAATGTCTGGGAGGCGGTCTCCTGTGCCCCCGGCGCCCCCAACTCGATGTACCTGACCAGGGCTACCTCCCGTGTCTCATCTGTGCCAAGCAGGGAGTGAAACAGATCCACCACGTAGCCCCAGATGTCCTCTTTTTCAGCACCAACAGGGGGCCCCTCTCATACGAATATTTTGTCTCCTCAAGCAATTTTCCAAGTGTTCGACCGCCATCTGGAGAAGGTCCTGTTTCTCTCGGAGGCGAATTACCTCCTGTTGCAGGCCCGCCACCTCTTCGCCGCGAGGGATCTCACTGTCCTCTAGCTGCGATACACGTTCACCCAAGGAGGAAACCTCTCCTCGTAGCTCCTTCACCTCCCGTGAGATGTCCCTACGCAGCTCTTGGATATCGCCCCGGAGCGACTCAAATAGGGAGGTCAGAAAGCCCTTCGTAACGGAGGAACTCTCCTCTGGATCCGTCTCCACCCGACTCTCCAAGGCCCTCGTCTCAGGTAAGTCCTCCGCCACAGTCCCAGGTGTCAGGCGCGCCCCTGCCAGCATGTCCCTCAGTGAGCGCTCGCGTTTGGACTTTGATGTCGCCATGGTGCGCTGGCCTGATCACACCTCGCCGGCTCAGTCCCGCAGGGCCTCCAGGGCCACCATCTGAGGCCGATCAATATATGCCGCTCTTTCCAGGACCGAGCCCAGGTCCAACTCCCAGCCGCCACCACTTGCATTGATCTGCTCCTAGTGCCTTTTCCGCGGGACTGCAGGACCAGGCTTATCAAAAGTTCAGATGTTGAGGTGAAGCCTCCCGGACGCCAGGCAGCTGGGGCCCCGCACCTCACAAGGCCCCACTCCAAGGCGCCAGTGTGAGGAGGCCCCGTCCGCAGCCCCCGGTCCAACAGAGCATGAGGGAATGCCCCTCTCCCTCAGGGCGCTCAAGTCTCCAGGCACCGGGTCCCGCGGGGCTCTCCAGCTGCTAAGGGGCCCCAGGTGAGCCCTTAGGCCCTCAATCCCTCGGCGCCACGCTTAGAAGGGCTGCCGAGGGAGAGGCCCGTCCCACTACCCAGGCCGCCTCTCGCGCCGCTCCGTGGCCCCGCCCCGACTCTGGGGCCGGACTTAGTTCTTCCCGCGGGAGCAGCGCAGCCAGACCTGACCTCAGCCGAGTGGCACAAAACACCCAGGGGAGACTCACAATGCGGGGGGAGCCTCCAGGCTTCCCCCAAACGGGCCGCAAGGCACTTTCCTGGATCGAGGCGGCGGAGCGCTAGCGGGAACGTCTTAGCGCTCCGCCATCTTGGACACGCCCCCCTAGCTTATCTATTTAACACAACATAATATCATGCATTTTCACAATGTATCTAAATAAGACCATGTCCCCATCAAACTGCAATCAAAGGCAGAAGCAAACAGAACAGTTCCTGTAATGCAAAGCACATCCCCAGTGGGTATTGTAATCCAGGTGTTAAGGGTTGAAAACTAATGACTTATAGCATTGAAGATTCCCTGTAAGGAACTGTGTCATTACTTCCTTGTCTGCATTTCACGTTCATTTCTTACAAACACATGACAATAGTCCATCCATGTACCATCGATCACTGGGACTTAAAACTAAGTGAAAAACATATATATATAAAAAAAAAAAAACTTTGCAGGCGTAATGCATTCATTAATAAATGGAAAATGTAATTATGAATGAACAGCGCTCAAAACATAAGATATGAAAAGAAATTAAGTGAAATTAAATGAAAAACATATTTAAATAGTGCACTAAACCCAAAGGTGTGAAAGCGGTGAGCCACAGAGTGACCGTCCCTACAAAGTATGAAAACCCCAGGTCTGGAATTATTATGAAATGAGCTAGATTTTTAAGATTTGTCCTGAGCAGAGAAAATAAATCTATCTCCACAATATGAATAGGCAGCATGTTCGACACTTTTGCTGCTGTGAACGAAAGGGATCGACCACCCCATCTGAATTTGTAATAACTGGGAATAATCACCTTTCAGTCAGGTGAGGATCTAAGGGATCTGTGAGGCAGATACCGTGTGAAGAGAGACTTAAGATTTTCTGAGCATGTGTGATGAACTGCCAAAAATATCTTGCTAAGTACAATAAAGTTAATCCACTTTCTGACTGGAAGCCAGTAGAGAATGTGAATACCGACTCTGACTGAAAACCGCTTCTGTGTGATCCGAATGGAGCGAGCAGCCACCTTCTGAAGCAAAATCTGCTAAAAACCCCTCCCACTTGAAGAGAGTGATGATGTTCCATAAAGTGTGAGGGGTTGGCTGATACGCTGTAAACTGTAAAAAAAACTGCAAACTTTGCACTTGTATAGCACACTACTCACCCGTTAGGATCTCAAGGCACTGTACGCATATCGCTGTGGAACCACTCCTGGCTTTTTCCTGTGAGGCGCCCACTCCTGGACAGCCCCAGGGTGAAGCCAGGCATCCAAGCACTGTGAGGACCGTTATTGAGATTAAGCAAGCTATTGCCCAGTGGGACCCATTAATTAGATTAGGCACCGAGGTGAGAATTAACTGGTCCAAGGGAATTGAGCCTAAGACCCACCAAGGTGGGGAATTTAACCCTGGCCCAAATCTCTGCATCAGGGTCTGCTGCTCTAACCATTGTGCCACACTTCTCCTGCATTAGAAAAGTCTCTCAACGTAGCTCCTTTGAAATGAAGGAAGTTGAATTCCCTTCGGTAGAAAGACCCTGTGCTGCCCAAGGCATAGAAGCACTCATGGAATTAGGCTAAACCTCACAAACCATATTCATCTAAGAGTAGCAGATCCATAGCAAATACTTTACGACATATAAATAAACCAATACCTTAAATGTATTAAATACATTTAAATATATCTAAATGTAAGTTAATTTTACTTATTTTCTATTTAATTACCTACTTTTAACTTCTAATTAATTACATCACTTCTTTGTTATTAATTTTTAACACATTCATAAATGTATGCATGTGTATATTTATATAGACATATATTAAGTATGTTTAGATATGTTTAAACAATATTTTAATGAATAATTTGCAATGTAAAAAGCTCTCAATGTAAAGGTAGGAAAACATTTTTCTAAAGTTTAATTAATTTCTTAAATGAAAAAGCTAAGTATACAGAGGAACAAAAATCCCATTCCATTAGTGCAATATTAAATGATAAGGTGAATAAATGATAAGCCATAGTTGATAGTAAATGAAAAGCTAATGGTAATACAGAAGAAAAAGTAGGTGAGAAATAGTGAAACATATCTATAAATACATCAATATGGAAGGGTAATGATATGCATAAATGATTATATGAACTAGTAGGAAAGAGAAAAAAAGAAAGGTAGAAGGAAAGAGAGGTGGGGTGAATGAAGAAAATGCCTAACAAGTGAAATTACATATAGACGGTTCATTAATATAGCAATATTCAATATGTAATGAAAACAACATGGGTAAGCCATTTGTTATACCAGATGGGACTATGGAGAAATTGCTCTTAACGGGATAAATTAGCAATTGAGTATGGGCTAAGTAGAGAGCATGGGCGGGAGATAACTGAAGGAATCCAACATTTAGGAAGGTGGGACATATAAAGAAGGTGTTTATGTTGAAAGGAAGATATCATGGCTGACTCCAACTAAAACCACAACTTAGGTTTAGAACTGGGGGCATCCAGAAAACAGCCAATGCTTGATAATGCCAAATGCCTTATGATAAAGAAAAAAGTCAGGGGAACCTATCCCTCCAGAGGATTTGGGTAGTTTCAAGTTGTGTGAAGATATACAAGATGGATTTCCTTTCCAAAGAAATCTAGATAGCAATTTGTCTAGAGCAGCAAAGAACTTACTAGGAATTGTGATTGGTAACATCATAAGATAAAAATTAATAATTGTGAGTAACATGACCTCACCAAGACAAGAATAATGGTGCGTAAGTTTTGACATCCTGGAGGATAGATCATTTATATTCGATTGTAATGTATCCCTGATATTATTATGATACAAAATCCCCAGACATTTAATCTTGTAGAATGCCAGGATATACCTGGTCTAACAAAAGCAGCTTTTAAACAGATCTTGTTCAAGGGCATCCCTTCAGAATTTTCAACATTGAGTTTATGTTCAGAAACATCTGAGTACGTGTGTAACTCTTCAAAGAAATGGGGGAGGAAGGACTATGGTTTAGAAATATAAAGAAGAATGCTAAATGCTTATGCAGTTAATTTAATATGAAAATTCTTTGTTTGGAATCCAGAAAAAATTTCAGTGTGTTTCAGATGATGTAAGAAGAGTTTGAGTGCAAGAATAAATAAAATGGGCGATAGAGGACAGCCTTCCCTAGTGCCTCTGTTAAGAGGGAAGTATGGTTATTGTATGCCAGTTATTACCACTGTGGAATGTGGCAAGGGGTATAGTAGGGAGATTAGTTGGAGGAATCTAGGAACAAGCCTGTGCCAGCATAGAGTGCACATAGGAAATTGCCAATTAACCCTATCAAAGGCTTTTTCTGCGCTTAATGTGATTGTTGCAAGAGAGTGATGAAGTATAGGGGCTTTGCTAAGAATATTCAGAAAGATATGTGAATTATCTATTATATTTCTATCTTGAAGCAATCCAGATTGCTCATTGTCAACTAAGTCAGGCATGAAATCATTGAGCCTAAGAGCAAGTGCCTTAGTACAAATTTTAGAATCTGTGTTTATGAGTGAAGTAGGATGATAGTTCTTACGAAGTAATATGTTGCAATCCTATCTCAGAATTAAAAAAAAAAAACATGGCTTCAGTAAATGTACCTGACCCATTTTTTATGAAAGCAAGTTATTGATTAATTTGAATAACTTGGGAAAGAGCAGCTTCGAGAAGTGGAGGTATATTTCGACTGTAAACCCGTCTCGGCCTGGCACCTTAGAGGTTGGAAGGCATTTGACCGCTGAGAAAAGTTCCTCTATTTGTAGTGCATCCTCAAGAGAGGACAAATCAATAGGTGTGGATTTGTGGGTATTAGGATGAGAAGAAAGGACTCAATTAACTCTTCAGAAGGGAGAGATTTCAGGCTGTACAGGGCTTGCCAATAACCTGCAAAACATTTTGCAATGTCTGAATCCCAGAACATTTGTATACCAAATTGATTAATAATTGGTTTGATAGAGGATCGCTCTTTCCTACATTTCAAGTAACTTGCTAACAAGGGGCCAGTTTTGTTCTTACCTCCGTATTATCGAGCATTTATCCTAAGGAAGTGTGCCACAGGCTTTCTTTGTAGAAGATGTATTGAATTGAATCTTGGCTGCCACCAATTCAGTTAAATCAGCTTTGTTATTTTTACATGTGAAGTATTTGTGTTCCAATCATTTGATGTCAGATAAAACGGAGGCAGATTCTCTTTGATGAGCCCTCCGTTTTGTGGAAACATAATTAATAACGGACCATAAAAAGGCAGCTAAAAGGGCATCCCAAACAAAACAAAAAGTGTCGTCCTCTATTTTACTGTCCTTAAAGTATTTGTGTGTAAATGTTTCATAAGAAGTAAGGGAAACCTTGTCAGAGAGTAAGGTATTATTGAATCTTCAACAGGATTTTGGTAGGCTGTCATGATGACTCTGAAGATCAGTGCAAACAGAAGCATGGTCCAAGATCAAAATTGAGCCAAACTCCAAATGAACCAAGAACTGTGTCAAACTTTTACTTAAAAATACATAATTCCAGTGTGGGAATTGTGAGGGGCCGAATAAATGAGAATTCTTTGAGAGTGGGACTGAATAGTTTCCAAGAGTGTGACAAAGCAGTGTGTGATGGCCTACTTGAAAGCTTTGTGTGCTTCATGAGGAAATATCGAGCTGTAAAGTGCCTATCAAGAAAGGGATCAATGATCTGATTGCAGTGACCACCCAATATAATGTTTTCAGTGTGGTAATGTGTGACTATTTGTAAAATTACTCTCCAATACCTTGGATCTCCGTGTGTGGGACCGTAAGCATTCATTATCATGAAGATAGCAGCAACAGTTTTAATTTGAACCAATACCATCTACCCACCTCGTCATTTTTCAGACTAATAAGTGACACACTTATACCATGATTACATAATAAAAGTACTCTGCTTTGTGTGAGACGGAGGGAAAAAAAATGTGCCTACCCATTGTTTTTATGTTTATTGATATCAGCATCAGTGAGGTGGGTCTCCTGGAATAATGCCATTTGACATTTCAATCTGGATAGGTGACATAAACATTCTGCCATTTGCTGGGATTTTTAAAACCTTAAACATTACACATTGTTATTCTGAGTGTCATATACTTAGTGGTCATTAATTAATATTATTGCGAAGCATACTAAACAAAAGAAGTAGCCAATAGGGAAACAGAGAAGGAGTGGTAGTACGGGGGAAGGAGTAAAGAGGAAAAAATTGAACAAAGTAGGGAAGGGAACCCCTGAAAAGTGAGTAGAGTAGAGAGGCAACAGAGAAAGAATTTTCCTGAGCTGCAGTGGTATCCTTAAAGACCGAAGAAAACATCCTGTGAGATGCAGAGAGCTTAAGCACCTAGAGAAGATGGGAACCAGTCTCAGCTCTAACGAACAAAGAGAGGGGAACATTACAGTGTAAAACATTCACTTGCAGATATTAACAAAAGGGGAAGCAACATGACATAAACCATCCATAAATAATGAGGAAGGGTATGAAAGGTGGTAACGGTACACAACAACACGAGGGCAGAGGTGACTAAGTATATTGAGAACTTCAAAGGTCAATCTGCTGCTGAAATACAAAGGGAAAAAGAAGCAAGGTAGTTAAATGGGGGAGTAGACAGGAATAGAAGAGTAATACCTAAGAGAGGAGAAAGAAAGGGTTATACATAAAAACATTCAAACGTGACATCAAGAACATTTATGTTTTAGCTGCAGCACCAATCTCCATGTCCTCATGACGGTGTAGATGAAGGAAATCCTGTAAATGGGCTGGATTCTCAAACATATATTATTTCTCCTTGTAGGTAATTTTAAAGAAGCCTGGATGAATAAGACCACACCAAATGTTCATGGATTTTAGTTGTGAGCAGAAATCTAGAAAGTGGCATTGGATACATCCTGTGTGAAGTAGACTCTGTGTCCTGACCAATACAAGGACCCCACTTGTTTAACAGCAGAGAGAATTTGCATCAAGCCAGTAAACTGCAAGAAGAGAATAATTATTCCTCTTGGTCGAATGTGGGAAGAAGATGCAGATGGCTTGGGGCCTAGACGATGTGCTCTTGAATACCAAAGAGGCTGTGATCTTGCAGATGAACGATGGAGGAAATGGTCTTTTGTAAAAAGATCGTAATGGGACCTTCTGAATTCGTCTGGATACACTACAGTCACACATTACTCCTCTGTTTTCTGTTTTCCAAGCCCTCAGGGATCTTTTTAAGTTTCTCACTTTCCTTTGTCAGCTGAGTTACATTTAGGATGCAGCCCTCCACATCACTGATATTTTGCTCCACAACAGTAATTTGTTGGTTGTGGGTGGACCATTCTCTTCGATACATTGAAGAGATGTGCTAGTTTCTGCTCCAAAAGGTTTTAGAGCTCTTATTTCCTCCATAACATCTTCTAAAGTTAGAAGGAAGGATGAGAAGGGAGGGTGATTTGGTTGTAGATTATAAGTCTTTCTTAGGTCTGTTTTCTTTGAGAGTGCATCAGAGGCTGAGAGAGATGATGGTGAAGTTGTGTGATTTGACTATGTCCTCGAGTGATGTCATGTAGATGTTGAAGAGTGTGGGTCTGAGGGTCTAACCCTGGGGAACGCCGCAGATGTTACACTTGGCTTGCAATGTGACCGGAGGGAGGCAGACATTCTGGGTGCGTCCAGAAAGGAAGGATGCCCTCAAACTGAGTGCACATCGGTAATTCCTGTCTGGCTTAGGTGGTGGATGAGTCTGTGGTGGGAGACCATTTCGAAGGCAGCTGATAGGCCAAGCAGGATAAAGGCAGCGGATTCTCCTTTGACGAGAATGGCTCGAAAGTCTTCTGAGTCAGGGATCAGAGAGGCCTTGGTGGTGTGGTTGCTTATGAAACCTAATTGAGATGGGTCTAGTTGTTTCTCTCCAGGTGTTCAGTGATTCGGATGTTCACAGCTTTTTCCAGGACTTTGGATGGGAAAGGGAGCAACAAGTGGTCTATAGTTGTGTAGTTCATTGGGGTCAGCCTAGGGTTTCTTGGTGAGGGGTCTGACGTTGGCACATTTCCAGGCATCAGGAAAGGTGGTCGTGGCCGGTGATGGATTTATGATTGTGTTGAGGTAGAACTGATCTTGTTCCTTCTGAGGTTGAAAAGTCGATGGGGGCAGGGATCTGTGGGTACTTCCCATTGGATGGAGCTCATAAGAGCAGTTGTGTCTGCGTCACTGAGTTGTTTCCAGGCATTGAGTGGGTGGTCAGTGGTGGTGGTTGGTTGGAAGTTTGGAGTGTCGGAAGGTTGGGGTTTGAAGTTCTAGTAGATGCTTTCCATTTTGTTGTGGTCATGGTCAGCGAGGGTGTTGCAGAGCTTCTGTGATGCCGGAATTGCGTTTTTTGTTGCTGCATGGCAGGTGAAGTCTCTGAGTCTGGTGAAGAGTTCCTTGGTTCTGTTGACGCCTGTGTCAATCTGAAAGGTCAGGGTCTTTGTCTGTGCTGCTCTGATCCTTCAGTTGTAGTCGCTGAGGGCTGATTTGAAATGGTCTTTGTCGGTTTTGTTCATGCTGGTTGACCATCTTCTCTCGAATTGTTTGCATCTGTGTTTGGTGGAACTGAATTCCGGGATGTACCAAGAGGCTTGCCTGGCCAGTCAGAGCTTTAGCTGGTTTAGTGGGGGTGATTTGGTCAGTGGCATTGGTGATACAGTTGTTGCAGTTCTGTACTGCATAGTGCAGGTTGGGGGGTTACTTGGGCTGAGTGGCAGTTAGGGCATCAGCCCATTGGTGCTGAGAGACCTTGTTCCAGCTTTGGTGGGTGCACTGTTGAGGTTGGGTGTGTCTGGATGGAGTGGTCCAACCAGGTGAGGTCCGAGGTGTGGGTGTACCTATTTCTGTTACTAGAAGAGAAAATGGGGTCCAACTTGTGTCCTGTTCTGTTTGTGGGATCAGTGACTAGTTGCTTGAGGCCTATGTTGTCTAGTCTTTCTAGGAGGTTGGTGGAGTGCGTGTCAGTGGGGTCATCTAGACGGAAGTTGAGGTGACCTAGGAAGATTAAGTTTTCAGATTCAATGGCTAGTGGAGTGATGGATTCAGCGATGGTGTTTCTGATTTAGGTGTGTTTTCCTGGTGGTCTGTAGGCAAGGGTGCCTTGGATGTTGGTGTTGTCGGTGTGAAGCTGGAAGTTCATGTGTTCCATGAATGGCGCAGTCCGGTCATCGGTGATGGTGCAGGACATTGACTCCTTGTGTATGATGGTGATGCTGCCTCCATGTTTGTTGCCCAGACCCGGTGAAGCGATGTCCAGTGTGGAAGCTAGGGTGATCCAGGTTTCCATGATGAGGATTGCGTAGGGGGTAAGGGTGGAAATGGTGTCCCAAATTTGAGTGGCGTGCTTGTAGCGGGATCTGGCATTGAGTAAGATGCAGCTGAGCTGGCCCGGTGTGGTCCTCGACAGTGCTGATGGCACAATGGGGAAAGCTGCTGGTGTAGTTGGTCCTGTTGTGGAGGTGAAGTGGCAGTGGCAACAGTGGAAAAGTTTGAATGTGGGACAATGTCATGTGGCAGTTGTTGATGCGAATGGGATCAAGGGAGAGGAGGTTTGCAGCAGAGTTTCTGTGGCAGTCTGGAGGTCCAGGGTTCCTGTTGCTGGGCGCAGACAGGCACAGACTGGCTTGCCTTTGTTGAACTTATTCTGTTGTACTGGTTAGCATATACAGATTGAAAGAAGGTCGCCCATAAAGTTATGAACAGCTAACAATTAACATAAGGAGGCAGACACTTTTTTTGTATCAGCACATTACTATGATTAGACAAACAGCATACACTTTAAGGGGTGGTTGAGTAGGCTTTTCCTTCTATATTAGAGCCCATGCATCCTTTGAAGTTTTTAAAATGGAACATCATGGGACTGGACTAAAAGCAGTAGGATCTATAATAGAGGTGGATTTTGTTAAAACGTATAATATAATTTGTTCGCAGGAGACGTGGGAGATTAACAATTAACTCTCCATGGATGGTTTTAGTAGCTCTTTAATTCAGTGATTCCCTCATCTTTTGGTGGAGCTAGGGAGAGGCTTATCACCTTAGTTTCATAGTCACTTAACTGTAGCATGACTCATTTATCTACCTATTCCCATCGTTTGGGGCAGTCTTGTTATCATTTCCAAAAGGTAAGAGGTTGTTGATTGTTAATTTGTATAACCCTATTTCCCACAAGAATCATGTAGAGCACAAAAAATCCTTGGAGAGTTCCTAGAGCAAATGAGAGAGGATCAGCGTTTATGTACACCCTTGGTTATCATCTTGGGTGACTTTAATATTCACCCCTGTGAGGAAAGTTACTAAAGGCTCAATTACTATTTTGCTATTTACTGTAAGGGTACTCTATACTTAGAACACACTTGTCAGGGTGACATGCTAAAATCTATATTACAAATTTTTAAACTTATGTTTACAATTAAGGACGTGATGTTTATATTATTGATTTGGCTAAGCCTACTTATTTGGTAGGAGGCAGTTCCTTTACTATTGATTTTATCCTTGTATGAGCCACACTGGGTCACAGAATTAGTAGTCTTAAGGTTATGTAGAGCGGGTTTAGCAACCAAATGATTACCCTGTTGTTAAGTTGGGAACATAGCCACAAGGATATTAGTCACTCTTTAGACCCGGGTATAAAACTGAATGATTAAGGTTGTAGAATGAGGTGGACTTATGTAATACCAGAGGCATTTTGATGTAAATTATTTTCAGGTTGTGATCCGGAGTTGGAGGTGTATCTGTAAATGAATTCTAAGGATACAGAAGTTTTAACATCTTTTAAGTGGATTTGTGAAAATGTGAACAAGTCCCTAACTCCTAGTGCCAAAAGTAGCCCTTGCCAAAATCACTGACGGTTCAACCAATTTTGTTCTAGGTCTCACAGTGATTCATTAAGGGTGAAACAGTGTTGTTTAATACCATTCTACAACCACCCCGGTATTTAGGAAATGGGATAGAAATTGTAGGAAAGTACCATCTTGCCTGGCATGTTACCCCCATATTTCACTGTATATATGTTGTTTTAGTTGTATGTGTCACTGGGACCCTGCCAGCCAGGGCCCCAGTGCTCATAAGTGTGCCCTGTATGTGTTACCTGTGTTATGACTAACTGTCTCACTGAGGCTCTGCTAATCAGAACCTCAGTGGTTATGCTCTCTCATTTCTTTCAAATTGTCACTAACAGGCTAGTGACCAATTTTACCAATTTACATTGGCATACTGGAACACCCTTATAATTCCCTAGTATATGGTACTGAGGTACCCAGGGTATTGGGGTTCCAGGAGATCCCTATGGGCTGCAGCATTTCTTTTGCCACCCATAGGGAGCTCTGACAATTCTTACTCAGGCCTGCCACTGCAGCCTGAGTGAAATAACGTCCACGTTATTTCACAGCCATTTTACACTGCACTTAACTAACTTATAAGTCACCTATATGTCTAACCTTTACCTAGTAAAGGTTGGGTGCTAGGTTACTTAGTGTGTGGGCACCCTGGCACTAGCCAAGGTGCCCCCACATTGTTCAGGGCCAATTCCCCGGACTTTGTGAGTGCGGGGACACCATTACACGCGTGCACTACACATAGGTCACTACCTATGTGTAGCTTCACAATGGTAACTCCGAATATGGCCATGTAACATGTCTAAGATCATGGAATTGCCCCCTCTATGCCATCCTGGCATTGTTGGCACAATCCCATGATCTCACGGGTCTCTAGCACAGACCCGGGTACTGCCAAACTGCCTTTTCAGGGGTTTCACTGCAGCTGCTGCTGCTGCTGCCAACCCCTCAGACAGGTTTCTGCCCTCCTGGGGTCCAGCCAGGCTTGGCCCAGGAAGGCAGAACAAAGAACTTCCTCAGAGAGAGGGTGTTACACCCTCTCCCTTTGGAAAATGGTGTTAAGGGAGGGGAGGAGTAGCATCCCCCAGCCTCTGGAAATGCTTTCATGGGCACACATGGTGCCCATTTCTGCATAAGCCAGTCTACACCGGTTCAGGGACCCATCAGCCCTGATCTGGCGTGAAAATGGACAAAGGAAAGGGGAGTGACCACTCCCCTAACCTGCACCTCCCCTGGGAGGTGCCCAGAGCTCCTCCAGTGTGCTCCAGACCTCTGCCATCTTGGAAACAGAGGTGCTGCTGGCACACTGGACTGCTCTGAGTGGCCAGGGCCAGCAGGTGATGTCAGAGACTCCTTCTGATAGGCTCCTTCAGGTGTTGCTAGCCTATCTTCTCTCCTAAGTAGCCAAACCCTCTTTTCTGGCTATTTAGGGTCTCTGCTTTGGGGATTTCCTTAGATAACGAATGCAAGAGCTCATCAGAGTTCCTCTGCATCTCTCTCTTCACCTTCTGCCAAGGAAACGACTGCTGACCGCGCTGGAAGCCTGCAAAACTGCAACAAAGTAGCGAAGACGACTACTGCAACTCTGTAACGCTGATCCTGCCGCCTTCTCGACTGCTTTCCTGGTGGTGCATGCTGTGGGGGTAGTCTGCCTCCTCACTGCACTAGAAGTTCTGAAGAAATCTCCCGTGGGTCGACGGAATCGTCCCCCTGCAACCGCAGGCACCAAAGAACTGCATCACCGGTCCTCTGGTTCTCCTCTCAGCACGACGAGCGAGGTCCCTTGAATTCAGCAACTCTGTCCAAGTGACTCCCACAGTCCAGTGACTCTTCAGTCCAAGTTTGGTGGAGGTAAGTCCTTGCCTCCCCACGCCAGACTGCATTGCTGGGAACAGCGTCTTTTGCAGCTACTCCGTCTCCTGTGCACTTTCCGAGGGAATCCTTTCTGCACAGCCAAGCCTGGGTCCACAGCACTCTAATCTGCATTGCACGACCTCCTGAGTTGTCCTCCGGCGGCGTGGGACTCCTTTGTGCAACTTCGGGTGAGCACCGTTTCACTCCACTTTGTAGTGCCTGTTCCGGCACTTCTGCGGGTGCTGCCTGCTTCTTAGAGGCTCCTTGTCTTACTGGGCGCCCCCTCTGTCCCCTGACGCAATTGGCGACATCCTGGTCCCTCCTGGGCCACAGCAGCATCCAAAAACCCTAACCGCATGACTTGCAGCTAGCAAGGCTTGTTTGCAGTCTTTCTTCAGGAAAACACTTTTGCACGACTCTCCACGGTGTGGGACATCCATCCTCCAAAGGGGAAGTTTCTAGCACTTGTCGTTCCTGCAGAATCCTCAGCTTCTACTGCCTAGTAGCAGCTTCTTTGCACCCACAGCTGGCATTTCCTGGGCATCTGCCCACTCTCGACTTGGTCGTGACTTTTGGACTTGGTCCCCTTGTTCCACAGGTACCCTCGTCTGGAAATCCATCGTTGTTGCATTGCTGGTTTTAGTCTTTCCTGCAGAATTCCCCTATCACGACTTCTGTGCTCTTTGGGGAACTTTAGTGCACTTTGCACTCACTTTTCAGGGTCTTGGGGTGGGCTATTTTTCTAACCCTCACTGGTTTCTTACAGTCCCAGCGACCCTCTACAAGGTCACATAGGCTTGGGGTCCATTCGTGGTTCGCATTTCACTTTTGGAGTATATGGTTTGTGTTGCCCCTATCCCTATGTGTCCCCATTGCATCCTATTGTAACTATACATTGTTTGCACTGTTTTCTAATACTATACTGCATATTTTTGGTATTGTGTCCATATATCTTGTGTATATTTGCTATCCTCATACTGAGGGTACTCACTGAGATACTTTTGGCATATTGTCATAAACATAAAGTACCTTTATTTTTAGTATATCTGTGGATTGTGTTTTCTTATGATATTGTGCATATGACACTAGTGGTACTGTAGGAGCGTCACTCGTCTCCTAGTTCAGCCTAAGCTGCTCTGCTAAGCTACCATTATCTATCAGCCTAAGCTGCTAGACACCCTATACACTAATAAGGGATACCTGGGCCTGGTGCAAGGTGTAAGTACCCCTTGGTACTCACTACAAGCCAGTCCAGCCTCCTACAGAAATGACTTACCATTTTAAAGGCTCATCTCACTTATTGATATAGTAGTCAAGGTATTTGTTCATGTGGTCCTAAATTGGTTATCTATGTGGACAGTTGAAAATAACATAATTTCAGACACCCAGTATGGCTCTGGGACAGGGTAGAGCACACTTGATCAATATCTTGAGTGCATGATAAGTCCTTTATGAGTTAACAAAGCATCCCCCGTCAGAGTAAATGGCAAAAGACATAGAAAACAATTTGTATATGGGGGTCATTTACCATTTACTCTGACTGTGGACACTTCGTTAACTCATAAAGGACTTATCATGGCCCTATAAACAGCTACTAACACCTCATACTTTGGAATATTTGGAATTTGCCTAGATTGGGGACATTACAGAAGATACGGTCTCTGGACCATATAGTGACAGATGCCCTATTGAACTTTTAAAACACAGCTTTCTCGCATTTGGCTGATTTGAGAATGTACAGGACTCATCTTTCTAACTTTTCTGCCTTGAAAATGTCACTGTGTGACAAAACACATGTTGGCTGTTGTTGCAAGGATTGATTACGGATTGTTAACATGCAGATTGACTACGCAAAGCATTGCCTATGACGTTATGTGAATAACCAAAGTTAAGGAGAACTTTTTATTGATATAAATAAACCACAAGGTTACAACTAAAGAGGATTTTCGTTGGAGTTTCTTCAAAGACTGATCTATAAACTTTTGGACTTTTGGAAAACTATTAATTATTGTTCTAGATACATTTGCTGGAGTGCTTTAGTCTTAAGTAAATTATTATATGCATATCTGTGTGGGTTGGGAATGAAACAAAAGTTAACCATGTTCTCTTGAGAGACTTTCTTAACTGGGATAAAGCAAACTGTATCCCTTGTTTACATTATATTAATGACAAATTTACAGCTCTCAGGAGACAGAGTTGTTTTCACAATGCGACTTGAGATGGGTTAAAGTTAATTTCCTTGCACACGTATGTGGCCATAGCCCTCAGTCCACTATTATGTAATGTTAAAAACATTTTAACACATAGAACTTTAGCTATCATTTATCACCAATGCAAATCATAGATTTTTGCTGACTAGATTTAGGCTGAATCAGCTTCATTTGATATTGACAATACCTAAAGGTTGGTCTCTAGTTGAAACACTAGCGGCCTGATTTACAGTTTGACGTGTAGATTACTCCATCACAATATGATGAATATCTCATCTGCTGTACTATAATTTGTACTAGAAATAATGGAAACGTAATACAGCTGATGTGATATCCATCATATTTGTGATGGAGTAACCCCCTCCGTCAAACTCTAAATCAGGCCCAAGGTACTTGTTGCTGTGATCATAGCTCACCACAGGCTACTGTGCATTTTATCATGTTTTCTGTTTTTTACAAATATCTTTGTAAGTCATTTTTAATTACTTTACTTGAGAAATTGCATTTTTGACAGGTTAACAATGCAAAAGCTTAGTTATGAACATACTTGTTTTAATATGATATGTGCTTTATAAAAAAGTGCTGTTAAATTCGTATGAGCACTGGATTTGCAATTCGGTTTAATGTTTTATAGGTCTTTTATATTGTACTGTACTTTTATGGTTTTTCTATTTATAAACCCGAAAAAAGATTTATGATGATATAATGGATTTGTAAAATGCTTGATATCATGTCACATCGATTTCCACGTAGGCGAGAACACCGGCATATTTTCATAGTAACTGCCAAATATTCCAATGGGTTCTATTTAGAGTCATTGTATCTAAAACGTGTTCAGGTCAATATCCTTAAAAATATAATTATGCATCTGGCAACACAGCTGGAGATGAATGACTTGTTTCTTTACGCAATATAGCTGTACCTTCTTCTGTACACCACCTCTGTTGACAGAACTGGACACTTATCACCTTGCTTCCAGCAAGCTTGCTGTTGTAAGAACTGCAGCACAAGGAGCTGGTTGTAATTCTGTATGTATTTAACCACCAGCTCCATCTTGGCCACTGACTCCATTTTGTGCTTAGCTTAGCTTCAAACGCCATCACATTGGTGGTACAGGTATTTTTCCACGCACAGCTTGTTCTCGCCAAGGAAGGGAATGTAACATGGGGAAGAATATAGATAAGGATCAAACAGGCTGAAAATGTTTATGGTAGAGCAGGGTGGTCTACAAAAATACACAAATGGTGTAAAGTTGAAAGCAATTTGTATATGGGGGTCATATATTTATGAGTTTAGCAACAAGGCCACGAAGATCATCCAATGCTGTTTCTTAGAATAGACCTTACATGTTGTAAAACAGCCACTTAATCCATTTCATCAGACTCTAAGCCTAGAGTGCATGACTTATTTTTTCTAGAATATTAAAGGTTTATGTGGAAAAAAAGTCATTGTTTCAGGCACCAAGTGGGCTAAAAGCATTACACCATCTTCAGGACTGAGGTTTTGGAATTGAATCAGGGGCATAACACTGGCCTTTGCAGCTCCTGCAGTGCAGGGCCCCCATTCCCCTCAGGGAGCCCTCAGCCCTTCAGGTGGGCCCCATTTACCCCAAGACCAATGAATATTTGTGAGAAATGGGAGACTACGTGGCCCCTCATCACAGTCTGCAGGGGGGGGCATCATTTTGAACAACTTGTTTCTATGCACAGCCAGAAGTTTCTTGGATATAAATTAAGGATGCAGATCATACAATTTTAAGAAGAATATATCAACTCTAAATCTAATTAAAGTTTTTGAGGTAAATCTTGCAGGTTGTATCCAAATTACTGTAGTGTTCACAAGAGCAGACAAATCAGCCAACTCTGACGTATGGAAACGTGTCTCACTATTATGTCACATTAATTTCCTGGTAGGTCAGAACACTGCCAGATTTTCAGAGTACCTCTAAATAAACCTCTAAATGTTATATTTAGATTCATTGTATATAAAATATGATTTAGGTCCATATCCTGAGAACATTGTTATTTATCTGGCAACACAGTTGAGGTGAATGACTAGTTGGTTTAAGCAAAATAGTTGGACCTTCTGTATGTTACCTCTGTCAACACAACTGCACACTCCACAGCTTTATTCCTGCATGCTTGCTGCTGTAAGAATGGACTAGGCAAAGACCAATACAAGAGGGTGTACTAAGAGCTTCCAATCATCACAGTTGGCTGATTTGAAATGGAGGGGATGGAGAAATGTATGTCTACACAATTGGGCAACTTTACACTTGTAAATGATGAATAGCCAAAAGTAGTAAAGTTACTCAAAAGTGTAAGTGTAACACTGCATGTGTAGATACACTCACATGTAATCTCACCTTTGTGAAAATTCAAGCGTGCAGTTATGCTAATACCTGTCTACTTTCCAGCAGCTTTCGACATGGTGTCCCACAACATATTAATTGAGCACCTTTGAAGTATCCTAAGGGTCAGAGCCTGACATTCAAGGTAGTCCGTTCTTTTCTGGAATGTCCACATGGTAATGACCTGGTATACTCTTTATCCACACCATAATAAAGCAATACTATTGCCACTTATGTTAAATATTTTAAAGGCTTACTGATGATTATTCTCTGATAACATCACTGCACATTTAGTTCCTATGATGATGAAATACTCATGTATATATGAGGTAATAACCCACTTTTAAAGCAAATTCTCATTCTGTCACAGGGACTATACACACCAGCGTAACTGTTTCAAATGAAATGTCAAGCTCAGTGGAGAACCTATGAGGTCATGGTTTCTTTCCATAATAATCTTCACAGTGGTAAGTGCCTAGAATTATTTTGTTCTACAGTGCTTATAAGGAGCATCAGTCCTTCTTGCACAGCCAGGCACTTGCCAGCTCCAGATCTGATTTGTAAAGACATGTCTAGCAGTATTGCCATCATATCAAATCAAAATACATAAAATAATAATATTATGTCATCATAACTATTAGGTTAGCACATAGGGCTACAAGGAGAGATATGCACCTTGAACTCAATATGAGCTCTCAAGAAGTGATTCCAAGGGCATCCACTGTAACTGTGTAATCCACTTTTTGTTGAAAATGTGTGACTCAACCATGTTTATAAAACTTGCTATAAGTGAAGACACTCTTATGTTTATTATAGCATTAAGCAAATAAGATGAAACAGTGAAATAAGCTGTTCTAATAATGGATGTAAATTCATGCGAATCATATCAGAAAAGGAGGAATCATGATCACAAAGTTCGTTACTGTCATTTTTCTCTTTAAATACCATTTTTTTAATTGACTTGGTATTCATATAGCGCAGTCCTGGAATATGAATAGGAAACTGACTCAAGATTCACAAAGGATGTTTCATTACCATTTATTGCTTAATACTTGAACTACTGGTGTACTTTAATGAATCTCAGGAGTGTGATGATTTATTTTCCAGTGATGTAGCTTGGTTCTGTGTTTTTCTACTCATATGCATACTTATTGTTCCTACAAGTCTTGTATTAGAAAACAATTCTACCTCCCAGCTAGAGATGAATGTTTCACTTTGAATACATAAAAGGAGATAAAAAACCCAGTGGTTTTCAAACTTTTTAATGCTGCGCCCCCCCTTTGGAAGAAAAAAAATAATCGGGCCCCCCTTTTTCATAATTATTCTCTTAAGTTGGCAAAGTCTAAACATGTCTAAAGTTATTTAAACATTGCAATTCTGTAATGTTACCTTTTGTAAAAGTGCAAAAAAAAGTTTTCTGCTTAAAACAAAGCACTGTTCTCTGACTAATGCTCCTTTTGGTCAGAGTGACCCTCCTCTCCCCACCAGGATCGCTTGAGGCCCCCAGTTTGAGAACCTCTGCTTTAACCATAAATTCTAAAGCACCTTCACCTAGACAGATATCATCATGCTATTGACATGTGTTAAATGTTGAGCTATATTACCAGGATCAGCCCCAAGAAAATAAAGAATTAGCCTTCTTAAACTCTTCGGTGCGTGCATCGGCCACTGGCTGATGCACGCACACTGCCCCTGGTGCGGGTCATGACCAGTGGCCGACACAAGGGAGGGTTTAAAAAATCCTCTGGTGCATCGCACCAGAGGATTTTGTCTTTTATTTTAAACTCCCATGGGAAAATGGAACAGCTTCCATGTCTCCCCCCGACCCCGACCCCTGTGACATCAGCGCACCGCTATGCGCGCTGACATCACAATTTATTTCCCCCAACGGAGCAAGAAGCAGAGGTAAGGCTGTTTTATGCTTCAGTTGGGAAAACGAGCCCAAAAGGGCCTCCCCACCTTTCAGGAAGGCCTTGTTTAAAAGGGGAGATCATCCCATTTCAAATGAGGCCTTCCTGAAATGGTTTCCTGGCCGTGGATCGCAGCCGCGCTGCAATCCACGACCAGGTAACCCCACTAGACACCGGGGATTACACTTGGGGGGTGTTGGCTCCCTCTGAAAATGGAACACCCACTTTGGGGCATATCTTTTGAAAAAATGTAAGTGCGATTGCGCCATCCCCGGACTAAAAATAAATATATATATTTTTTAATTAAACTGACAGTGGGTCGCCTGTGAGCAGTGGGGGCATTTGTTTTTTAATAGATGTTTGGTTTTCCTGGGGGCTATGATCACCTCCCCAGGGAAACCATACAGGTATTAAACATAATTACATATGTAGAGATATATATATATATATATATATATATATATATATATATATATATATATATATATATATATATATATATATATATATATATATACCTGTAGATATATATATGTGTAGATCAATATAGATCTATAGATATATCTATATATATAGATCTCTCTGTCTAGATATACATATGTATAGATAGATAGATAGATAGATAGATAGATAGATAGATAGATAGATAGATAGAGAGAGATCACTTTTGTCAATGCATGTGTGGTTCACCTGGGGACTGTGATTGGCCCCCAGGGAAATCACACCCACATATAAAAGTGATCTCTTTTTTACACATATATATAGGTTATATATATATAAATACGTATGCACCACTAGTTGTCTCACAGCGCGCGTCTTCAAATCAATGCACATACTCCAACCAATGTGGTTCAACTGTAGCTTTAGGGAACAATAAAAAAGTCAAGTTAACTCTTGCGATTATGTTTCCGCTAGAGAAGGATCAGACTTTTGTCTAGTGGGAGTTTTGATGCCATGAAGTAGCGTAGAAGGTTTATATGCCTACTGCAAAGATCAAATCTGTATTTTTTTAAATAGCTGAGTGGATTAGTAAAGCCAGCCATTACCTGCGCTATAATACAAATGAAATGTATGTGTGAGGGGGGCTATGGAGAAATGAAGAGCACTTTTGCTGGGTGATAATGAGGGAATCCAAGGAGGAGGTCAGGGGAGTGGGACCACCAATAATGAGTGTCGGACTGGGCGCCACAGGCGCTAAAGACAGTGACGATGGGTATGTGACAAGGTGAAGTAATAGTGTGTCATTTTTGTTTTTTGAATGTCTTGAGCGAACGTGCTGATAGAGGAAAGAAGCCAAGGCAAGGTGACTGACCTTTACTGTTTCACGCATCACCCACACACCCACCTGCAATTTTGTGACTGTCCACATAGGCTAGTGTTTTAGAGGGACAGTTTAGCCAGTAGCTGAGATGGTGTCTCGTTGGATGACTGCTGATCAAGCCTACTTGGGCTATGGAGGACAGCTCTGACGTTGGATCAGAGACTGAGACAGCAGGTACTGAGACAGCATCTGAGTGATAGGATAATGGAGCAGACTCTGGGAGTGATTTTTCAGTTGGAGGAGTCCCATCTGACAACTCCTCTTCCGGTGATTCTGAGGGAGGCGATGAGGACAGTCGTACTATCCCTTCGCAAGCACAGTCTGCAGCATGACAATAGCGGGTTAGCCCAACCCAGCGAGCAGGTGCACGCGGTGGCAAGCATAGAGAGAGTGTTCTCTTTGGAGCTCCCCAAATTAGTTCAGCCCCAAATTCCACCACCCAAATCGTATTGTGGGGACATCAAAATTACCTCACAAAACAACCTGGATTTGTAAGGCAGACACCTGCGTTTTTGTTCCAGGGCTTGGTAGCCATATTGGAAAACCTACCAAACCCAGACATTTCTGGAAACTAGATACCCAGGGGAGTCCATGGAGGTCTGGCTTGTGTGGAATAACCAAAGTTTTCTTACTCATAATACTATGCAAAGGTGAAATGTTGAATAAAAACTCTATTTTTTCTTGCATTTCTGACACACAAACTACATGAGTATGCTGGGATCCACAAAATTCCTACCACCCAGTGTTTCCCCACCTGTCCTGATAAAAACACTACCCCACTTGGGGCCTGTACCTAGGGCCTGTTTCAGGAATGGATCATCCCAGGGTCAACAGTTGCCCTCATGTAAGTACTAACATTGACCATTGTGTGATCCATTCCTGTCACGGGCACTAGGCCGACCCACACAAGTGAGGTACCTTTTTTATCGGGAGACTTGGGGAAATAATGGGTGGAAGGAAGTTTGTGGATCCCCTTACATTCTAGAACTTTCCATCACCGAAATGTGCAGTAAATATGTTTTTTTAGCCACGTTTCGTGGTTTGTGAATGATTATGGGCAACAGAACCTACTGAGAGCCCCAAAAGTCACCCCATTCTGGATTCCCATAGGTGTCTACTTTCCATAAATGTATAGGTTTGGTAAGTTTCCCTAGGTGCCAGCTGAACCAGAGGCCAAAATACACAGCTAGGCGCTTTGCAAAAAACACATCAGTTTTCATTAGGAAAATGTGATAGGTCCAAGTTGTGTTTTAGGGCATTTCCTGTCACAGGCACTAGACCGACCCACACAAGTGAGGTATCATTTTTATTGGGAGACTTGGGGGAATGCTGGGTGGGAGGAAGTTTGTGGCTCCCCTCAGATTCAGGAACTTTCCATTGCCGAAATGTGCAGTAAACTTGTTTTTTAGCCAACTTTTGAAGTTTGTAAAGGATTCTGGGTGACAGAACTTGGGAAGAGCCCCACAAGTCACCCTATTATGGATTCCCCTAGGTGTCTACTTTCCATAAATGTACAGGTTTGACAGGTTTACCAGGTGCAGGCTGAGCTAGAGGCCAAAATCTACAGCTAGGCATTTTGTAATCAACAGGTCTGTTTTCATTAGAAAAACGTGGAGTCTCCATGTTGTGTTTTGGGGCATTTCCTGTTGCAGACACTAGGCCTACCCACGCAAGTGAGGTACTGAATCAAATCTGCCTGTTCCTGAAAGCTGGGAAGATGTTGATTTTAGCACTGCAAACCCTTTGTTGATGAGATTTGCAGGGAAAAAACAGATGCTTTCTTCTGCAGCACTTTTTTCCCATTTAAAAAAATACAAAAAATAGCTGTATTTTTGCAAATTTCTTGGTCTCCTCCAGGGGAACCCACAAACTCTGGGTACCTTTACAATCCCCAACATGTTGGAAAAAAGGATGCAAATTTGGAGTGGCTAGCTTATGTGCTCAAAACGTTATGGGGGGGTCTAAGAATGAACTACCCCAAATAGCCAAAAAAGGGCTTAGCCTTGGGGGGGGGGGGAGCAGGGCCAGCAGCTAAGGGGTTAAGACTCACATTTCTCTAATAATTCCAGGGGCGAACTACGTGTTAGATTTAGCTATTGTCAAAGGAGGAGATCCAATAATGAGAGCAGGCTCCGGGGGCACTGTTGATTTTGATTATAAATTGCACAACATATGCACACACACACTGCTGTAAGGGCAAAAAAGGAACAAGCAAAGACAAAACAAATAGTTTTCGCATTTTGGCTGTCAATGCAGAGCCATTGGTTTTGCCAATGGCTTTTGCTGTAGCAATTTGGCATTAACAAAAAAGTAAATTGACGTGAGGATATGTTAACACGCATGAGTCATGTTGGATTCATGTTTATGCTGGAAGAAAAAGTAAAAATACGTTTTCTGAATGTGGAAAGTGGAAGCATACAAGTAGTCCATTTAAAAGGATGGCAATGAAGCTATGCTCATGTAAAAGACAAACATAAGAGGAAGTAAAAACATCAATAAGCGGAAGGCAAATGAGACAGACAACAAAGCTAAATAATTATAAGCAATGATCTGCCCCAAATCGGTCTGTAAGTATTGGTAATGTCCACAACAGTTCTTCTAAAACAAACAGTTAAAAAAGGTGCCTGTAGGCGAGAGTTAAAATAGACAGTAACAGGGTCAAGCTTACATCAAAATAGAACATTTAGGATAGAAGATGATAAGTGATCCATTCCATTGTGTCGTTAAAAACAGAGATTTATATGTGTACCGTGTACACATGCATACCATCCTCATGGCGTGGCGAGGCTATGCAGCTGCAGACAAAAACAATGAGCAGTGTCGTTATTACTCATTCTGTGGATACACACTGTGTACTAGGTCTGCCCAAGTTCTCTACAGTAAACGTTTCCAGTTCAGTGTCAATGCGGAATCATGTTGCCATGTTCCTTTCCTGTGCTTAGATAATTACTATAAATCTGTAGCTCAGTTTATACCAACTACTGTTTAAAATATTTTGACAATTAGACGCTACATTTGCATAAAGTAATAAAAAAACACTTACCACTTTTTACAAATATTGGATGTTTAACACTACAATGCTTCCAGTGAGGTCCCTGGACGAGTACCCAACCAGTCTATGGGCAGACAAGCAGGGCCCGACGGTCTTGTCAACAGGTGAGTGTGCGGGGTGCTTGTTTTATGGTCTGATGCCAGGTTTTTAATGTTAATTTACCTGATTTTAAAGCAAACATTGCCACCAGCAAGCTCAAATCCATGCAGTCTTTCATACATTGCAAAACATTTACGCAGCGTGTCTTTACAGGTTCAGAACTGCCCCATTTTGCAAACATTGGCCACAATTGAGGTTGCAGCTACAGCGTGCCTGCTCTGTCAGCGAAAGCTATTCTTCTTGAAAAAAAAGCTTAAAAGCTGCTGAGAGCCTGCCCATTACTTGACTTTACTCACCATTGGTTGGCTCCCACATCTCTGTTATTTCCTTGCTTGTTATTGGTTGGCACCTCCTCCTCGCCTCCAGCTTTCTCTTGGGCTTAAGTCTTTGTCCCTTCATGCCTACCGTGGAGCATGTACTGTGGATTATACCTTTCCACTGGCCACAAGCTTCTTAAAGTACTTTTTTTTTTTTAAATTGTGTTTACTTTTCAGCACCCCTCCATTCTCTAACTCACTCACCCGCCACCTTTGGTTCACACCCTCCTCCCCCTTGATGCTTTTATTTATTTATTATTGTGTGTGTGGGGGGGTTATAACACACACTTGTACTGAAGATACTGCAGAGTGTCACATGAGCACCCTTTGCTTTTTCCAAGGAGTCATTCCCACTTACCCTACCACCTTTCACATCCTCCACCCTCTTGGTGCATTTTTTCATTTTTTTTTGCTTTTACAGGTTTGCAGTGCAAATGCAGCCCAAAGTTACTATAGTGCTTTACATGAGCACCACTTACTTTTCACAAGGACTTATTATTTTTTTCATTTTTATACATGGGGAGTTTTAGTCATTTGCCCAGAATCACAGGATGTTGCACCAATACCGATAATTAAACCTGGTTCCCCAGTTCTGCATCTGGCAGTTCTGGTTGTAATGCCACATCCTCTTTGAAAGACATTAACAAAGCCAAATAGCTCACTTGTGCAGGATACATTGCAACACAACTTAAAGTAAACAATTAGGGCCATATTTATACTTTTTGACGCAAAACTGCGCTAACGCAGTTTTGCGTCAAAAAAATTAGCGCCGGCTAACGCCATTCTGAAGCACCATGCGGGTGCCGTATTTATTCAATGACGTTAGCCGGCGTTAGCCGCCGGCGCTGCCTGGTGTGCGTGAAAAGAAATGACGTACACCAGGCAGCGCCGGCGTAGGGGAATATGGAGCTTGGGCGCCAAAAAATGGGGTAAGTCAGGCTGAGGCAAATTTTTCGTCTCAACCCGATTTGCACCATTTTTTCCGACTCCCAACCCCCATTGAAATGACTCCTGTCTTAGCAAAACAGGAGTCATGCCCCCTTTCCCAATGGCCATGCCCAGGGGACTTCTGTCCCCTGGGCATGGTCATTGGGCATAGTGGCATGTAGGGGGGCACAAATCAGGCCCCCCTATGCCACAAAAAAATTAAAAAAAAATACTTACCTGAACTTACCTTAATGTCCCTGGGATGGGTCCCTCCATCCTTGGGTGTCCTCCTGGGGTGGGCAAGGGTGGCAGGGGGTGTCCCTGGGGACATGGGAGGGCACCTCTGGGCTCCTTCCGAGCCCACAGGTCCCTTAACGCCTGGCTTGTCCAGGCACTAAAAAACGGCGCAAAAGTGGCTGGACGTCATTTTTTTTGACCCGCCCACTCCAGGGCGTGAGTTTTGCCCGGGAGTGTAAATACGGCGCACATGCCTCGGAGTCAATTTTTTAGACGGGAACACCTGCCTTGCATATCATTAACGCAAAGTTGGTGTCCACGCTAAAAAATGACGCAAACTCCATGGACTTTGGTGCTAGACGCGTCTAACGCCAAAGTATAAATATGGAGTTAGTTTTGCGTCGGAATTGCGTCAAAAAAAACTACGCAATTCCGGCGCAAACAGAGTATAAATATGCCCCTAAAAAAGCTCTGTGATGCAGTCATAGCTCTTTGTTTTTATTTTCTTTGAGCCATGTTGCATAGTAGCCAGCGCTGCTGTGCAACACCTTAAAAAATACATTAACAACGCTAATAGTTCTTGCATAGGCACAATATTTGTGATTTGCCAATGCTTGTTTCAGCTTTTGGTGCCTGGGTAAATTGTCTGTTCCAGTTCTTCACTCTCTAGAGCACAACTCTGCTGCTTGCGATATAGTATCAGTCCATCAGCCAGACAATAATTGGGCCAAATATGATTCTTTTCCTCTTTTGCATAGCTCTTCTCATTGTGCTCATTATAATCACACCATAATGCTCGTCAACTGACTGGAAGCTTTGTATACTAAGGCCCATATTTAAGAAAAAGTGGTGCATCAGAACTGATGCATCACTTTTTCTTTGCCCCCCCTACCAACACCTAACAATACCATGGTTGTGCCATGTATAGAACACAGCACACCATAGCAGTCATTAGCACAACAGCATCAACATTTTTTACATTATTGTGGCGCTTGCTACACTAGCATCAAAAATGTTGACACTAGTGTAGCAAAGTACAAGGAGGCCCATAGGCTTTAATGGGAGCGTCATTTTAATTCCTGCTCTGACCAGGCATAAAAATGATGGCAAAAATGGCCCAGTGAAATCTGTTAAATTTCACTGCACCATGTTGTGGCCCTTCTAGCACTGGAATGCCTCAATGCATGCATTATGCCTGGCGCAGGCATAATGTGGCTCAAGTGTTTACAAAGTGTCACAAAGCATGCATTGCGCCACTTTGTAAATATGTTTGTGTGGAAAAAGTCACCTTGGCGCCACCTTAGCACCAACAAATTATGCTAATGCGGTGCTTAGGTGGTGCTAAAGGCTCTTAAATATGCCCTTAAATCCTCACAACGAGTTCTGCCACCACAGCTGATGTGAGATGGAACCTCTTAATAGCACTGATTATTGTGCCCTCACCCTGAGCTAATAGTGTGAGACCTGGGTTATGGACAAGTAACCCAGAATAGTAGTTATTTTAAATTAGCGATTGTATTGGACAAAACCTGCATTTAGTGTGGGACACTGGAATGCTTTTGGTAGTCCAGTGTGAGACTTTCCATACGTTTTCATCACAGAGCGTCTGATTCCGTTCTATGTAGCATTGCAGTTGATTGCTTTTAAGTATATTATTTTTAATGAGTTGTAGGTTTTCCGAGTGGGCAAGACTGGAGTGCCGAAGCAAATTGCTTACATAATTCCTCAGTTCCCCTGGATGCACATTGAGCACTGTTTATGTGGTACGAAGCCAATGGTCAAAAAGGAGGGTGGATATCTTAAAAGCAATTAACAGCTTATTCGGTAAACCATGTAGTACATTCAATTAACGTTATATCAGTATTGTAGAAGAAGTATCTGAAAGAAATATTGTTTTATTACACACAGTCAAGGCATGGGAATTTATCAAATTAGATTTTTTTTTTATCAGTGAAACAAAACAAACACAAAGAGGAACTACTTTTCTACATTTCCAAATCCTTCCTTTCTAAGTAGTATTTTGAGGTAGGGTCTTATTTAGTTTTTATTTGTTGTCTGGTTTTATAAGATTAAAATCCTGACTTCTGTTTCAATGAACTGGATGAAGGATAAATGGGAGAACACTCAAGACAGAGACTAAAGCCCAGATTGATTAATACCTTGTTCCAGGTTTGCATTCAAAAGTGGGCCTGGGCGCAGAACTCTGCTCCACGTGCAGAGTTTTCGGGATTTGGGCACTTCGCGCTACGCAAAGTAGCATAGAGTTTACGAATTTTGCTATCTGGGTGTGGAGTGGAGTTCGTTCGCACAAGCCTGAGATTTGATTTTGGTGCTCATTCGCAAGCCTCACAATGCTCTCGGGTTGATAGCGTGCTTGCAACACTTTGCACCCACTTGTGTAACTTCTGGTTATGAAAGCAGCAAAAACAGTGCTGCTCGCAAGCCTGACCACACCTCAAGTAGATTTTCTACTCGAGATGCATCTAAAATTTCTAAATCCAGTGAAAAATATGTTTTTTAGTGGATTTTCTTCTCCAATAGACTCTAGTAGACCCTTAAAGTTGTTTTTTTAGTGCGAGAAGCAATTATTTATTTTGCATACAGGAAGGAAGTGGCCCAGAGATTCCAACCCACTGTTCCTGTCCAGCAGGCTCCTCCCAGTGCTTCGTCCATCCCCTGGTCACTTTTCTACTGGATGTCAACGTGGAAGGTTCATTCTATTTGACTCCTGGATATGTACCTTGGATTTAAGGACTTTCTTTTTGTGATATCTCACAAGTAAGTTCAAAACTGTTGTATAAGGGTGTTGTTTGGTTGCTTGTGTATGCACCAGTATTTCTTTATACTTTAACTAGATTTTTTTATATTTTATTGTGGTGGGTTGCTTGGAGTTTAAATAGGGGCCTGGTTATTTATTTTGCATTTCAATGATTTTCCTCTTTTGTCAAGGAAATGTTTTGCACAGCTCAGTATATTTTCTCCATGTTTGTTACATTTGCAATATTATTTAACTATGAGGCCTAGAATTCCAAAGGTCCATCTAGCTAGTAGGCCCTGTATTAGTAGTCATGAGATCATGAAAGAAATGCTTCCTTGTTTAAGGTTTTAAAACTTCATTTAGGACAGGGATGGAATTGGATTAAATTAAAAATGTTGGCTATTGTTTGCATTTCATTTTTTGTGCAAAACGTGCGTATGTTGTGGGGTAAATTTTGATGGCATGAAAGATGTGTGTTGTTGTGAAATGATTACAGCTCAGTTAATGTTTGTGTTTTGCATTGCTGAATTAATATTAGTGTTTTTTCTTCACTGTGACCACCATGCCTCCTTATTGACTCTGTGTGTGTGTGTTTGTCATCGTCCACTATTTGTCTTTGTTCTCCATGCCATGTGGCCAGGGCCAATTTTGTGTAGCCTATGTCTATAGGCTTGCATTTGTTCTTTGTTCTACATGCCTCTTTGTCTTAAGTTCTTGCTTGACCATGTGGCTTGTGGCCATTTTGTGCATCCAGCCAGTGTGCCTTTGCCAGATGGTTGCATGTGTTCTTTGTTCTCCTTGATCCTTGTTGTTGTAGTTCGACCATGTGAATGGCAGTCATTTTGTGCATGCAGCCAGTATGCCTTTGCCATAGGCTTGTATGTATTCTTTATTCCCCATGCCTCCTTGCTGTTGTTGTTTGATCATGTGGCTGGTGGCCATTTTGTGCATCTAGCCAGTGTGATTTCCAATAGGCTTGCATGTGTTCTTTGTTCCCCATGCCTACTGCTCCTTGTTATTGTTGTTTGACAATGTGGCTGGTGGCCATTTTGTGCATCCAGCCAGTGTGGCTTTGCCATAGGCTTGCACGTGTTCTTTCTTTGTTCCGCATGCCCCCTTGTTGTTGTTGTTTGATCATGTGGCTGGCAGCCATTTTATGCATCCTGCCAGTGTGTCTTTGCCAAAGGCTTGCATGTGTTCGTTGTTCCTCATGTCTACTTGCTCCTTGTTGTTGTTGTTTGACCATGTGGCTGGCGGCCATTTTGTGCTTCCAGTCTGTGTGCCTTTGCCATATGCTTGCATGTGTTGTTTCCCATGCCTCCTTGCTCCTTGTTGTTTGTTGTTGACCATGTGGCTGGCAGCTATTTTGTGCATCCAGCCAATGTGCCTTTGCCACAGGCTTGCTTGGATTGACGTGATACCACTTTAATATTGATATGCTTGGGATCATTGTAGTGTATGTATACTAAAAGAATATGATGAAGGACATTGATTATTTCCTTCTTTTTTTGCATTTTTTACTTTGCGCCTCCTTTCTCCTTTCCTCATAATAGAGTCCTTTCTTCTTGTCCTCCCATACAAACATCAGCAATTATTGATTATTTGTTTAACTTAAGCTTATATTTTAGGTATTTATTTTAATTTCTTGTTTTAATATTTATTTTTTTAATTCCATTTATTGTTTTTTATTACAATTTGTATTTAAATTTTTTTAAATTTTATTTAGAATTTTTTGTTTTTTAAAATTGTTTACATTTTTTATTCCTCCAATTTATTTTCTTCTGTATTTTCCCTTGATCTATCCATCTATCCATCCATTCCTCTGGCCCACCATCCATCCAACATAGGCGCACAGCAGTGCTAGAATTCGGTTTCATTATGAGTACAATAATTCCATTTACTCCTGGACAACTTGGCTGTGGTACACTGCAGATGCACCAGCAGCATAATTCATTTTTAAAGTTTATTCCATTTCACCTGGACCACCTTGCTGCCATAGGCTTTTAAAGTATTATTCCATTCACCCATGCACCTCTCTCTGACTACCACAGGTGTTTCCTTTAAAATAGATGGAGATAAATCTATCTCTGCATGCTGTGTTGACTGATTTGAAATGAAATTTGATGGTGTGGTGGTGTGGTTTGACTCTACAAAGTTTGATTACATTGGTATTTATTACATAAGTAATCAACCACACTGATATTGCATTTGTTTGCACTATTTTAACCTGCAACAATGCCAAGTTTCACTAATTGCATGTTTTTCTTGCTTGGTTGCTTTTAGGTGCACAAGAGAAGAGACATAACATCATCTACAGTACTGCCAAAGAAAAGGCCTGTACAGTGATTTCAGTCCTCCAATATCTTCCGCTATGCAGCTTAGTGCCCCTGCCAACAGAGAGCTTTAAGACGGTCCCAAAGAAAGTTGCTCCCAAGAAATGGTCAGTGAGAAGAAGCAGCTTTCCACCAGGGGCATGCCAACTGCAATCTTTTTCAGGAGACATCTGCCTGCTACACCGGCCCTGGGGATGAACTTGGGAGTAGCACTCCCACATCAACAGCACCATCCCAACCTAAGCCCAAGACCATGTCTGTCAGTGAGGCAGCCAATGCAATCACGGTGACGTCGACGAGCAGTGACACTGAATTTGATTTGTCTCTTTCAAAAAGTTGTACCCAATTGTTTCAGGAAACAGAGCATATCGGTCAGCAGCCGCTGCCAGCAATCATAGATCTTTCTGAAGTTGGAGCAGAACAGGAGGTCGAGCCTCCTGCTGAGCAAGAACCTCCTCTTTTAGAATCAATGGCTCCTAGATCTCCAGTAAGAAAATGGAAGGGTACTACTTCATCATCTTCTCTGAGCACTACTTCTGATGATGATGAAAGTGACCTAGAGCGGACCCCGGCAGAGTCTGGGAGACACCGCGAGAGGCAAGGGAAAATAAAAGTTCCAGAAAACCTTAGAGTCAGGGAAGGGGAAGATTAGGAGGATGACAATGATGAGGCAGTCGCTGTGGAAGCTGGCACAGAGGAGTTCGACATTACTATCCAACCTGCTCCTAGGGATGTGGCACAGGTAGCACTGCCAGCTCCCATATTTATAAGGCCCCAGTTGAGACCTGCACCAACCCCTACCTCAATAGAAGAATGCACTGCAAAGAGGCAATCAACACACCCACCTACCTCCAGCTATTCTTCAGGCATTGGCAGTGGCCCAGTTAGAAAGTACTTCTCCCCAGTTTGGGATTTTTTTATGATTAGCAAACAGGAGGAGAACATTGCCATATGCTCCATTTGCCACATGAGTGTTCATTGAGGTAAGTCTGGTTCACTTATGGGACTGGAGGACAGACGACCCATAGGAAAGAACATCATGCAATCCATGGGAGGAGCACCTTAAAAATAATGATGAACGTGGTTGCGGTGGTGAAGGTGAGGAGAGCCAGAAAACATCAGCTACAACTGTTCAAAATATGGTGGAAGCTGAGGAAAAAGTGGGTGACATCCTCATGGAAAGCATCCCTGTCCCCAGCAGTGCACCAGAATCACCAGCCACAATGACCTTACAATGGCACAGGAAGACTCAGAATCAGATGGAGAACCCACAGCATACAGTGACAGCCCCACAATGCACACTGGGTCTATCGCTACCACTGCCTACTTCTCGAAAGTTGCCTGCATCAGTGGCCCCAGAAAAAAACAAAATTCCAGGCTACTATTACCTGCATGTTTAGGGAGGAGGTGCCTTATGACCACAACCACCCAGCGGCACATTTGTAAAATGGGAAGCTGGCAAAAATGTTAGTGTTGGATCTCCTCCCTTTTTCTTTTGTGGAAGGAGTTGGATTCTTAGAAATTTGTGACAGCCATCTGCCCAAAATGGAATGTTCCAAATTTGACCTATTTTGCCTGAGCTGCTGTTCCAGTGCTGCATCACAATGTACTGCAATTGATTCAAGCTTTGCAGCAATGTGTGGTCCACACTATCCACCTGACGACAGTCACGTGGACTAGTTGTCAGATGACTGATTACATGTGCATCCCTGCACACTGGATCTCTTTTGCAGAGGTAAAGCAAATGCTATAAGCAGGTCTTGGCCGTGGTAAATGTTTAAGAGCATTCAGTGGCATGCAACTGTAGCCATGGAGAAATACCATTTAGCTGCAACATCTTAGACAAATTCAATAGCACAGTGTCTGAATGACTGCAACCCAGATGTGTCCGAAATGGATTTGTTGCCACAGAAAATGGCAGTAACATAGTCAAGGCCATGCCAGACTGTGGCTATTTCAGGGTACTGTATTTGGTGCACTGCATCAACCTGGTTATGCAAGAGTTTTTGAAGAAAGAAGACACAGTCAGCAACATACTGACCACCTACAGACGAATCTGCGCTCATTTCAGCCATTCTTTTAAATCCTCAAAACAGTTGCAGATTATTCAGCATGCTAATAGAGTAGCAGATAAAGCCCTGATAAAAGAGGTGCCAAAACATTGGAACTCAACCTATAATATGTTGCAAATGGGGCCTAGTCAAATGCCGGACACAGATGCTGCTCCCTTTTGAGGTTTTCACATGGGAAGTTAGCAAGAATGGTACAATGGGCCAAGCTCTCTCCTTGTTTCATCTGCTACAGGAGCACCTAAAGAAGGTGTCTGAAAGGTTTGTACTCAGAGGTATGAATGAAAACCCAGAAGTGCCTGCCTTTGTTGAGAGCCTAAACTATCACTTGACTTGTAATGCGAGGCTCCAAAATTACATTATCTCATCCAAAGAGTACATCTGTGCCACCCATGTTACAAAAAATTCTTCCGACTTTCATTCCTTTTTCTAAAGGGAATGTTTCAAAATACAAGAAATGGATTGTTGAGCATGCCCGAGAACTGGAAGAAGAATGTCTGGGACCTTGAATCCCACTCTGCAGTTCTGGGGTGCCCTCTTCATCTTCCAGAAAAGGCAGTCTTGTCTCACAGCAGCCAACACAGGCAACAAGAACATCGGCAACAGAAGAATCAGATCCAACCTCTGCATTGGATTGGTTTCAAGCGGCAGGTCTTAAATCTTGTGCAGAGGCAAAGGCAAAAGAGGTCAAGCAAGTGGAAATGCCAATGACCATTCAGAGAATGTTCAAAGAGTATGTGAATGACCCAAAAGAGGTGTATCTGCATGCTGTGTTGACTGATTTGAAATGAAATTTGATGGTGTGGTGCTGTGGTTTGACTCTACAATGTTTGATTACATTGGTATTTAGTACATAAGTAACCAACCACACTGATATTGCATTTGTTTGCACTATTTTAACCTGCAACAATGCCACGTTTCACTAATTGCATGTTTTTCTTGCTTGGATGCTTTTAGGTGCACAAGAGAAGAGACATAACATCATCCGCAGTACTGCCAAAGAAAAGGCCTGTACAGTGATTTCAGTTGTCCAATCTCTTCCGCTGTGCAGCTTAGTGCCCCTGCCAACGAGAGTTTTAAGACAGCCCCAAAGAAAGTTGCTCCCAAGAAATGGTCAGTGAGAAGAAGCAGCTTTCCACCAGGGGCATGCCAATCACCATCTTTTTTGGGAGACATCTGCCTGCTACACCGGCCCTGGGGACGAACTTGGGAGTAGTGCTCCCACATCAACAGCACCATCCCAACCTAAGCCCAAGACCATGTCTGTCAGTGAGGCAGCCAATGCAATCACGGTGACGTCGACGAGCAGTGACACTGAATTTGATTTGTCTCTTTCAAAAAGTTGTACCCAATGTTTCAGGAAACAGAGCATATCGGACAGTAGCCGCAGCCAGCAATCGTAGATCTTCCTGAAGTTGGAGCAGAACAGTAGGTCGAGCCTCCTGCTGAGCAAAAACCTCCTCTTTTAGAATCAATGGCTCCTAGATCTCCAGTAAGAAAATGGAAGGGTACTACTTCATCATCTTGGTATGGAAAGATGCACCAATGGCCAAAGCTCAGCAGGCTGGCAATAAAGTATCCATTATTTCTTGTCTGCTATCCAGCATGCCTGCTGAACGTTGTTTCGGTGAGAAGGACCAGTCACTCGCCTCAAAACATGGAGAGATTAACCAATGTCAAAATGATCCAACATTTTATGCCACAGATTACACCGTTCCCAAAACACAACAGGAGGATTGGGCAGAATCAAGTGTGTTAGCTGGCCAACGTCGGGTGAACCACCTGAGTTTGAGGACAAACTCTATTTCTTGGACTGAGTATGCCAGTGCCACCATAGAACTTTTTAATTATTTCTTGTTGAGCTTCTTTCTTTGCAAAAAATAGCTAGAGAACATTATGGCCTTCATTATGACTTTGGCGGTCAGCTAACCGCCACGCCGGCGATGGCAGTAGTACCACCGCCAGGCTGGCAATGTAGACCACCATATTATGACCACAACGGTGAATCCTCCCATAAACAGCTAATGCACCGCTTGAACCGCAGTGCGATCCGGCCTCAGACCACGGTGGTTGCCACCGTCAGTCCGGCGGAACACCACACACCAACCGCCATATAACGACATACCAGACCGCCAGGATTTCTGGGGTGGGACCACCGCCATGAAAAGCCTGGCAGATACGAGCCATATAAAAGGAGACCCTCATCTCCATGGACGCAGAGGAGTCCGCGGCTGCCATGGAACCCGAACTAAAAGTCCTGCTGATGCTGTACCACATGATGGGAGTCCAGGAGCAGTAACAAAGTTGATGACAGTGAGTACAGCCGCCTAGCACACAAAGAATGGAGGAGAGAGTGACACACCCACACGCAGAACACACACCATACACACATACTACACACAGAGAACAAACCGCATTAAATTGAAAAAACAGCATAATCCCAAAATAAAGAAAACCAGGACAAATACCTGTGATCCAACCACTGTAGTACGGTGGGAATAGCGCCCACAATAAATGAGGCAACCATATACAAAGGGCCATTGGCCAGTCCAATGTCACAAACAACCCACAGGGCAATGAACAAGGCCCAATTTGACTCCTGACAGCCCAGGTGACTTCAATGGGCAGGGATATCAATGTGGGAGGCAGGTACCTCAGGGGGCAGGTGGTGGGGGTGAGGGAGGCTGTTTCTTCTTGGAAGAGGGTCTTTGGACCTTGGTTTGGGAAGGGGTGGGCTCTTGCTTCTCTGTTTAGGGGACGGGGGAGGGGGCCTGGAGTGGGGGTGGGAGTGGCTACCCTATTCTCCATAGTGGGAGTCTTTTTAGCGGTGGGAAGGGACAACTGCAACACCAGGGGGGCATGAGAGGACTGGGCTTGGGAGTGGAGGTAGAGGGAGTGGTTGTAGTAGGTGTAGGTGTGCTGGACTGGGTTGCAGGTGCATGTACAGTGTGCATGTGTGAGGTGGATGGCTGGTGAGCGTCTGAGTGGGAGCGTTTATGTGTTTTGGGAGGGGGCAGACAGGGTGGGAGAGGACAAACAGGACATGTGCATGTATGTTGTGGTGGTGTCTGCAAGTGAGGTGAGTGTGCTGAATGTGGTTGTGATGGTGGTGGTGACTGCACATGTGGTGAATGGGGTGCTAGTCTGCGTTTCTGCTGTTGTGGTGATTGTGGGTAAGGCTGAATAGGTGGAATGCTTGCAGGTGTGAGTGCTGATGCGACTTTGAGGGAGGAGGAGAAGGGGGAGACAGTGGAGGCAGTGGCTGTTGTTTTGTGTGCACCTGGGCGTTGCCTGTGTGTGTGTTTGTGGTGTGATCTGTGGTACCTGTGCTTTTTTGCGAGTCCTGTCTGTTGTCTTGGGTGCATTCTCATCTGATTGTGTGTTTGGGATGGGTGGAGGGAGAGGGCTCTGGGATTGGGAACAGGTAGTTGGAAGGGGGATGGAAGAGGTAGGGACACTTGCTGCCATCAAAGAGGAGGCCAGAGCCTGAAACAATCTATGTAGGGCAGCCAAGGCACCTCAAGGTAGGCAGTGCAGTCCTACATCTGGGATGCAAGCCCCTGGATAGCATTCACTACGGTTGACTGCCATACCGAGATGGATCTCAGGAGGTCAATAGCGTCCTCAGTGAGGGCAGCAGGTCTGACTGGGGCAGGGGTGGAGGTGTCTGCAGCAGAGGAGACACCTACCCTCCTGGGTGAGCGGCCACTGGCAACTTGGTGGGGGGCTACTGGGGAGGGCGGTGCTGGTACGGGAAGGGGCGGAAGATGATGTAGCTGGGGTGGTCCCAGAGGGGTCTGCCACACCAGGGAGCTTCCATCAGAGGAAGAATCAGAGTCTGTTGTTGTAGCTTCTGTCTCGCTCGTGGTGCTCCCCTTGCCCTTCAACCCTTTGGTCCCCTTGGAGCCGGTTGACACTGCCTCCTGGATCTCGTGCTAATGCACACAAGGACAGGTTAAGAAAAGGAGAGAGGGTGGGGGAGAAATAAAGGAAGCACAGGGTCAATTACAGCAATAACTGCACATATGGCATACACATCACAATGACTCACTGGAACTAACACTATGCAGTAACAACCACAATACCAACCCATTGCCTGGGAACAACAGCAGAAATGAACTCAGCAGACACTACCATCTGCAAAACTACTGGGACTCACTAATCCATGTCTGCCTATTGACAAAGGCACAGCCACTCAATTCCGACAAAGTGACTGCACAATGTGCAATTGCCAGGTCACACCACCCAGGCAGTGGACATCAAAGCATCACAACAACACCGGTGAGTCAGGATGTAGGTCTCAAATGAAGCTGGAATACCAGCTAATTGCCGATACCAAATGTACATACCACTCACCATTGCTAAGCAGGACTTAACAAGATTAGCTACATGGGCATATTGGGCCATACACAGACTAGAACCTTGCAGCCAAACACCATGGCAGGCATCAGGAAAGAATTCCACACAGTGTGTACTCACCCCCTTGTAGCTGCTGTGCTGCCCTCAAGCGCCCATCCAACTCCGGATTGGCTACTGCCAGTACCTTGGCCATTAGGGGGGTCAGGGTCCAAAGTGCACCTCTCCCTCGTTGGGAGGATGTCCCCAGCTGGACCTCGGCGGTCTTCTGGGCCCGCATCGTAGGTCCTCCCACCGCTTTCTGCAGAGGGTGCTCTGCTGGACATGTATGCCATGGGTCTGCATATCATTGGCAATGGCACGCCATAACCCTTTCTTCTGATGGGAGCTGACCTGCATAGGAAACACCTGTTGTTCTGGAGGCCCATACAACTGTCCACGCAAGGGTAGGACCCCAACCACAAGCTTCGCCAGTTCTTCAGTTGCAAAGGCTAGGGCACTATCACCTGAAGCATGGGACATTGTAGGTTCCAGACACAGGACACAGCAGCACATGCAATGGAGATGTTGATATAGTGAGAATAAGGAATCGAGTGATGTGGGATACAGAAAATGGCGGTCATGTCCACGCCGGTGAACACCGTAACTCCCGGCGGTGATCATCATTGGCCCCTGTGCTCCATAGACTTCCATGTTAACCAATGAGGAGTTGCACGGCAGTGCAGATCGCCCTCTGCCATAATGCCAAACGCCGGCAGAGTGAGGTCACTTCCACCTGTCCCTGCATGCAGGACAGACGGGTGCCTTTTCCTGATGGTGGAACTCATGGTGGTCAATTTAATGTGTGTCATTGGTACCGATGGTAGACACCAAGACAATTCAAATCCGTCTACATACTTTGGTTTGTTTGTAGACTCTGGCACTCAGGTTAGATCTCATATCAGTGCACTGCTTGCAGATGAGTAGTTGACAGAACATGTAAAATGGGATGCTACAAACCATGTCACACGACTCCGACTACATCTGTGAGACACAATGGCAAATAAATTGTATGTTTGAAGAAGTCCGTTTGCATGTAGAGTACGCTGGTGCAGATTACAATCATTGGTTGCTTGAATTGTATGAGACTGCTCTGTATACTGTGATGTAGTGTGTCCATCCTTACTTTTGTCACACACTTCTGAGGTTTGGTTTATTTAGATACCAACCACTGTGGAGGAGAAGGAGGCATGCACCCATGTACAGACCCCTAGTTGACTTGGATACGCTGGAGGAACGCCATATTAAATTCACCCATCGTCTGCACAGGGCCACAATCACTGAACTGTGTCAACAATTGGAGCCAAATCTCATTCCTGCTATCTGTAGACCTACAGCAATACCCCCTGCATTACAGGTGTTCTCAGTGCTCCACTTCCTCGGCAGTGGTTCCTTCCAGGTGACTGTGGGCTTGCCTGCAGGTATGTCACAGCCAATGTTTTCTAATGTGCTGAGCAGAGTTTTGTCTGCCTTGCTGGAACACTTGAGCAGCTGTATCTCATTCCCCCACAGTTATGATTTGCCCCCTGTGAATCTGCATTCGGCACAATGGGACACATTCCAAATGTGATTGGGGCCATTGACATGAACCATATTGCTTTTGACCCTCCAATGACAAATGAGCAGGTGCACAGAAATAGGAAGAATTACCATTCTATAAACATTCAGATGGTGGGCCTTGCTGATCAGTACATTTCCCACTTTAATGCCATGTTTCCAGGATCTGTGCATGATGCCTATGTATTGAGGAACAGTAGTGTTCCACAGATGATGACACAACTACAGAGAGAGAGTGTGGCTCATAGGTGAGCTTGAAGTTTCACACAATGTATGTCACTGCATGCCACCTGGAGTTGTCCTCTGTGCTATTGTACATGAGTAATGTGTGTCTCTCACTACTTCCAGGTGACTCTGGCTACCCAAACCTATCCGGGCTGTTGACACCAGTGAGGAATCCGAGGACAGGGGCAGATAATCGTTACAATGAGGCACATGGTCGGACCAGAGGATTAATTGAAATGACTTTTGGGCTAATGAAAGCCAGGTTCAGGTGCCTCCATGTTTCTGGTGGATCCCTACTCTATGGCCCTGGGAGGTCTGCCAGAGAGTGGTGGCCTGCTGCATGCTTCACAATTTGGCCCTCAGACGCCATGTGCCAGTCCTTCAGGAGGAGGGGGGAGACAATGCACCTGTGGCAGCAGAGGACACTGAAGACAGTGATAAAGATGGAGAGCAAAGGATGTGGACAACAGGACACATCTGATCCTGCAGTACTTCTAATGGCACTCTGGTAATACTGCACTTCTGTTCATACATCCTTTACAATTAAGTGCTGTGTGGCTGCTGTGTTGTGCCAAGCACAAATGTGTGCATTATGTAATCTGACACTGTTCCATCTGTGGTCATTTGTGCCAGTGTTAGTGATAGTGATCAAGCTTATTCAGCCCATGCGCAAAAAGGCAGCAGTGCAAAGTAAAAGTAAAACACAAATAAACTACTTCATGCATAAATTTGCAAAGAAATAAAAATGTCCCCTTTACTTCTTCACACAAATACCCACCCTCACCACCCACAACAGGCCCACCTCTCCCCCCAAACAGATTTACCTATCCCTATACCATAACCAATGTCCAACAAATGAAATAACCCAGTCTCAACTCTCTTCCCACCCTCTCCACCCACAAGAAGTGCATCCTACCCAAAAAAATAATAAACAAAGGGCTAAAAGAGGGTGCTGCCCATTTTGGTCTGGATCTGGTCCAGGCTCCACTCTATCCTGTCCAGCCGTCTCTCCATTTGCCTCTCCATGCTGTCCAGCTGCTGAAGGATGGGCCACAGCAATGTCTTCTCAGTGTCAGAGCAGGAGGGGGTGGCAGCTGTTCCAGTCAGTGCCCCGGACAGCTGTTGCCAGTGCTGGAAAAGCCAGGAGGCTGTATGTGACTGGCTGCACTGGGACCAGGCTCAGAGGCAATTACTTCAGCCTTTTATTCTTCATCTGCCTGGGCCATCAGCCTCTAATGTCCCGTCTGGATTGTATCCAGCCTCTGTCACTAGAGCAGGGCTTCTATCTCCTGCCTGGTGGCCGGCAGGAGTAGCTATATTGAGAAAAAACAAAAAGAAAAAAGACAAATTGTAAATAATACTCTATGAAAACAATTGTTTAAAACTATAGGGGACATTACTGGTCCCCTAGTGCCATTGAAATTTGATGTGAGCATGATTAGGAGAGTCACAAGGCCAATTTTGAATTTTACCCACATATGCCTCATATAAACAGCACATGAATGTGTGGCAGAAAAGTATGAAGGCAGAATAACACTGGATTTTTAAAAAACTGTGATTTTATTTTCTTATTCTTTTACAGACTTTCCTAGTGACTATACATATACTTTGAGTGAAAAAAACAGAATAAGTTACCTTTGATTAATGAATAAGGCATTTTACACTATGGACTGGAGTACAAGACGTGTTGTGCTAAATTAACGGAGGCATTCTAGCCAGAGTATCTGGTTCTTTGCTACTGCCTGAAGCTGTCTTTAAATCAAATGGCTATGCTCTTCTCCAAATGCCTTTCACTTTCTACCTTGACTCCAAAGAGGCAGATATATAATAAATAACATACAACATCACACACCTCATGTATAAGAAAAGTGGATATTATCCTGCCTGTGGTAAGTAGACATTGGGGAAAATGAAGCACTTCACTACAGGGAAAGGAATGGGCTTTATAGATTGTATTTGGCACACTCGTCACAAAGTGTAATTCGCCAAACTCAAAATCAAATCAAGCACCTAGTCCCACTTTAATAACTGGCATCGTCCACCACCACAAATTATTTCCAACCAAATAATTTGCTGGACAGTAAGGAAAGGAAACTTGACTTATTCCACTACAGGGTAAGGCAGAGGGATTAGGCTGGTATGTTGTGCTTTTGATACAGAATAGAGGGGTATCACTGATTTTCGATTTGTCATGTGACTATTATCTTTGGCTTATTCAATCACTGCAGTAGTCGAAAGGGAAAAATCTGAACAGGTGTAAAATAAATCGGTTACGGGAAACCATGAAACACATTTTGGAATCCCTTCACATGGCCATAAAATGTTGCACATGCCAAGAATGTATTTTTTAATTTTTTGGTAGACTGTGACGGAGAACTCAGGAAAGAATAAAGGAGTGAAGTACTAAGAGATGACTGAGTGGGCAAAGGGAAAAATACTTTGGGGGTCATTACAACCCTAGTGGACGGTGTTAAAGCTGCGGTAATACCGCAAACAGGCCGGCGGACAAAAAAAGGGAATTATTACCGTGGCGGAAACCGCCAACATAGACAGCCACTTTAACACTCCGACCGCCACGGCGGTACAGACGAGCAGCGCGGCGGTCACCGCCAACAGACAGGCGGGAGACAATGTACCGCCCACAGTATCAGAAGCCGCCAATCCGCCACCTTTTCCGGGGCGGATTCACCGTGGATAAAAACACGGCGGAAACAGCTTTTGCAATGGGAAAACGCTCACCTTAACACACTCCACGAGGAAGGAGGCCACCATGGAGCCCGAACTACAAATACTCCCTGCGCTTGTCTTACTGCTCCTCTACGATCACCAGCAACGTAGGCGCCAAAGACAACTGCAAGTACTGCACCTACGACATAGGGGAGGGGGGAGGCAAAAGTCAGGGGGACACACACGCAACACCCCCACCCCCAACCCAACCCTCACCCACTACAACACACACACCAATGCATTTCCAAACAGCACAGTAACAACCCACAACCCCCCCGGAAGAATGCAAAGACAAAAGGAAATTAGTCCAAACATTGTAATGTATCAAAATACAGTAACCAAATATATACAGATATATATAAAAAATCGAAAATCATACATCACGAGTAGTACTGCAGGTATGCACATATCAATGTCCGTGGACCACTGGGCCCAAAATGCATGGGCGAGGCCCACACTAGATACCTGTCCACAAACGGAGAGAACACTGCAGGGGCATCAGATAAATATACAACAGGCACCTCAGGGGGAAGGGAAGGGGGGGGCACCTCAGCCGGATTACAGCGCCACGCCAGATCCACGACGGGGCTCCATGCCCATTGATGTATCCTGGGGAGTGCAAAGCCACAGTCTCTCAAGTCTCTACAGTGGGTGGGTTGCCCACTGTACCATCCTAGGGAGTGCAAAGCCACAGTCTCTCAATTCTCTACAGTGGGTGGGTTGCCCACTGTACCATCCTGCGGAGTGCAAAGCCACAGTCTCTCAAGTCTCTACAGTGGGTGGGTTGCCCACTGTACTATCCTGGGGAGTGCAAAGCCACAGTCTCTCAAGTCTCTACAGTGGGTGGGTTGCCCACTGTACCATCCTGAGGAGTGCAAAGCCACAGTCTCTCAAGTGGATGCAGGTCACCACTGGTTCTGGAGGGGGACTGGTGCCCAGAGTGCTTCATCCTGTGAAGGACAGACAAAGTGGATGCAGGTCTCCACTGGTTCTGGAGGGGGACTGGTGCCCAGAGTGCTTCATCCTGTGAAGGACAGACAGAGTGGATGCAGGTCTCCACTGGTTCTGGAGGGGGACTGGTGCCCAGAGTGCATCACGCTCCCCGTGACGGTCCCAGTTCCGTCACTGTCCCAGCTGCACATGGGCTAACGATGCTTGATTTGGCTGTCTCTGACCTGTTCAGCGGTGCTTTGCCATGGCGGTCTTTGCCCTGTTCAGCGGTGCTTGCCTTTGCTGTCTCTGACCTGTTCAGCGGTGCTTTGCCATGGCGGTCTTTGCCCTGTTCAGCGGTGCTTTGCCCTGTTTAGCGGTCTTCACCTTAGCGGTCTTTGCCCTGTTCAGCGGTGCTTGCCTCTGCTGTCTCTGACCTGTTCAGCGGTCTTCACCATGGCAGTCTTTGCCCTGTTCAGGGGTGCTTGCCTTTGCTGTCTCTGACCTGTTCAGTGGTGCTTTGCCCTGTTCAGAGGTCTTCACCATGGCGGTCTTTGCCCTGTTCAGCGGTGCTTGCGTTTGCTGTCTCTGACCTGTGCAGCGGTGTGTGGCATTATGGTCACTCCGTGCCCAGCGGGGCTGTGGCTGCCGGGGCCCTCCAGGTCCCTGACGCTGGCGGTGGTCTCCGGACCAGTGACGATAGTGGTGCCCTGTCACTGACGCTGGCGGTGGTCTCCGGACCAATGACGATACTGGTGCCCTCCAGGGCACTGACTCTGGCGGTGGTCTCCGGACCAGTAACGATACTGGTGCCCTCCAGGGCACTGACTCTGGCGGTGGTCTCCGGACCAGTGACGATACTGCTGCCCTCCAGGGCACTGACTCTGGCAGTGGTCTCCGGACCAGTGACGACAGTGCTGGCGGTGGCGTCCCGGCCGGTGGGGAGGATGGCGGCCATCTCCGACGTGCTGCTCTTCCCAGACTTTGGAGACTTCTTCTGCCCCTTCACCACCTTGGTAGGAGTCACAGCTGACTCGGCACTCCCCCTGGGACCCTTGTGAGCTATTTTGCCGGCAGGAGTCTTCACCCTCTCCCGTCGGCCACTTTCCAACTTAAGGTGCTTTACAGGGGGTGGACTGGCAGTGCTTTGGCTCCGTGTCACACTGGCTGCCCTGGTGGTCGGTGCACTCCACACACCTTTAACACACACCACTGGTACCGGACTTTTTTTGGCTGAGGTGCTACTACGGGACCTATGAATTGGAGGGGTGGGGGTGGTGGTAAAGAGGTCAACGTTGCTGAGGAAGAGTTTCTGACGAACACTGGGATGGGTAGCTGGACGGGGTCTGGGAGTGGATTAAGAGGAGGTGGTTGTGGGAGGTGTAACTTTAGGTGATTTGGGTGCAGGTGCAGGTACTGGAGGCTGTTGTGAGGTGGATGGATGTTGGGTGTGTGGGTGCCCACGTTTGTGTACTTTGGGAGGGGGTGTCACAGACAAACTGGGAGTGGACACAGGGGACGTGTAAATGGTAGTGGGGGTGGTGAGTGCAGGTGAGCGGGTGTGGTACTGGGTGTTCTGGTGCGAGTCCTAGTGCCTGTAGATGTAGTGCATGCAGGTGAGAGTGTAGACGACACTGGGAGGGAGGAGGGAGACGACGAGGAGGGGGACACAGTGGAGGCAGTGGATGTTGCTGTGTCTCTATGTGGGTGATGCCTGTGGGTTGTGTGGTGCTTATGTTTGCCTGAGCTACTTTTGGTTGTTGAGGTGTGTGCATGCTTGTCTGATGGTGTGCTTGGGATAGGCTGGGGTACAGGGGACTGGGTCTGGGTGGAGGAAGTTGGAGTGGGGAGGCTAGACACAGGGACAATGGCTGCCATCAGTGCTGAGGCCAGAGATTGCAGGGTTCGACGAAGGGCAGCCTGACCAGAATGAATGCCCTCCAGGAATGCATTACCGTGTTGCACCTCCCTTTCTACACCCTGGATGGCATTCACAATGGTAGACTGCCCAACAGTGAGTGACCTGAGGATGTCAATGGCCTCCTCACTGAGGGCAGCAGGGGTGACTGGGGCAGGGGCTGAGGTGCCAGGAGCGAAGGTGATGCCCACATTCCTGGGTGAGCGGGCATGGAGCGAAGGCTGAGAGGCTGCTGGGAGGACGGTGCTGGTAGGGGGGTGGCAGCTGTACCTGTAGAAGTGGGGGGCACAGATGGTGCCACCACCACAAGGGAGCTCCCATCGGCGGACGAGTCCGTGTCGCTGTTTGGTGATCCGGTGACCGATGTGAAGCTCCCCTCGCCCTCCGTCCCACTGGTGTATTGAGATTCTGTGGTGTGGCCCTCCATGGTCATGTGGGATGCAGCTCCCTCGTGCTCCGGTGCCACTGTACCTCCGCCTGATGATGCTGATGCACAAAAGAACAGGGAGAGCACAAAAAGGGGGGGACGACGACAGAAGAAAGACAGGTTGAGTGCATGGCTTACCGCTACCGTTGGCAGACAATACAGACACAGCAGCCCCCTGCACTACACCGTGCTCTTGGCCTCTACAGATGCAATTCCTGGGATCTGGCATACATGGCTATGGTGGACATCTGCACACATAAATGACACAGGGGCATGTATACCTGTACTTGGCACTCTACAGAGGTGGGGTGGAGTGCCACATGGCCTGCATTACGGAGGGGCCTAGCCTACTGAACTCGCCCTGGCCTAGGGAAACCCACAGCCCTCCTCCCCCACCCAGACCCCTCCACTGCGAGCAAAGTCCGCTGAATGATGTTGTACTCTCCCCCTTGTGTCTGCTGTGATGCCCTCAAGCACCCATCCAACTCAGGGTAGGCCACCGCCAGGATCCGGAACATCAGGGGGGTCATGGTGCGACGGGTACCCCTCCCACGTTGGGAGGCCATCCCCAGCTGAGCCTCCGCCGTATTCTTGCTCCAGCGGCGAATATCCTCCCATCTTTTACGGCAGTGGGTGCCCCGTCTCTGGTGGACCCCCAGGGTCCGGACGTCCTTGGCGATGGCACGCCAAATGTCCTTCTTCTGGTGGGCGCTGACCTACATGACATGTACAGGGGAAGAAGAGAAGTCATTACCAACTGCACCGTCGAAGTGAGTGGCCCCCATTCCTACCCTAGCCATGTGGCACATGCATTCACAGTCCTTCATAGTCGCTGAACTCTGCCCCCTTCCTACTGACATCCAGCCCTCTCCACCCAGCATAGCCCATACAACGTGCTCCCTGTGTACTTACCTGTTGTTCTGGAGGACCGTAGAGTAGCGTGTACTGGGGAAGGACCCCGTCGACTAGCTTCTCCAACTCCTGAGCAGTGAAGGCAGGGGCCCTTTCCCCAGACGCAGCAGCCATTGTCTCTTCCAGACCGAGGTCACAGCAGCACTTGCAGTGTAGGTTCTCTCCTGTCGAAGATCAGGTATTGAGTGATTGAACAGATAGTAAATGGCGGTCACGTCCGCGGCGGTGCATATCATCACCGCCGGCGCACTTCATCATTGGCTCCTGGGACCCATAGGGTCCAATGTTAACCAATGCAGCATTGCGCCGCGGTCTACGACTGCCTACCGCGACGGTGTACAAAGCCAGCGCAGATACCTCACATCCCATTGTCCCACTTTAGAGGTCAGGCAGCCACCATTTCAGGGGCCCACATGGCTTCATTTACTACTGCGTCACACATACCTAGGCCTACACTCAACACACATACAGGAAGAGTTTTGTATTTGGTGTCGTGTTCTGTGTAGCTGTCGGTACATATCTGGGAATTTGTTGACTCTGTGGTCGCTGTTGTCCTTCTTAGGCACCGTCAGCTGGGACATTTGAGGAGATGGCGGAATCCTCCGATGTACCGACCACTGGTGGACCTGTTAACAATGGAGGAGCGACATTTGATCATCACCTACAGGTTTGAACGTGCCACAATCCAGGAACTGTGTACCCAGTTGGAGCCAGACCTGATCTCACCAATCCGCCATCCCACAGGAATACCTCCTGAAGTGCAGGTGCTATCAGTGCTCCATTTCCTTGAAGGTGGATAATTTCAAACAACATTGGCCATGGCATCAGGGATGTCCCAGCCTATGTTTTCCAAAGTGTTGTCCAGAGTGTTGTCTGCCCTGCTGAAACACATAAGGAGCTACATCGGTTTCCCTCAGGTGGAGGATTTGGCTACAGTGAAAGGTGACTTCTATGCCCTGGGACATATCCCCAACATCATAGGTGCTATTGATGGCACCCATGTAGCTCTGGCTCCCCCCCACAGGAGTGAATAGGTGTACAGGAACCGGAAGAGTTATCATTCCATGAATGTACAGATGGTATGTTTGGCAGACCGGTACATCTCCCAGGTAAATGCTATGTTCCCTGGCTCAGTGCATGACGCCTACATCCTGCGAAATAGCAGCATCCCGTATGTGATGGGTCAACTCCAGAGGCACCGGGTGTGGCTATTAGGGGGCTCTGGTTACCCCAACCTGTCCTGGCTATTGACCCCAGTGAGGAATCCTAGGACCAGGGCAGAGGAACGCTACAATGAGGCCCATGGGAGGACTAGGAGGGTGATCGAACGCACCTTCGGCCATCTGAAGGCCAGGTTCAGGTGCCTCCATATGACAGGTGGTTCACTATTCTACTCACCAAGGAAGGTGTGCCAGATCATCTTCGCCTGCTTGATGCTTCACAATCTTGCTTTGCGACGCCAGGTGCCTTTTCTGCAGGAAGGTGGTCCAGATGACGGTGTTGTGGCAGCTGTGGAGCCTGTGGACAGTGATGAGGAGGAAGCTGAGGAAGAAGACATAGACAACAGGGAGTCAGTCATACAGCAATATTTCCAGTGACACACAGGTGAGAACAATTTGTTTACTATTACATTCACTTTCACACTTCTACCTCTATCCTGTCTGTCAATTAGTAGCAGTATTTGGTAACTGAGTTGTACATTTCCATTTCGGTTTCACAGGTATGGTTACCAACGTGTGTCATCTGCTTGCATTCTTCATGGACTTGTGATGTGTGACATAGGTATGTTGGCATTACAATTGAAAACGCAATTTGTCACTGTCATTGCTAATACACATTTTCAAAATCACAGACTGACTCCAGATTGTTTTGTGGTTCAAGGGTGTTTATTGAGCTGCTAATTATTGGAGGGGGTGGCAAAATGGTGATGGGTGATGGTGGAGGAATGTCCATGGCAGAGTCCAGTCTTTTATTCTCACGGTGCACTGCCCATATGGGCATAGGAAGTGGAGCTGGGGCAGTTCCAATCTGGACAGGGTAACAAAGTGAGACAGTGGGAGGACAATCAGGGTGGTCTCATTTACTGGCCGGGGTCTTGCCATCTTGCTCTGTCCTGTTCCTGGATCTCAGGGACCGCTTGCGGGGTGGTTGTCCGTCTGCAGGGGGTGGGGTGCTGGTGTGGTGGTCCTGTGGCGGGGCGTCCTGTCCACTAGCGCCGGCGGAGGTGGTGGGCAGTTCATCGTCCATGCTAGTGTCAGGGGCCCCTTGGAGTGCCACTGTGTCCCTCATAGTCTTTTGTATGTCCTTCAGCACCCCTACGATGGTGCCCAGGGCAGAGCTGATGGTTCTAAGCTCCTCCCTGAACCCCAAATACTGTTCGTCCTGCAGGCGCTGGGTCTCCTGAAACTTGGCCAGGACCGTGGCCATTGTCTCCTGGGAGTGGTGGTATGCTCCAATGATGGAGGAGAGGGCCTCGTGGAGGGTGGGTTCCCTTGGCCTGTCTGCCCCCTGTCGCACAGCAGCCCTCCCAGTTCCCCTGTGTTCCTGTGCCTCCGTCCCCTGGACCGTGTGCCCACTACCACTGCCCCCAGGTCCCTGTTGTTGTTGGGGTGATGGGTTACCCTGGGTTCCCTGTAGTGGTGGACACACCGCTGATTGACGTGTCCTGGGTACGGAGATATGGGCCCGCTGGGTGGGTGCTGTGCTGGTGTTACCAGAGGGTGGAAGGTCAGTGTTGGGCTGTGCCTGTGCAAGGGGAACCGACTGTCCCAAGCGAGGCCCACGATAGTCCGGGCTGGTCATCTGGATCCAGTTGGCCAGAGCTGCTGTCGTCACTGTGGGCCTCTTCTGTGGGTGGAGTGGAGATGTCTGGACCCTCCTGTGTGGTGAAGTTACGTAGTGGTCCTGCAGGGGTATAAGAGCATGATTATTGCATGTGTGTGCGTCATGGTGTGCAATGGGTGGGTGTGCGTGTACACCAGTGCAAGCATTCCTGTGTGGGGGCTTGTATGATGATGGTTGGGGGTTTGTTATGGGTATGTGCAGTGAGCATGCTTTAGTGCTGGGTGTCCATGCTTAGTTGTGTCATGCAGGGTTTGGTGTTGGGATGTGTGGTTTGTGTTATTAGTACATTAATGAGGAGTTGGAGTGATAGGGGAGGGGGTGAGGGTGGGGGTGTGTGATAGCATGCAGGTAGGGTGGGGGATATGATAGTTAAGATTTAACTTACCAGTGTCCATTCCTCCACCGACTCCTCCGAGGCCCTCTGGATGCATGATGGTCAAGACCTGCTCCTCCCATGTTGTTAGTTGTGGGGGAGGAGGTGGGGGTCCTCCGCCAGTCCGCTGAATCGCGATGTTTTGCCTGGAGACCACTGAACGCACCTTCCCCCGTAGGTCGTTCCACCTCTTCCTGATGTCCTCCCGATTTCTTGGATGCTGTCCCACAGCGTTGACCCTGTCGACGATTCTTCGCCATAGCTCCATCTTCCTGGCTATGGATGTGTGCTTCACCTGTGCTCCAAATAGCTGTGGCTCTACCCGTAGGATTCCCTACACCATGACCCTGAGCTCTTCCTCGGAAAACCTGGGGTGTCTTTGGCGTGACATGGGGTGGTGTAGGTGATGTATGGGGTGGTGTATGTGTTGATGAGTGTGGTGATGTGTAGTGGTGTGGGGTGTTTTGAGCGTGGATGTTGTATGGATGATGGTGTTGTGTGCCTCTGTGTGGTGGGGTTGTCTATTGCTGTAGTCTCTCTCTGGCCTTCGTCTCTAATTTTTGGTCGTAGGGGTTTGTGGGTGATGTGGGTGTGTGTTTTATATTGTATTGGGTGTGTGGGAGTGGTGTTTGCATGTGTGTCAGGTGTGTGTATTTTGATTTGTCCAATGTGGCGGTGTTTTGGAGATGTGTGTGTATTTTGAGCACGGCGGTGTGTACCGCCAATGGAATACCGCGGTTGAAAGACCGCCGCGTGGATTCGTGGGTCGTGATAGCATGGGCGTGTTTCTGTTGGCTTGACGTTGGAGGTTTTGTTTTCACCAGTTTATCACTGACCTTTGGTGTGGCGGACTTGTGTGGGTGTCTGACTTTCAGCGGATTCCGAGATGTGGGTCATAACAGCTGTGGCGGAATTCCACGGCTGCGGCGGTGTATTGGCGGTCTTCTGCACGGCGGTAAGCGCCTTTTACCGCCAATGTTGTAATGACCCCCTTTGTGTGTTTGGTTTACAAATTGTAATGCAATTGCACATTGCACAGCCAACACTGCAGCCACCAAATTGAACCATGATGCGCTTTGGTCATGGGTAGTGAAATGCCATCAGCAGGGAGGAGGGTGATGAATGATGATGGGTGAGATACATACCCTCGCTTAACAAAATGCAGTGAGTCAAGGGAGTAGAATAAAAAGTTTAAAAATACCCCCCACTTTGAACCACAACTTTGATAACCATAAAACAAAGTATGCAAAGTAGATGAGCAGCATGCCCCTCTCCAGAAAAAATCCCTTGTTTATCTATTCAAACAATCCAATTATTCATTCGCCCTTTCATTCTTCTATATCCGCTCATAGCTACCATGATTTGAGCTTTACTTTCTCTCATCCAGTTTTTCTCCAAAATGTCCAATTCATTATCCATCCATTCAGTATGTACCCTTTCTTTCAACCATCCTTTTCACCCATTCATCCCTTCGCCTGCAATGGTACTTGAGCCAGCAGCACTGGTGGATGGTGTGGCTAGAAAAAAACATTTTACATTTTTTAGATGCAAGACTTGACTCCCCTTAATTTTTAGAATCAAAACAATACAACCACAATACATCACTACAGTTCGGTTAGTACTGTGGCATGTTCTAGCAAAAATATCACTCTGGGCAAAGCCAAGTAGTGAAGCCAACCAAAAACATTTCGTAATATAGGGGCAGAGCTATAGCCCATGATGATTATGGTGACTTTGAGTCATTGAAGCACAATGAAGGGTGGAATAATGGTCAATAAAAGACATATGGTTTTGGTTGGCAAATGCACTAAGACCTCATACTTTCCTGCCATGCTGCACTGTCATGGAATACTGTATAAATTAATTACACAACACAACATTTGGAGGGGTGTGAAGGTTGTCCATGACCAGGGCCACTCTCTTGTTAACTGTTAGAGCATGAGCAAGAAAAAGAAAGCCTTCTTAACAAACATATGTGGTGAATATTATTTATAACAATAGCTTACCTGGGCCTGCAATGTTCACAGTAGACAGTAAAATACCAAACATCTGTCCCTAGTCTTACAGTACCACAACATATACAGAGAAGAGGGAAAGATTACTAAGAAAGCACTAAGCAGAAGATTAGTGAACTAGAGACTAATACAGACCCGAAAAAGTCAGCTTCCAAAACAAATATGCAATAAGGAAAAAAAAGATAATGCAGGGATAACAGGAATGAAACAAAATTGGATAGGGCAGTTGGGAAAAAAGGAGACAGTATAAAAAAAAACAAGGCAAATTGTAAAAGTAGCATAGTGGGCTAAGGTAAAAAAGCAAATCCATCGTGCTTTGCCAAGTGGCCACATGAAAGAAAAATGGCAGGTAAGGGTGTCAGAGCAACTTTATTTCTCGCCAGTAACACCATGCTCCAGGCAGCAACTCCCGTACTGGAACCCAGTACCAACATTCCAATACCCTAAGATTCTACCCTAAGCCCACAACAGTCATAAAAAACCCAACATTAGGGAAATAATAATACTGATAATAAAAAATAGGATTTATTAGGCTGAGCGGAGCCCTCAGCGTTGGTGCTGGTGGTCGGCGCATCCTCTCCAGTGCTTCCCAGACATTCGTCTGCACTGCCCCTCTTATTGCCCTTGGGTGCTGATGTAAGAAATGAAGAATATAATCAAATATATCATTTGTACAGTTAATCTCCACAAAATTATTATCATAGGCAAACGTAATTACTATGTACTTATCTAAAAGAGATCTAAAAGTGATCGCGTATAGCATTAGATTCTAGTCTATCGACTATTGTTGACTTGGCCAAACTAATCCTAACATCCTTATTCTGAATTTCCTTAATAAAAACTACATTTGGAACTAATGCATTGCAATGAATAATCTTTGACTTTGTCCTCATTTCTCAACCCCCTTAATGGACCAACTAGGTCTCCCTTTTTTGCAATGCATGGATGCACACTACACACCACTGTGAAATAGCTTGGGACTGTACGAGCGACATAAAGAAAGTCCCAAAGAATGCAAACTCATGGATATTACTGATTCACTAATGGTGACAGGAGGACAGAAGAGTCTGCAGTAGCTTCTTAATTAATCAGCTAAAGCACCGATGAGTACGATTGGGTAGCGCCAAGCACCTGCCTAGCTGAAACTGAATCACACAATAATAAAATTCTAACAAAAACTAAATGTAACTTACCTCTGACTGCGAGCAGCATACTATTCTGAAAAAAATGTTAGCATTGTAGAACACAAACACAACCAACAATCAATACTCACCAAGCCCTGGAATCTCAACACCGAGCAGGTCTGTCTCCTGGAAAATGATATTGACCCAGCAGTGTGTCAGCTGCTCGACAGTGCTCGGAAACTGGCTGGTGCGCTGCACAAACCAGTTCAACCTCTCCCAGTAGAGCTGACGCGCCAGCAGGGAGTACCCACTGCCAGGCCTGCCACCTGCTGCCAGCATGGATGGGAGCTGATGTTGCACAAAAAAAACAGTGCTGCCCCTTCCATCTCACTGAAGATAAGACCAGGGCTGCACACATTGGAGGCACCGGCGTCCGCAGGGTAGGTGGCTGGTCAACTTTTGGGACCCAACGCTGCCACTCCCCTGTTTGCCCTGCTCTGACATGGTGCTGGGTGTGGGGGGGGATGTAGGGGAAGAAGTGAAGAAAGGAAGAAGTAAAGGAGGTAACAGGAAGGAAGGAAGGAAGGAAGGAAGGAAGGAAGGAAGGAAGGAAGGAAGGAAGGAAGGAAATGAAATACAAAGGAAATAAAGGAAAAATAATAAAGTACAAAAAGTCATGAAAAACACATGAAGAAATTGAAAAAAATGCAAAATACAAAGACACAAAAGCACATATTAATAAAATGAATAAAAATTAGGGTTAGAGTAATTAGGAGGGCAGAGGATATAAAGGATTAAAAGGGGATTCAAAAATAGCACCATGCAAAGGACAGAGAAAACAAGATGTCCCCGCCCATGCAAACCTCATGGTGCCGTTCGCGTGCAGTTTCCAACGTGAAGACGCATACCATATTCTGTTTTCTCATGAATATTGTCACACTTATTTAAACAAATCAAAATTTTCCGCTTCCTTGTAACTGTGCCCCCTTAGGAAATCTGCAAAAATGTTATAATAGTGAGAGTAAATTGAACTTGCTAAATTCAAGTTTAATGTTTAATGTTTAGACGCAGTCTTTAAAACATACATACAAATAAAATCTATTAATTTATCCCCTGCATCACCACCTAACGTTTGTTGCATAAAACAGTTCTCCACAAGCACCTCAGCCTTAAAATGTCTAACATTCTTAACCAATCCTCTTACATCACTGGTCCCAACAATTTTTTTTTTTATTTGTCAGGGCACATGCGATATATAAAAATTCAATTTTCAACAAAAGTGGAAGTTCCTCATTATGTTGAGTTATATCATATCTTATAAACATGGCTTTAAAATCAAACGGCGACTCCTGTTAAAATGACGACAATCAATCACCAAATGAAGATTGAAATTTTGAAACCTCAATTCACATGTGCAATTATTCTTTGCATATAAAAAGGCTGCACATTTTTCAGACTTTAATTAACGGAAGTTCAAAGCCAACTGAAATTTTAATAGGGCTGAGCATAGCTGGGCATCTGGCAACGCTGATAGGTATTGAAATGACGCCCTATTTCCAATGATTCTACCATATACTTGATGAAGGTCCTGATCCCTACATACTCAATGTCGGTCAATCTAGACTCTCTTCTACAGGCCATTTTAGGTTCAACTTTCGAAAGATGGGAGTCCTCCGTTATCTTAAATGCCATAATGTTTAGGGCTTCTGCAGTAGCTGCCAACCTTTTTCTGATCTGAATCACCCACCTTAACTCGCTCCTTCCTAGCTAAGCAGCACAAAAGGCAGATATATTCTGTCCCTCTGAGGACCACTGTTTGTCCCAAAATCGCTGGGTTGCTTTATAAGCTAACTATTTCAACCCCTGCAAATCCCCTTCCAGTCTTGTTGCCTGACTCATTGCACTCTTTGGGAGGGCTAACAGTTTTTTCAAACACTTATTCTCACATTTCTCCCAACTTCCCTCTGCGCTCAGAGACAATAGCTCAATCCCATAAAGACACTGAGTAGGGACGATTGCATTATAAGCTGTCAGGAGTGGAGACCAAAGGTATTCTTGAAATAGACTAGGCCTCCAATTGTTGCTACTGCTCACATTTCTACCAGTTCTTTATGAAGGGCCCAGCTCAACTGTCTTGTAAACATCATACCAAGATACTTGTAGAATGATACCACATCAACCCTCCTATTACCTAACAGCTATTTTTATGATTTCATTTTTTCCCAAAGGGAATTATTTTAGTTTTTTCCAAATTCACCTTCAGCTTATTGGCCTCACAATAATTATTAATTCTAATTAGCTTTCTATGTTAGCCTTCTTGGGTCAAATCCAAAATTGCCAAATCATCTGCATAGAATAGGTATGGCACATGTTTACACTCTATTTTAGGTGAGCAAGGCTGAGTTGCCCCAAGACCCCCGAAAGGTCGGTGAGGAACAAGGAGAACAGTGTAGGTGCCAAAACACATCCCTGCCTCAATCCATTACCTAAAGGTATTTTTCCTGAAAGGGACACTTCTGAATCAAGTTCCACTTGGGCACACTTTTCCAAGTGCAAATCCTGCAGGATCACCACTAGGCATTGAGGGATTTTCCACTTCCTTAATTTAGCCCAGAGAATACTCCGATCTGCCAAATCAAAAGCCAAGCTAAAATCAACAAAACTGCAGAATAAACAAAGTGGTTTCCTTCGCCTTCTGCCCCAGAGCCCACAAACTAAAACAATGATCTATATTTGAGTGCATGGGCTTAAACTCCCCCTGATCCATTGGTACAATTCAGTTACCCTCTATCCAATTCTTCAAGGAGCAAAGGATGACCTTGGAGTATAGTTTTGCACCTACATCCAGCAGGCTTATCAAACAATAGTTTCCTGGTACACTTCTCCCAACTTTTGTATATACTTGTTTGTTTACTGCTGCTTTCCAGCTGGATGGTAATGCACCTGTCCTGGTTATGGCTATAAAACATCTTGAAAAAAACACATTGGGTTTGGCTTAACCACAATAGCTGGCAAATTATCTGTCCTGCTGCTCTTGTTAAATTTAGGGAGGTTAATAACTTAGTTAAGGAATGAACAGAAAGTGACTCCAAAGCTTCCTCCCCCACATTTGGCCAACCTTCCCTTGTTATTGTCTCTATAGCCAAAATATCACTTAGAAAGGTTACCCAGTCAGTTTCTGGGACCATACTTATTGCCGGTGAGGACAAATTTCCACAACCCTTTTGGACCAACTTCTTCTTTCTTTATCCTTTTCTGTAGGGTCTTAATCAAAAGGCCCCAATTCAACTGGAAGAAGGCCTGCTTCTTTATCCGAACAAGGGCCTCATACTTCCTTTTCTTATAATAATAGGCCTCATTTGCATTTAGGCAGTTCGTAGAGAGCCTCATTCTTACTGCATTCCTTAGCTCCTTTGTGGCAGATACACAATCTCCCTCAAACCACTGGTGCTTAGGAGGGTAATAAGATAGATATTTTTTACTTTCTTGTTACATCCTTAACTACTGGCACCAAGAGGTCAACTACCTCTGCAATGGTTTTGGAATACCATACCAAGATTGATTTCTCCACAGCCCTACCATGGCCCATCTTCTGGGTAAAATGATACTGTTTCAATTGGTCCATGTATACTCTATACTCTATACTCATTGTCAGGTGTTTTGGAAAATCTACTACCATCGGTATCACTCACTCCCTGGGTGTTGGTGCTGTTGCTAGGTCCATTATTAGCCCCCAGTGATCCCTACCCCTTATACATAACACCCTAAATTCCATACAAAGAGCAAAGAACCATGCCTATATTAATATATAATCAACCGGACACTGCTGGTTCCCATACAAAAAAGCTTGTGCAGTTGGTGAATCCTCCTTAAAATAGCCCCCTTATAAACCCTAACTCAAAAAGAGCACCTGTAATTTCCCCTTCAAACCTGGATTGAACACATTTGGGGAAAACTGCATTGGGGATTCTGTAACTCACTAATAAACCTGGGGCCCCGGTATCCACCTGACAAGGAATAAGATGAAGGTTGAAGTCCCCAAGAAGGGGAATTGGGAGAGCCCCAGGGAACTCTGTCAACCTCACCAGGTCCCTCTGGAACATCTCCCACACCTCCTTCCAGGTTATCTCTTGGTTTATGTACACATTTGTTAAAATTACCGTATGTTGCCATCAGCAACCCTCATAAAGATCCAGTGAACAACCTAGAAGCCAATCACTACTTGTCTCAATAATTCTTACCCCTTCACAACATTTGGTTGTCTTGGTGCCTCCTTTCACAAACTGCATATAGCCACCTTGATGAAATATATCGCCCACCAACCAAGTCTCCTGGAAACAAATTATCTTATTCTCCTTTCATAGTTGTATGAGGTCTACCGACCTTATCAAGTTCCCCAATCCATGTACGTTCCAGGAGACAGCCTCCAAGCTGGTGGGTGAGACAACTACCTAATCTACTACTCCTCCCCAGAAAGCGTCACTCTCTCAAATAAAACTTACGAACGCAAACCTATTACTTAGAGGAATCTGATCTATCACTGTTTCTCTTGGCTGAAACGGAAAAGTTACCTTTGGGGTTCCATGATTAAACTCCACCTTACTTCCCATCATCACTAGATTTAAATGCTCCTTATTTAGGCCTTCATGGGTTACCAGCAGGGGAAGTTCTGACCTGAGAGGTTCTACCTCAATTGCCTGCATTATTTCTAATCCTAGATTACACCTTCAGACGCAAGACTCTCCACCTCCGCATACAACCCATCCCACGCAGACATTGGAACAAAATCCCCACGGAACAGCTTCTCTCCACTCTCAACGACAACCAACCCACCTTCTCCACCGACCCCAACAACGCAGCCCTCAGCCTCACTCATTGGATCACCAACTGCGCAGACAACCTTGCACCCCTCAGACGCCTCCCAAGACAGACCAGCACCAGGAAACCTCAATGGTTCACAGACACCCTCAAGGAATCCAAAAAAAACTGCCGTACCCTCGAGAAAGCCTGGCGCAAAGACCACACCGTAGAAAACATGTCTGCCCTCAAAAACACCACCCGCGAACACCATCAGCTGATCCGCACCACCAAAAGAACTTCCTTCACAGACAGACTGGACAAGAACACTCACAACAGCAAAGAACTCTTCAACATCGTCAAAGAGCTCTCCAATCCTAACGCCAACTCCAACTCCATCACACCCTCACAAGACCTCTGCAACTCCCTCGCTACCTTCTTCCATCGTAAGATCACCAACCTACACGACAGCTTCGGACACCAGACCCAGCCAACCACCACAGAACCCTCAACGCCTGGACTCACATAAGCGCGGAGGAGACCAAAGTTACCATGAACACCATCCACTCCGGTGCCCCCTCGGACCCCTGCCCACACTTCATCTTCAACAAAGCCGATGACATCATCGCTCCTCATCTCCAGACTATCATCAACAGCTTGTTTGCTTCTGCCACCTTCCCCGAGAGCTGGAAACACGCGGAAGTCAACGCACTCCTGAAGAAACCTTCGGCGGACCCCAGCGACCTGAAGAACTTCCACCCCATCTCGCTCCTCCCCTTCCCTGCCAAAGTCATCGAGAAGACCGTCAACAAGCAACTGACCAATTTCCTTGAAGACAACAACCTACTCGACCCCTCCCAGTCCGGATTCCGAGCCAACCACAGCACAGAAACCGCCCTCATCTCAGTCACAGACGACTTCAGAACTCTGATGGGTAACGGAGAAACAGTCGCCCTCATCCTCCTCGACCTCTCGGCGGCCTTCAACACCATCTGCCACCGAACCCTAATATCCCGCCTGCGCTCCACCGGTATCCAAGAACATGCCCAGGACTGGATCACTTCTTTCCTCTCTAACCGCTCCCAAAGAGTCTACCTCCCTCCGTTCTACTCAGACCCCACCGAGATCATCTGCGGCGTCCCACAAGGCTCCTCGCTCAGCCCGACTCTCTTCAATGTCTTCAGGAGCCCCCTCGCCGACATCGTACGCAAACACAGCATCAACATCACCTCCTACGCCGACGACACTCAGCTGATACTTTCTCTCACCAACGACCACACCAGCGCCAAGACCAACCTGAAAGATGGAATGAAAGACGTTGCAGAATGGATGAAACTCAGCCGTCTGAAACTGAACTCAGACAAAACGGAAGTCCTCATTCTCGGAAACACCCCGTCCGCCTGGGACGACTCTTGGTGGCCCACGGCCCTTGGCACCGCACCAACCCCCTCAGACCACGCACGCAACCTCGGATTCATCCTGGACCCACTTCTCACCATGACCAAACAAGTCAACACCGTATCGTCTTCCTGCTTCCTCATTCTCTGCATGCTCCGAAAGATCTTCCGCTGGATCCCCGCCGACACCAGAAAAACTGTGACCCACACCCTCGTCACAAGCCACCTGGACTACGGAAACACCCTATACGCAGGAACCACTGCTAAACTCCAGCGAATACAAAACGCCTCCGCCCGCCTCGTCCTCGACATACCCCGCAACAGCCACATCTCCGCCCACCTGAGACACCTGCACTGGCTTCCCGTCAACAAAAGGATCACTTTCCGACTCCTCACCCACGCACACAAAGCCCTCTACAACAAGGGACCCAAATACCTCAACCATCGCCTCAGTTTCTACACGCCCACCTGTCAACTTCGCTCCGCCAACCTCGCACTCGCCGCCGTCCCTTGCATCCGCCGCACCACGGCAGGTGGGAAATCCTTCTTTTACCTGGCAGCCAAGACATGGAACTCCCTCCCTGCCAACCTCAGGACCAGCCAGGACTACCCTGCTTTCCAGAGGTAGCTCAAAACCTGGTTCTTCGAGCAGCAGTAACCCCCCTCCCCTAGCACCTTGAGACCCTCACGGGTGAGTAGCGCGCTTTATAAATGTTTTTTGATTGATTTTGATTGATTGCCTGCATTCTTTCTAATCCTAGATTACCCTTTGTTCCTTGTCTGGCATTACCTCTGCTCTTAGCTCTTATACCCTACTTGGCTTTTGTAGGACCCATTGAACTCTTACTTTTAGCCCTTTTTAACTTCCTAAGAATCATCTAAATGTTGCAAAAATTAGTCAACTTGCACTAAAATTATAAGCAAGTAAAAACAGCTTTTCAATTGTCAAGAAATCACACATTTTAACTATTTTAATTTTAAGAAATTGGGTTGTTGGTTGACTGGTGTGTGAGCCCTGGTCAAGCAGTAACCACAATCCGTGTCAGGGTAAGGCACAAGCAGACCCCAAATCATCCTGTGCTCAACTCCCTGGTAGTTTGGCTCAGAGCAGTCGGGCTTAACTTAGTGGCAATGTGCAAAGTATTTGTGCAGCACTTCAAAGAGTAACGCCGTGAAGATAGACCACTAAAGGACCCCTGACTAGATTAGTAAAATAGAGGAATTTGTAAAAAATAATTCAAGCCCAAAATATCACAAATCTAATTAGTAGAATCAGAGATATGCAGTTTTAAAGAATTCTCTAAAAATAGATCCAAATAGCATTGTCAACTGTCGATATCTGCTTGTGCCAGACCAGGACAAAGCCATAAGTTCAGGCCAACCCTGATGAAAGGAAATACCTCAAATCCGCTGGGTCCACAGAGTCTGGCACAGGACCTTAGACCCACATCCAAGGGTCAGGACTAGGGTGGCAATCCTTGGCATGGTAGAATTACAGATGGCAAAATCCAGCTGCTGGGTTCATAGTTGTTGGGGCCTTCTGTCCCTGAGCTTCAAGTCAGGAGGCAAGCCACCTAGCACTTCGAGTCACTCAGAGGGTCCTAGGTTCAGTGTTTGCAGGTCCAGTCCTTCTCACCCTGGTAAAAGGGCAGCAGGCCAGCACAGCAGGGCAGCAGTTGCTTCAGGGTAGCAGACCAGCAGAGTGGCAGTCCTTTCAGCAGACCAACAGTCCTTCTTCCGGGCAGAGTAACCACAGGTTCAGAAGTATACTGAAGAATTTGTGTCTGAGGTCCAATATATAGACCCACTTTGAAGTGGGGGAGAAGCTTTCCTTTGAAGTGCACAAGTGCCCTGCGTTCCCTGCCCTGGATCCAGGCTAACTCCAAGGGGATATGCATGTGTGGAGGCAGAACACAGCCTATTCAAGTGTGCGTAGGGCTGTGCCCAGCTCCTCCCTCCCATCCTGCCAGTGATGGACCATCCATGTACAACTAGCTCTCTATTGTGTCTGGCTGTCTAGGAGGAATACACAGCCCAACTGTCAGCTACACCTAGTTTTGTGACCCAGGACAGGCTGCAGGCAGGCACCAAATGGCTAAGGCAGGACATTTTTTAAAAGTGGCATTTTTAAATAATAATTTAAAATGCGACTCCACCATAATTTAGGATTTTTTAATCACAATTCCAAAGACACCAAATATGAATGGGGTACCTCTTCTCATTTGAAAGTTACAACTTATTAAATGTAATAACGTAACTCCAATGTTATGCTATTGGAAAGGTAAGCCTTGCAGTAGTGAAATAGAATTTAAGACTTTTACACTACCAGGACATATAAAACTTAAAAGTACATGTCCATTTTTTTTAATATACAGCACCCTGCCCTGTGTACCGTTTAGGGCCTGCCCTAGTGGTGATTTATACGTATTAAAAAAATAATATTTGGGCCTGGCAAAAGGTTTATTTTTCTCCATTGAAAAGGTAGTTTAAAACTCTGCACACAGGCTGCAGTGAGAGGCCTGGCACATGTTTAAAGTAATACATAGGTCAGAGCTGCATGCCTACTCGTACCATTTAACTTACAGGTCCTGGGCACGGGTGGTGCCTCTTTACTACAGACTTACAAGTAAATTAAATATACCAATTTGGCATAAGTCAATGTTACCATCTTTTAAGGGGTGAGCACAAACACTTTAGCACTGGTTAGTAGTGGTAAATTGCCCAGTATCCTAAGGTCAGCAAAAACGAGATGAGCAAAAATAAGGGAAGGAAGGCAAAAGGTTTGGGGGAAGACTATCTTAAGACTGACATGTCTAACATCTATCAAGAAGTTGCTAACTTTTTAACTCATTCAAGGCCTCCTGACACATTTTTGGAATATTAATTTCTCTAAAACTATTGAACAAATTTGCAAAAAACCAAGCAAAGGCACGCCCATCTAGTTTCATTCCAAGTTATTTTCTATAGTGGCAATCAAAGATTTCGATGGGGATTGAAAAGGAGAAACACATTTAATTTTTCATCTCACCCCCTTATTGTTCACCATCCTTTCACATGTGTGCAAAGCTTTGACATTTTGACATGCTAAATGGAAATACACATTTTTGGGGACGTTTATGCAGATTCATCAAATGGTTCCATGCAAGTCATAACCTGAACACCAATTGCAACAACAAATGCAACATTTATGACCTCTCACTTGTTGTGGCAGATGAAATTACAAACATTGTTAATAATCTTAGAAATTGATTATAAATAATTGTACCTGAAACACTACAAAAGATACAAGTATACAGTATTATTTATTGGTTTGAGTATCTTGTATTTAATTATATTTTCTTTTTACATGTTCTTGCTTAATGGTATATATAGATTGTGAGATCATAAGCTCTGCATTTAGAGTTTAACTTATGCCTCGCATGGCTCTTGGGCAAGTTATGCATTGCAGACATATCCAAAACCTAAGAATCAAAGTGCTTTTCAATTTTAATTACAGCCATACTTGCACTTTAATTGTGGTTTGTTAAGTGAATTTCTGCGGTTTTTTCGAACATACAATGAACTGTGGTTGTCCTGTTCTTTGGTCCTGTGCACACCTTTTGCACGTGGCCAGACTCCACTGAGCTAATTCTTTGGCAGTTTGCAGTGGGAGCTGACAGCAGTACCATGCCTGTAGCCGGTTCCTGTGTCAAACCCATCACTGCCAGCCAATCCCGCTGTGCACAGCTTCAATTGTTTGCACCAGGGGTGGTTGCACTACTTGAATTTTGGCCAAGCCCTATATCTAATCTTCTGTGGGTGGCCAACTCCAACTCTGCATGGTTGCAGACACTTGCATGTGGACTGGCCCTGTATTTCTTAAATTTTGTTACATTTTTAAAGTATTTTCAGACCTGAAGCCACAACCTGTGCCCATCAAACTGTGAAAAGGTACTGCTATCAAAATGAGCTACACCACCCTGGATTTCCCTGTGTTGTTTGTTTTTGGGAACTGAATTGGACAGGGTTGGTGGTCAATTTCCATGTGCATGAGGTGCCATCTCAACAGTGCTGAATGGACCCAGTGTCACATCCTATAATGCTGACCTGATGTAATTTACAACACAGCAGGACCTACTGTACCTGATCAAGACTGAGGTGGCAGCTTTGACAGGTAAGTGACATTTAAAATAATTAAATGTTATTTTTATTGCTTTGCAGGAGATATTGCAGTCAGCACTGTGTAGATATAGTTGGGGCAGAGTTTTGAGAGGGTTTAGGCACAGGGAATGGCTTCAGCATGGTCATGAGGTTAACCTCTTGCTGTATATGACTGAAGGCTGTGTGCTGTAGGTGGGTAATTGCCCACAGGGGGTTGGTGAAGGGCCTACCAAAGGCCTTGCCCAGTGCCCATTCCCATGATGCACATGGTCAAAGGCTGTGAGACGTTTTAGCATATAGAAGTTAGGATATGGGGAATGAACATAAGCCAGCTCCTGCATTCAAACCCACAGCCCCATTTCCTTTGTAGTACATACACATTGATAGGTCTATACTGCTCTAAAACAAGGGTTGAAGTATGTAGAAGACTGAGTTTCAACAGGTTGGCACCACCTTTATAAGGGCTTTTACAGTTTCTCTGTCAGCATACTGACTAACCCTGAACTTCTTTTGAGCTTTGAAAGAATGGCTGAATTGAGTGTAAATCCTGTAAATAGTGATCAGTATGCTGTTGAATACTACTTCTTTTCTGAGGAAGTTCTAGGTTGATATGATGCGCTAAACATGGGACTCTCAAGTATCCTCTGTCAGCCATGGGTTTGATAATATTCCTGCCATTGTCCCATTGTGAGTGGTAACAAATCCAGTTCAGAGACTGCTGGTTGGAAACCATTCATAGACCTCAGTATTAAATTCGTCCATGATGTTGACAGCCTTATGTGTTTGTTTCCATGGAGAATATTGCAATTCCTGCATGCCACCTAATGGCTCTTCAATGAGGAGACAAGTAGTTAGTCTTTACTTGACTCTCCTGAAGGAGACCTAGGATGCAGTGATGCACTTGAAGTCTCCTGCTTTATAACATGTCCACATGCTTGCATTGAAGTGAATGGACTCAACAGCACTCTCCTTCAAGGTTTTGCCAATCAATTGCAGCATTTAATGTCGCAGCACTGGCACAGCAGCAATGGAAAAATATGTCCAGCTTGGAACCTTCCATTATGGACAGAGGATCTCTGCAAATTCCAGAAGCCCGCCTGTTTCCACCAACGTAAAATCCAGGACATAAATCGCTAACATTTTGTCCGGATTCCCATTATGCAAAACATAATCTTGAAAATGAGTTGTTGTAACTGTTTTCTTTTTGAGGATACCTTCACAAGAGGCATATGGCTAGTATGTAATGTAAGCTGCTTAGATATTATAGGGGGACTGCAACAATGGTGATAACTGCATACTATGAGCAATGTGGCTGGTTTGCAAGATGACAGCTTCTTCTTCCTCTCCACCACCTCCTTTTAACAGTTCAAATTCTTCTCTCTCACCCGTAGCTATTTTTATGAGGTGTTATTCCCACACAATTGTGTGTTGATTTTTCAGATGGACCAGTTGACCCCCTGTACCATAATGCCCACATAGTTTACCACAGCTCACCGCTTTGCAGCTGAGTTAGCAATCTGCCAAGAGTTTCTCATGCAGCCTGACTGTGATAAAGTCTAAACTTTGGGAGGAGAGCTTTCTTATTAAGTCATTGCCTGAAGAACTGTTTGAGGTGGTGCGAGTCTTTCTCTGAGGTGAGATTTGACTATGGTAGAGGTGGTGTTGGTGGTTGCTGCAGGTTTTTGGGTTCCTGAAAAGATGGAAGCAGGTAGTGTTGATGGTACCACATATCTCAGAGCAGGTTGAAAAGGGGAGAGCTGTACGTTCTCTGTGCCACCCTCCAAATGAACAATCACTAGTTTATCATCTTCATCACTTCCAAGGCCTTCAGGAGCCTTTCTTTTACTTTGTCTCCCATGGCAGGTCTCTGTCGGGGCTTGTTGGATCTGGCTCTTTTTGCTGAGTCATCTGCAGACTTTTTGTCTTTATCCTACTATTTTTTCTTACCTGTTTTGTTTGCTTTAGGACTCTGGGCACTTTACCACTGCTAACCAGTGATAAAGTGCATATTCTCCCTGTCTAAATTGTATTGGTGATTGGTTTATCCATGATTGGCATATTTGGTTTACCAATTAGTCCCTAGAAAAGTGCACCAGAAGTATCCAGGGCCTGTAAATCAAATGCAACCAGTTGGCCCACAGCACTGATTGTGCCACCCACAGGAGTAGCCCTGTAAACATGTCTCAGACCTGTCAGTTCGACCTGGCAAGTGCACCCACTTGCCAGGCCAAAACCGTTCCTCTTAGTACATGCAAGGCACCCCTAAGGGAGGCCCTAGGTAGCCACTTGGGCAGGGTGCAGTGTATTTAGAAGGTAGGACACTGATGTGCTTTACATGTCCTGATAGTGAAATACTGCCAAATTTGTTTTTCACTATTGCAAGGCCCATCTCTCCCTTAGGTTAACACGGAGTTTCCCATTGGGAGCAGATAGAGGTGTAGAGTTTGGGGACTCTGAATTCACAATTTAAAATATGTCTTTTGGTAAAGTTGTTTTTTAGATTATCAGTTTGAAACTGCCACTTTAGAAAGTGGGCATTTTCTTGCTTAACCATTCCGTGCCTCTGCTTGGCTGTTGAATCCACATATGTGTCAGACTGACTGTTGGGCTGTGTGTGAACTCACTCTAGACAGTGACACATAGGGAGCTGAGGTGTGTCCTGCATATCCTGATGAGTCTTCCTGGGCTACAGTGAGAGGGAGGAGCTGACAGCTGCACTTGAAAGGGCTGTGCCTGACCTCACACAATACAGTCTCCAACCCCCTAGAGTGTGTCTGGGGCAGGGCAAGGAAGAGGCAGGGTCTTGAACACTACAAAGACTTTCATTTGAAGGTTTCCTTTTTCAAAGGCAGAAATGAGTATAAGTATTAAACTGCTGACCTCACCATGTCCGATTACTTCTGGATCAAAAAGAACCTCTGCCAAGGAGAAGGGCTTGATGCTTGAGGAGGACCTGCCACTCTGCCTGTTGCATTGGTGTGTTGGCCTGCGGCTGCTTGTGCCTTCAGAGGGAAAAGACTGGACTTTGCTTTCTGAAATCCTGCTTGAGACTTTTCCCCAAGGGCTTGGACTGAGCTTGCCCCTTGTTCTGAACCCTCAGCGACATCATAGACATCATCTGCCAGTGCATGGGCTCTTCTGCTGAGAGTCCTGACTTGCCAAATGGTACCAAATCCAGTCTCTGGGCCCTTAGAAGTGGAAGCTGGTAACCTGCAGGGGAAAATCCATGCACCCCTGTGTGTGCGTCATGAAATCGAACCAGACCTGTCTTATGGCTGAAAATTCGAGGCATCGTCTGCCCCGTGGCTGGAGAATAAACACAGTGCCTGTTTTCAATGCAGACCTTTCGCACAACTAATTTTCCACACACTGCCCTAGGTGCCACAATCTTTCAAAATCACCGGACCTGAAGCTGTCTGTACAGCCTTGCTTGTGAGTAAAGAATCAATGCATCGCTTGCTTTTCTGATGCACGCTCACCCGTGCAGCTTTATTTTTGATGCATAGCAAGTCCTTTGTGGTAAAACAATGCATCCATTGACTTCTATGGATTAAGACTCTTTTTTCTCTATAAATACATATCTTTGCTCGTGTATGTTGGATTTTGGTGTTTTGGTCTTGTTTGAATTAGACACATATTGGCTACTTTTCTAAACAGGTGTGGAGTCCTTTTGTGGTGTTTTCACTGTGTAACTGGGTGTGCTTGTACAAATACTTTACACATTGCCTCTGAGATAAGCCTTGCTGCTTATGCCAAGCTACCAAGGGGGTGAGCAGGGGTTATCTGAGCTGTGTATCTTCCTTGCCCTGGCTAGAGTGAGGGTCCCTACTTGGACAGGGTGTAAACTGATTGACACAACTAGAGACCCCATTTCTAACTGGGATCAATCCATGTCAAGAACATTTTGCATACTATCTCATTGAATATACTTGATTTCCCTATGAAAACTGAAGATTTCAAAAGTGTGGATGTAGAAGAGATTGCAATTTGGTGCCTGCATTAAAAAGAAGTGCCTCTCATGCCACATTCTAGTCGATAATATTGCTCCTAATTTCTAGCATTAGGATTTTTACTCAAATGCACGTCTCTCAGTACACAGTTTGGCATAATGGGGTGATCCCAGACTTTAAGAATAATTTTCAATATGCAAAATAATTAAGAATATGCCAAATTATCCAGGTGAAAAGAAAATTGTCAGTCTACTTTCCTGTTGATAGTGGGGTTTCTCTTTCATTGGAAGAAGTGTAGGAAGGCTGGTGGTCAGACTTGTTTCGAGCCCTGCATATTCTGGAACTTTCCATTGCAAACTGGGAAAGATCAATGATTTTAGCCAACACTTGCTATTTACAGTGTATTCTGTGTGGAAACAAAACTAGTGGAAATTATGTAAACCATACCATCCTGGGTATTTAAATTCCACCACAAATCTAGTTTTCAGAAATTTTTAAGATTAGAAGGTTTCCCCAAGTATCACCCAAATTTAGGCTCAAATAGTGCAGTTACTCACATTGCCATAACGATTGAAGTTCAAAGAAAAAATATTGATGTTTCCATATTGCTCGTTGGAGCCATATTTGACATGGACAATAGGCTCGCCCTTACAAGTAAAGTTACATTTTTATTAGAAGTGGTGAATGCTGCGGGTCGGTCTTTTGTCAAACTCAGAAGATTGCAGAATTTTCCCTCACAGAAATTACACAAGTTCTGTGATTTTTGCCAAGATTTTACATTTGCAGGGTATTCTGTGGCAGAAATATTAATGTGATCCATGCAAACTACACCACCCTAGAGTCCCACTCAAGTCTACATTAACAACATTAAAAAATGTCTTGGGTATTAGGTAACTTTGGGTAGTGGCTAGCACCAAGCCAAATGCTGCACTCTTCTCCATTCCAAGAAAAGCAAAACATTTTAATGTTTATGTGTTGTGTTTTAACTATTTCCTGTCCCGTGCAATAGTCCCACTCCAACTGTCAGCTACACCCAGTTTTGTAACCCAGGACAGGCTGCAGGCAGGCACCAAATGGCTAAGGCAGGACATTTTTTAAAAGTGGCATTTTTAAATAATAATTTAAAATACGACTCCACCATAAGTTAGGATTTTTTAATCACAATTCCAAAGACACCAAATATGAATGGGGTACCTCTTCTCATTTGAAAGTTACAACTTATTAAATGTAATAACGTAACTCCAATGTTATGCTACTGGAAAGGTAAGCCTTGCAGTAGTGAAATAGAATTTAAGACTTTTACACTACCAGGACATATAAAACTTAAAAGTACATGTCCATTTTTTTTAATATACAGCACCCTGCCCTGTGTACCGTTTAGGGCCTGCCCTAGTAGTGATTTATACGTATTTAAAAAAATATAATTTTCTCCATTGAAAAGGTAGTTTAAAACTCTGCACACAGGCTGCAGTGAGAGGCCTGACACATGTTTAAAGTAATACATAGGTCAGAGCTGCATGCCTACTCGTACCATTTAACTTACAGGTTCTTTGGCAGTTTGCAGTGGGAGCTGACAGCAGTACCATGCCTGTAGCCGGTTCCTGTGTCAAACCCATCACTGCCAGCCAATCCCGCTGTGCACAGCTTCAATTGTTTGCACCAGGGGTGGTTGCACTACCTGAATTTTGGCCAAGACCTGTATCTAATCTTCTGTGGGTGGCCAACTCCAACTCTGCATGGTTGCAGATACTTGCATGTGGACTGACCCTGTATTTCTTCAATTTTGTTACATTTTTAAAGTATTTTCAGACCTGAAGCCACAACCTGTGCCCATCAAACTGTGAAAAGGTACTGCTATCAAAAGAAGCTACACCATCCTGGATTTCCCTGTGTTGTTTGTTTTTGGGAACTGAATTGGACAGGGTTGATGGTCAATTTCCATTTGCATGAGGTGCCATCTCAACAGTGCTGAATGGACCCAGTGTCACATCCTACAATGCTGACCTGATGTAATTTACAACAAAGCAGCAGGACCTACTGTACCTTATCAAGATTGAGGTGGCAGCTTTGACAGGTAAGTGAAATTTAAAATAATTAAATGTTATTTTTATTGCTTTGCAGGAGATATTGCAGTCAGCACTGTGTAGATATAGTTGGGGCAGAGTTTTGAGAGGGTTTAGGCACAGGGAATGGCTTCAGCATGGTCATGAGGTTAACCTCTTGCTGTATACGACTGAAGGCTGTGTGCTGTAGGTGGGTCATTGCCCACAGGGGGTTGGTGAAGGGCCTACCAAAGGCCTTGCCCAGTGCCCATTCCCATGATGCACATGGTCAAAGGCTGCGAGAAGTTTTAGCATATAGAAGTTAGGATATGGGGAATGGACATAAGCCAGCTCCTGCATTCAAACCCACAGCCCCATTTCCTTTGAAGTACATACACATTGATAGGTCTATACTGCTCTAAAACAAGGGATGCAGTATGTAGAAGACTGAGTTTCAACAGGTTGGCACCATCTTTACAAGGGCTTTTACAGTTTCTCTGTCAGCATACTGACTAACCCTGAACTTTTTTTGAGCTTTGAAAGAATGGCTGAATTGAGTGTAAATCCTGTAAATAGTGATCAGTATGCTGTTAAATACTACTTCTTTTCTGAGGAAGTTCTAGGTTGATATGATGCACTAAACATGGGACTCTCAAGTATCCTCTGTCAGCCATGGGTTTGATAATATTCCTGCCATTGTCCCATTGTGAGTGGTAACAAATCCAGTTCAGAGACTGCTGGTTGGAAACCATTCATAGACCTCAGTATTAAATTCTTCCATGATGTTGACAGCTGTATGTGTTTTTTTCCATGGAGAGTATTGCAATTCCTGCATGCCACCTAATGGCTCTTCAATGAGGAGACAAGTAGTTAGTCTTTACTTGACTCTCCTGAAGGAGACCTAGGATGCAGTGATGCACTTGAAGTCTCCTGCTTGATAACATGTCCACATGCTTGCATTGAAATGAATGGACTCAACAGCACTCTCCTTCAAGGTTTCGCCAATCAATTGCAGCATTTAAAGTCGCAGCACTGGCACAGCAGCAATGGAAAAATATGTCCAGCTTGGAACCTTCCATTATGGACAGAGGATCTCCACAAATTCCAGAAGCCCGCCTGTTTCCACCAACGTAAAATCCAGGACATAAATCGCTAACATTTTGTCCGGATTCCCATTATGCAAAAAATAATCTTGAAAATGAGTTGTTGTAACTGTTTTCTTTTTGAGGATACCTTCACAAGAGACATATGGCTAGTATGTAATGTAAGCTGCTTAGATATTATAGGGGGACTGCAACAATGGTGATAACTGCATACTATGAGCAATGTGGCTGGTTTGCAAGATGACAGCTTCTTCTTCCTCTCCACCACCTCCTTTTAACAGTTCAAATTCTTCTCTCTCACCCGTAGCTATTTTTATGAGGTGTTATTCCCACACAATTGTGTGTTGATTTTTCAGATGGACCAGTTGACCCCCTGTACCATAATGCCCACATAGTTTACCACAGCTCACCGCTTTGCAGCTGAGTTAGCAATCTGCCAAGAGTTTCTCATGCAGCCTGACTGTGATAAAGTCTAAACTTTGGGAGGAGAGCTTTCTTATTAAGTCAGTGCCTGAAGAACTGTTTGAGGTGGTGCGAGTCTTACTCTGGGGTGAGATTTGACTATGGTAGAGGTGGTGTTGGTGGTTGCTGCAGGTTTTTGGGTTCCTGAAAAGATGGAAGCAGGTAGTGTTGATGGTACCACATATCTCAGAGCAGGTTGAAAAGGGGAGAGCTGTACGTTCTCTGTGCCACCCTCCAAATGAACAATCACTAGTTTATCATCTTCATCACTTCCAAGGCCTTCAGGAGCCTTTCTTTTACTTTGTCTCCCATGGCAGGTCTCTGTCGGGGCTTGTTGGGTCTGGCTCTTTTTGCTGAGTCATCTGCAGACTTTTTGTCTTTATCCTACTATTTTTTCTTACCTGTTTTCTTTGCTTTAGGACTCTGGGCACTTTACCACTGCTAACCAGTGATAAAGTGCATATTCTCCCTGTCTAAATTGTATTGGTGATTGGTTTATCCATGATTGGCATATTTGGTTTACCAATTAGTCCCTAGAAAAGTGCACCAGAAGTATCCAGGGCCTGTAAATCAAATGCAACCAGTTGGCCCACAGCACTGATTGTGCCACCCACAGGAGTAGCCCTGTAAACATGTCTCAGACCTGTCAGTTCGACCTGGCAAGTGCACCCACTTGCCTAGCCAAAACCGTTCCTCTTAGTACATGCAAGGCACCCCTAAGGGAGGCCCTAGATAGCCACTTGGGCAGGGTGCAGTGTATTTAGAAGGTAGGACACTGATGTGCTTTACATGTCCTGATAGTGAAATACTGCCAAATTTGTTTTTCACTATTGCAAGGCCATCTCTCCCATAGGTTAACACGGAGTTTCCCATTGGGAGCAGATAGAGGTGTAGAGTTTGGGGACTCTGAAATCACAATTTAAAATATGTCTTTTGGTAAAGTTGTTTTTTAGATTATCAGTTTGAAACTGCCACTTTAGAAAGTGGGCATTTTCTTGCTTAACCATTCCGTGCCTCTGCTTGGCTGTTGAATCCACATCTGTGTCAGACTGACTGTTGGGCTGTGTGTGAACTCACTCTAGACAGTGACACAAAGGGAGCTGAGGTGTGTCCTGCATATCCTGATGAGTCTTCCTGGGCTACAGTGAGAGGGAGGAGCTGACAGCTGCAATTGAAAGGGCTGTGCCTGACCTCACACAATACAGTCTCCAACCCCCTAGAGTGTGTCAGGGGCAGGGCAAGGAAGAGGCAGGGTCTTGTACACTACAAAGACTTTCATTTGAAGGTTTCCTTTTTCAAAGGCAGAAATGAGTATAAGTATTAAACTGCTGACCTCACCATGTCCGATTACTTCTGGATCAAAAATAACCTCTGCCAAGGAGAAGGGCTTGATGCTTGAGGAGGACCTGCCACTCTGCCTGTTGCCTTGGTGTGTTGGCCTGCGGCTGCTTGTGCCTTCAGAGGGAAAAGACTGGACTTTGCTTTCTGAATTCCTGCTTCAGACTTTTCCCCAAGGGCTTGGACTGAGCTTGCCCCTTGTTCTGAAGCCTCAGGGACATCATAGACATCATCTGCCAGTGCATGGGCTCTTCTGCTAAGAGTCCTGACTTGCCAAATGGTACCAAATCCAGTCTCTGGGCCCTTAGAAGTGGAAGCTGGTAACCTGCAGGGGAAAATCCATGCACCCCTGTGTGTGCGTCATGAAATCGAACCAGACCTGTCTTATGGGTGAAAATTCGAGGCAGCGTCTGCCCCGTGGCTGGAGAATAAACACAGTGCCTGTTTTCAATGCAGACCTTTCGCACAACTAATTTTCCACACACTGCCCTAGGTGCCACAATCTTCAACATCACCGGACCTGAAGCTGTCTGTACGGCCTTGCTTGTGAGTAAAGAATAAATGCATTGCTTGCTTTTCTGATGCACGCTCACCCGTGCAGCTTTATTTTTGATGCATAGCATGTCCTTTGTGGTAAAACAATGCATCCATTGACTTCTATGGATTAAGACTCTTTTTTCTCTATAAATACATATCTTTGCTCGTGTATGTTGGATTTTGGTGTTTTGGTCTTGTTTGAATTAGACACATATTGGCTACTTTTCTAAACAGGTGTGGAGTCCTTTTGTGGTGTTTTCACTGTGTAACTGTGTGTGCTTGTACAAATACTTTACACATTGCCTCTGAGATAAGCCTTGCTGCTTATGCCAAGCTACCAAGGGGGTGAGCAGGGGTTATCTGAGCTGTGTATCTTCCTTGCCCTGGCTAGAGTGAGGGTCCCTACTTGGACAGGGTGTAAACTGACTGACACAACTAGAGACCCCATTTCTAACTGGGATCAATCCATGTCAAGAACATTTTGCATACTATCTCATTGAATATACTTGATTTCCCTATGAAAACTAAAGATTTCAAAAGTGTGGATGTAGAAGAGATTGTAATTTGGTGCCTGCATTAAAAAGAAGTGCCTCTCATGCCACATTCTAGTCGATAATATTGCTCCTAATTTCTAGCATTAGGATTTTTACTCAAATGCACGTCTCTCAGTACACAGTTTGGCATAATGGGGTGATCCCAGACTTTAAGAATAATATTCAATATGCAAAATAATTAAGAATATGCCAAATTATGCAGGTGAAAAGAAAATTGTCAGTCTACTTTTCTGTTGATAGTGGGGTTTCTCTTTCATTGGAAGAAGTGTAGGAAGGCTAGTGGTCAGACTTGTTTCGAACCCTGCATATTCTGGAACTTTCCATTGCAAACTGGGAAAGATCAATGATTTTAACCAACACTTGCTATTTACAGTGTATTCGGTGTGGAAACAAAACTAGTGGGAATTATGTAAACCATACCATCCTGGGTATTTAAATTCCACCACAAATCTAGTTTTCAGAAATTTCTAAGATTAGAAGGTTTCCCCAAGTATCCCCCAAATTTAGGCTCAAATAGTGCAGTTACTCACATTGCCATAACGATTGAAGTTCAAAGAAAAAATAATGATGTTTCCATATTGCACGTTGTAGCCATTTTTTACATGGACAATAGGCTCGCCCTTACAAGTAAAGTTACATTTTTATTAGAAGTGGTGAATGCTGAGGGTCGGTCTTTTGTCAAACTCAGAAGATTGCAGAATTTTCCTTCACAGAAATTACACAAGTTCTGTGATTTTTGCCAAGATTTTACATTTGCAGGGTATTCTGTGGCAGAAATATTAATGTGATCCATGCAAACTACACCACCCTAGAGTCCCACTCATGTCTACATTTAAAAAAATTAAAAATGTCTGGGGTATTAGGTAATTTTGGGTAGTGGCTAGCACCAAGCCAAATAGTGCACTCTTCTCCATTCCAAGAAAGCAAACATTTTAATGTTTCTGTGTTTTGTTTTAAGTATTTCCTATCCCGTGCAATAGTCCCACTCACACATGTGGAGTAGTATTTTGTATCAGGAGAAGAGTGGCAAATGTTTCAGAATAGTAGGACATTTCTTATTGTCTATTGAATTTTTGTTATATTTTTGGATTCCGTATGCAAGTCAGTTTGCACAGAAACACATTTTGGAAAAAAAACTTCAAAATGACGTGATATTATGTTTCACATAAAATTCAGAGTAGTACCAATAGCCCTTATTCTTAATCTCAGATTTTTAGGCACATTTCAAATTTGCCTAGCTCTCCTCTATAAACATTTTGGCCCATATTTATACTTTTTGACGCAAAACTGCGCTAACGCAGTTTTGCGTCAAAAAAATTAGCGCTGTATTTATTGAATGACGTGAGCCGGCGTTAGCCGCCGGCGCCGTCTGGTGTGCGTTAAAAAAAACGACGTACACCAGGCAGCGCCGGCGTAGGGGGATATGGAGCTTGGGTGTCAAGAAATGGGGCAAGTCAGGTTGAGGCAATTTTTTCGCCTCAACCCGATTTGCGCCATTTTCTTTCACTCCCAACCCCCATTGAAATGACTCCTGTCTTAGCAAAGACAGGAGTCATGCCCCCTTGCCCAATGGCCATGCCCAGGGGACTTCTGTCCCCTGGGCATGGTCATTGGGCATAGTGGCATGTAGGGGGGCACAAATCAGGCCCCCCTATGCCACAAAAAAAAAAAAAAAAAAACACTTACCTGAACTTACCTTAATGTCCCTGGGATGGGTCCCTCCAGCCTTGGGTGTCCTCCTGGGGTGGGCATGGGTGACAGGGGGTGTCCCTGGGGGCATGGGGGGGCACCTCTGGGCTCCTTCAGAGCCCACAGGTCCCTTAACGCCTGCCTTTTGCAGGCGCTAAAAAACGGCGCAAAAGCGGCCGTACATCATTTTTTTTGACCCGCCCACTCCCGGGTGTGATTTTTGCCCGGGAGTATAAATCCGACGCACATGCCTCGGAGTCGATTTTTTAGACGGGAACGCCTACCTTGCATATAATTAACGCAAAGTAGGTGTCCACGCTAAAAAATGACGCTAACTCCATGGACTTTGGCGCTAGACGCGTCTAACGCCAAAGTATAAATATGGAGTTAGTTTTGCGTCGAAATTGCGTAAAAAAAAACGACGCAATTTCGACGCAAACGGAGTATAAATATGCCCCTTTCTTCATTAGATTTCACCTCATGGACGATGCACGGTCAAAACTCAAGAATGGCAAAAGCCTTGAGATTTGACTGGTTTTAAATATTCAATGCGTAAGTGGAGAATTTGTAAAGTTGTGCAAGTGGATACTGTCAAAAGTACTTATCTTCATGATGTGATTTTGAGGTTTGTTTTTCGAGAAGCCAAAATGCAAATCCAATAACTAATACCAATCTGAAAATAAGAGCCTAGGAAAAGTGTTTTGCAAAAGTACGCACATAATATATCGGTATACTATGAATTCGTTTTATTGTTTTTGTAAAAAGCTACACTTACTTCAATTGGAAAATACAGTTCCTTTGAAAGTGTTACTCCTGGGCTATAAATGTCTAATAAACAATCCAAATCTTTCTCTTTGATCCGAGTTCCTCTTTCTATGTTTTCCTTACCTGAACAAATTCTGCTTAGTGCACATGGATTGAACTTGGGACAGAAATACCATATCATTTGTATCTAAATTAAGCTTTCCAAAGTCATGTGCTCATATTTTGTATTTATTGTGTTTGGCAGGTGCTGCGCCCATATAATTGACTCTATTTCCCTCCTGCTTTGGATGGTTAATGAGGTTTCTAATCTTGGCTGACATTCACTCTCTGTTTGTTTTTGAAGTGATGAATATATTAGCAGGCAACTCTACAGGAACAGCACTGCGTGCTACCAAGCTATTAAATTCAACCGGGAGCAAATATCATTGTGTTGGGACTCAGCACAACGGTTCTACTGTCTCTATAACATAGTGCAAAATTATTATTTTTCGAAAATTTGTACCAGGTATCACCCGAATTAAATGGTTCCAAGTGCTTTGATGGGTGTTTTGGGAGTGACTCCTAATATAAAGATAGCGGCAGTGGGCCCCCTCACCCCAGGGCCACAATGGCTGCTGTACTGATGATAGCCCTCTCACCCCCTTGAATGGGCTCGTGTCGATATCTGAATGGGGCCTCGAGTGGAGCCAGAGTCAGGCCTCTGGCTGGCTCAAGCCTTCAGTGGCTCACTCACCTCTAGAATTAGTACTATTATGAGCTGGTGATAACAAACTATATGGAATATTTGAGCTATGTTGGATCTGCGTTAGCATCCTCTGTAAAATGTTCTCTTGGATTTCGTGTGTTGTTTCATATTGGATGGTTCTGTGCATGAAGACATCTGAAAGCTTGTCTCAGCTTTCCTATGCCACAATTATGTGTGGAGCCCAACCCACAGTTCTCTGTTGTATTCTTTGATTATTATTCTGCATGCTATTGTGAGCCCGTGATATCAGCCATACAAAATATCTGTGCCACGTTGAAATTCTGTGCAGAGTACTTTTTAATGTTTAGTTTTGATCGTTTGTGTGTTATTTCTTGGTGGGTAGTGCTAATTTAACCACAGTTATAGCAACATATATTATGTACCTGCACTATATTGGATTTTCTAAAGGATACTGGACAAGGAGCTTTATGTACAAAGGTAGTATGCGTTGCAAAGCCTGTAGTTTCCAAAAACACAGTGTTTGCTACTGTAAACTCCCTTTTAAAATGTATCAAACTCCTTTTATGAGTCAGGAAAGTCCAAATCAGAAATTTGCTCTTGTAAGAACTTCAAATAGAAGAAGACATTAAAGAGGTGTCCCCTGCCTATGGTTTCTGACTGCAACTGAAGATGCAAACCATTGATCAGTAGTGGTGATAGCTGATTCACAAATGTGAAGATGTACCCATGAGACAGCTTCTCTTTGTGAATTGTGTTAGTGGCTTCAGGTGACCACTGTCTACTCCATCTACTGTATTTCCAAGTTGTTGATGAACTATGACAACATCGGCCCCACCCTTAGGGAACTCCATCCCCTTGCCAGTTTGTACCATCTTTAAAATCAGCTGCAGCAACCATAAAGCCATCGTGGCTGGTATCCTACCCTTTGTGGATGACTTGCTCATCACCTCTGTTGGCTCTCTGCACAACAGTAGCTAGCACACTGTCAGACTGGAGACACAAAAGTGCACAAAATTAAAAGCAAGATTACAGGTCTTTTCTAACCTAGGAACTGGAACAACTATCTGGCACCCATCAAAACCACTCCACTCTAATCCATTTTCAAAAAGAGATGAAGACACACCTCTTTAACGAAACCAAATCACAGCAAAGCAACAGTTCATCTGTTCTCTCTGAGCCATGCTTCCCTCCAATCACTTACTGACTGTACCTCGCATCTAGGCCTATATAGTACTCCGCTGCCTTTTGGCTAGGATCGTTCTATAGAGATAACACTTAGTGGGCCCACAGGAAGGTTTCACAGGATAATGGATATTATCCTCACTCAGGAACACCTCATTCAAAAAATGAATATTGTTGCAACACATTAACTTGAAGGCTCTCAAACAACCAGGAGCTGCACGCTGGCAGAAAGGGTATCCTTCTGTGTATGTCTCTGTTCAGACTACAAAACGAACAGGCTTAAACTGACGAAGGGACATTAAAATACATGTGTACGGCACATCGATTTGTCAGCGTTATAATAACCATTCCCTATTGCTGCAGTGCCACGAAATCCAAGCTATTACCTTTAAAGCAATAGTGTATTTTGCGCAAGAGGTCAATGGATCGATGCGACAAAGGATTGAGGGAATGTAAGCACTGTGCAGCTCTTGATCATTACATTTGGTGCCCTTAAGAATCACTGTCTCATAACGTGTCAACCCTGCATTAGTTAGGTATTGTGTCTTTGATTGTGTCAATAGAATTTCTATTGAATGAGGTACCATTACTGTCAGAGGATAACCCATTACAATATTTTCACTTTGAGTTATACTCTGTTCTACTGCCGCAACTGCTCGTAAGCACCCTGGTAAGGCTGCTGCAAAGTGATCCAAAGTAGCTGAAAAATATGCTACTGGTCGATTAATACCACCATGTGTCTGTTTCAAGACAGACAAAGAACATCCATCACGCTCATGACAAAACAACAGGGAAGGTTTTATGTTATCAGACATACCCAAAGCTGGGGTTTGACACAAACTTTCTCTCAACTCAGTAAATGCTCTCATGCATTCTTCATCCATTATTACGGGATCTGAAACATCCTTATGTGTCAACCTTTGGAGAGGTTTAGAAATTGCTGAAAAATTCGGAATCCACTGACAACAATATCCTACCTTTCCTAGAAACATTCTCAACTCTTTCTGTGAACTTGGTATTTTCATTCTCATAATTGTCGCTACTCTCTCTTGAAATTCTTCTAGATCCTTTTTCAATCAAATGACCCAAATATTTAACTTCTCGCTGACAAAACTGCAACTTGGTGTGAGATACCTTATGACCATTGTCTCCCAAAAAGTTCAACAATGCAATTGTATCCTCTCTACAACCTTCTTTTGTCTTTGATGCAATTAACAATCATTAATATATTGCACCAAGGTTGATTGGTAAGGCATTACCAATGACTCCAAGTTCTTTTTCAAGATCTGATTAAAATTTCATGATGATTCTGAAAACCCCTGAGGAATTCTACACCAGCAAAAAACTCTGGTCAGAAATTTAAAACAAAAGAGATATCTACTGTCCTCATATGGAGGCACAGAAAAGAATGCTTGACACAGATCAATCACTGTAACCCATTCTGCATCACAAGGAGTCTGAAACATTGTCACTGCTGGATCTGGCACAACGGGACAACATTTCACCACAATATCATTTCCTCAAATCCTGGACAAGATACATTTTCCCACTTGGCTTTTTCAAGCCCATTATTAGTGAATTGCACAGACTACTCATCACCTCCTTCAAAACTCCCTGTTCCAAAAATTGTTTCATTGAATGTCTTATCCCTTCAATTGCCTCATTTGTCATTGGATATTGTGCCGTTTGTGGAAACTGACTCCTTCAACTCCTTAAATCAAACCAATATATTTTCCTGATAAATCCAAACCATTGACTTGACTCTCTCCTGTACGTCAACTGGTAGATCTTTTATTTCAAAGACTGGAAAGAAATTAATTAAGTCAACTGAATTGCTGTCTTCATTTGTCTGCTCATTTTCAGCAACCTCTTCATCAAAATTAATCAAAGGAAACTCCCTGGACACCAATTCCTTTTCAACCGAAATTGTTGAATCCTCTCCATCACTGTTTATCTCAATTTCAATTCCGTTAATTGAACATTAAATTGAACAATCTATTTAACACAGCAAGTATCTTCCCAGTAATGACACTGGACTGGAATCACAAATAACAAATCTGTAAGAAATCCTTAACATTACCAATTTTAACAAAAACTGGTTCTGTAAGAGTATTGGTCAAATGTTTATTCGCAACTCCTACAATCTGAACTGCCCTCTCTGAAATCGGTATGCCTGGAGTTTCCACAGTTCTTACTGTTGAGAGTGTTGCTCCTGTATCAACCAGAAAGTTAACTTCATGACCATGTACTTCACCCTTCACATAAGGACCTCTCTGATTCACTTCTAATGATGCTGCCATCACATACTTCTCCTCATCTGAACTATCCAACGGCCATTCCTCTTTTATTTCATCCTCACTGTGTAAAGGAAACTGTTAGATGTTTTTTCACTTTTGTCCTTTTTCTGATTCGTGACCACTTGCGAAGCATTACATGTTGTTGATCCATAGGACTCTGTATCATTTGAACCTGTCTTGGAATGTGCATATGCTGTACAGGCACCAGCTGTGTGGCTGCATTTGTTCTGTTTGTGGCATTTATATTTGATGTACCTTTGGTTGTGCATTCTGTTTCTGTTGTATTGGTTGTAAAGGCTGGAAACCCTGCATATTATTCATATTTTCTGAAAGTCCTGATTTTGACCCCCCATTCTAGCTCCTCTCATGCTCTGATATAAATTGACACAGTTTGTCCGTTGTACAACACCACCTTGATTTAACATTGGAAACTGTCTTTTCCAATGTCCAATTACTCCGCAATTATGACAAGGTAACACGTTTTGCCTCTGTTGCTCATTTTGCTTCACCACTGAACTCAAATATATTTTCTATTGACCATCGGAAGCATCATTCCACCTCAACCTCTGCCTCTGCCTTGACTCTGAAACATACTATTTCCTTTGGTAGCTGCTGAAAGTTTCCCTGCAATCCTGTCTGTGCAGCTTCAACCTGTATCACCATTGCTTTTTCTTTTAACTTTTTCTGCTTCATCTCCATGCATCACTACAGTATTTTGCATACTGAAATGCTTCATCAATCCATATTGCTTGCCAGCAGATGAAATGATTCTTAATCATCTGACTAATTTTTGGTTTTAATCCTTCAACAAACCTAAACACCAAATTATTTATGCTTTCCCTTTCGATTGTTTCCACACCACTAAATTGTTTGAACGCTTTCAACAATCTTTCATAATATGCATGAACCGATTCCCCTTCCTGTGCTGTCCTGTCTATGCGCTGTCAATCAACATTTTTCAGCGAAACTCTTGTTTTTCAGAAACTCAATAACCTTATAGTAATATTTAATTACTTCGGGAGATGGTGCTCCTGTTTTCAAATCTCCTTGCGGCTCACTTGTTGGCCAATCCACACTCCTTTTGCATTCAATCCACAAGTCTGCTGGAACAACTATATTAAAAAGTGTATTTAGGTCTTCCCACAGGCATTTTGCAAGCTTAACAAACCTATCTCTCTGCTGGTACCACTCCACTGGTTTCTCTCTCAACCTTGGGTAATCATTCGTAAAGCTTCAAATATCACCTCTGCTCCAAGGTATATGTACAAAATTTCCTCCTGGCATTTCTCTCATTGGTAACATTTTCACTGAATCTCCTGCCTGTGTCGTTTTATCCTTCTTCGGTCTTACTCTTTTCTTGACCCATCTGCCTTCCCATTTGTCTAATGCTCTCCAAACCTGCACTCTTTCAAGTAATTCCCTAAGATGTGTCTTCATCCGTGCAGATCTCATGTGTATAAAATCTTCCTCGTCCATGTTTAATCTGTAACTTCTTTTCAGACTTTTTTTATTTTTGATAAATCAACATCATACTCATCTGCTATTTCCTGTAACTGTTGATGCACCTTTTCTGCTCCTCTGGTAATAAGTTTACCTAAATATCTCAATTGGGCTTCAGTATAGGACTCAAGTCTATTCACACCCATGGTCCCTTCCAAAAGTTAATTTCCTTCCATTGACAATTTCATCCTGTTTAATGGTGTCTTCTTCTCTGTCTTTCTTTTCTAGGGTCTTTGAATTACTTAAATCTTCCTACCACTTTGTTATCTCTTGTGCAGATAAACCTTTCAACGAAATCTCATTAGAATGTGCACCCAAATCTCGCTCTTGTGCTGTACTTGCACATTGTTGTGAAAGCATTAATCTCTGCCCCTGATTTTAAGATGTGATCCCAGAATTCTCAACGGGAGACAAATCTATTAAAGAATTAGTCTCATTCAGGGTCTGTCCCTGTCTAGGAGTTGATTTTCCCGAATCCCCATTCTGAACTTGGATCAAAGAATTCACTCCACTATTGTTTATGAGTGCATATAATGGAGTCACCGGACCCATTGTAATAGGTACTGAAATCGCATCTGGACCAACTAAAGATCCAACCTTTTGTATCTGCCCTGTACTCATGCTGTGCTTCTATGGAATCTGTATTTGAACAGGCTCTCTTTGAATCATACTCAATCCTTGTTGACCAAGAGACAACATAAAATTAGTAGTCATCCTTATGACCTGAGCCTTTGGTTGTATTTCAGGAATGTTTACTTCCAACTGCTGTCTATTGTTCAGTGAATCATTAAAACTACTCTGCATCTGAACCCTTTCATTGTTCAGGGTGTCCCGTGATATCTCTGATGTGGATGGTGCAGTAGGAATTGTATTACTAACTCCACTCCCACTTGATCCACTCTCATTTCTCTGATTCGTGCTTGGTGGAGGATAAGTTTCTAAAATCCCAGAAACTATCTCATCTTCACCCATCTCATCGTCATCATTAAACATGACTCGTATTCAAGTCTTTCAATTTTTATTCTTTAGTCATTGAAGAACCCTTTTTCTTTTTCTTTCCATCTTTTGACTCATCCTTGTCCTCTTTTGTCCTTGCAGGAAATAATCTGATTCCCTGTAATGTTGCTACTCTCCACCTTTTCTGTTCTTCATCCCATCTAGCCTCCAATAGTCTTTTCTACTCTCCTCATTCTTTTTTAAAATTTCAATGCTTGTTGCTGCCTAGCTACCAGCTCCCAAATCTCTAGGGCTTCGTACTGTGCTGGCCATGGTGGAGGTTTTAAACTGTACATCTTCAACCTCAAATTCTGCAAAATTCTCAAATTAAGTGTTCCATTCTCTGGAAAAGCTGAACTACCTTCTTTCTTTGTAATCTTAACCCAATGTTTCAGCCAAAGACATAGTCCTGCACCTTTCTCCTCAAATACAATATATGCCGGAGTATTTTCTGGCAGGCAAATATCTCCTTCAAGTGCTGGAATGTATTCATCACCTCTCAGCGCACTTCTCAAAGCCTTGAAAAACTTCATTTTCAAATGAATTTTATTAAAACCTGATGTTCACAACAAAAAGTATTATTTACGAACTGAGTTAAACCAAGCAACACAAATAATAAACTTGTAAAATGAGAAACAACCAATCAGGAAAAGTGACTATGATCCCACTATTCTCTTCGACCCTTCCCCCTTCCAAACGTGTTACTTTTGTTTTTGGACTGATTGAAAAATCCGTACGCGACCCTTCACACTAATCGACCAATCCCAGCGTGGCACCACTTACTTCACACTAACACACACACCCCTTCCCAGCGTGATCGCTGAGACGCTGACAAAATCGATCATTCCAAATTCTTTCACAACCCACACACATAAAATCAACGCAGTATCAATTCACGAGCAAACTTAAAAACTAAAATAAGAAAACAAATTTGCCCATTTACTACAGGTAGGGTAATACAATTGCTTCAGGAACCTTCCAAAGTAACCTTTGCTTCCGGCTACTCTATTTCACAGTTCCCCTCAATCGTGAGCAAAATTTGACCTGCAAATTTCACTTCTCAACTGACCCTTGGACTGTTGTCCTAGTGCACTTATTACTCACCAAATCAAAATATATTTTCAATCACACCAATTATCTCACAACCTCGATTTATCAATCACGCCGGATCGGTCAACTAAATGGACAAAGTACAACATATACCAAGTGTCTCACTACACTTATCAATATACTCCAGAGTCCCAGACCTCTCTTTAGGTCTGTCATCAACAACCACGTGGATAATTTTTCCTGCATTAAGTGCCACACTCAAATGAAGAATGCCACTTCCCTTCTCTCATACCTATTGGAGTTCGCCGGACTCCTTCTAAGATCTACTGGAGTACGCCCACTCCTTCTGAATTCATATACACCTCAATCATCTGCAAATTAGCTCAAGCTGTGCAAATGCAAATCATCTTACTCATATCAAACAAAAGCTGCTGAAAACATACCCTTCAAACTAGAAGGGTCTCCAAGAACTGCGGAAAGTCATTTAAGGCAAATAGCAACTCATCTTATCGAATCCGTATAACATTTCAGAAAAAACAACAAATCTAATTTTCACTAAAAGGAAGAAAATCTTACATTAACCTCATTATGACATCATCAACCAATGATGTAATCATAATCTGCTACCAAAAACTGCTTCAGCGCCACAAAACCTACCTATTACCTTTAAATGAATAGTGGATTTTATGCAAGAGGCCAATGAATCGATGCGATAAAGGATTGAGGGGTATCATCAATGAGTAATGTAATTAGCAACAGTAACAATATATTTTGTATTCTAATACTCAGGCAATGACCACACCAGTTTATTAAGAAGTGTTATACATTTATTTCCCTAGATTAACAATGCTAACGTCACGAAAATAACTCTCAAACACAAGAGATAAGCATATAGAATTAAAAGTGGCTGATTAGAACATCTTATATATCTGAGTTTAATCAAAGCAATCAAGCAAATGATCTCCAATATCATAACACTAATTAATAACACCAGAATTGGTAACAATGGTAAAGGATACATTAGTACAAACATTCAAAGAGTGCCAATATGGATTTTGAGCATTTGGAAGTTAATTCCCTCACTAACCACAAATTAGCATTAACATGTTGGACTTCACGTAAAATAATTTAGAAACACAAATTTAGAAAACAATGCTATCTCGGGTTATTATAAAAACATTATTATTAGTATGCAGCATTTATCTATATGTTGCAGCTGGCACCTGCAAAGCCAAAGAGACACATATAACAATACAATTTCATACATTACCCATAGAACAACAACATGCAGTCTACTTCAGCAAAGGGACACCATCAGGTATATCTTCAGAAGATCGGGCCTATTGACAGCTAAACCCACACTGCTATTATGATCAGTCTCTGTGGAATCTGTCATAGAATTCTCCTGTCCTAGAATCTCCATGTAAGAAAATTCTACCCAGATTGCTATACTAATCTTCAGAAAGTTTATGACTGGTCAGTACATGGGGTTGTTTACAATTCAACCAATAGTTGCTCTAATTGATAACCTAAAATACTGTGTCATCGACATTAACCAGGACATATTCATAGCAGTAACTTTTCCTCATCCATCTAGTCTGTGGCTTCATTGTTCCATCTCATCTAAACTTCTCTTCTCAGGAAGAAACTTCTTACTTTGTAACATCTACTTCCATCCTCTAGGAAGAAACCACGCATTAGTGACAATTCCAAACAACAGAACATTCAACTTACGCAAGAACTTTATCAAACTTGGCCTTGTAAGACATCATGCAGCAACCCACTAGGGGTAGCTGTGTACACATCTATTAAGCTATTTAACACACTTTTAGGTAAGCATTGAATCACAGAAAATAACAACAACTTTAGTTAGAGTTTTACTTAGCCAAAGAACAGAAATTAATTATGGCAACCATTTTCAAAAGTCACATGTTTTTGCATGTTAATTCACTATACGGTTAATGCATTAAAATTATTAATAAAACAAATTAGAAAATTCACACTCTCACACTGTCTGCCTACATCTCTGTTCCTCTTTATGGGTGAGTTTTTCCCCCTCTGCCCTCTGTGCTGTCATACTGATTTTCTTACGGCTTGCTGTTTCAAGCAACATTTTTTGCTCCTACCTAGATCCAAGTGGCATTTTCCATATGCTGTGTTATACTTAAATACACATTTGCCCCGAGCTCTGAGTCGTATCGAATGGTCAAAGAACCGCATAGACCAATTCGGAATCTTCCTATCCAGAGAGCTAGTCAAATTTTGATTCAAAAGGTCTCAGCAGTGTATTATTTTAATAAGTTGTAATTTTTTCTGTTTTTCCCAAAAAAATGCAAATATTTTGCCTGACCTCACTTACCATTTCTTACCTTCACTATCCATGACACTGCCACCTCACTCTTCAGAGTCACCATTGCCATCCACTATATTCATGCAGGCAGTACGCATTTGTGGGGCTTTCATTTATGAACGAAAGGCTTTCTGGTAGATGTAGTTTGTTTCAGTGGGAAAAAACTGGGCAATCACCCCAAATAACAAAGAATTATAGAAGAAAGTCCAGCATTAGACCTTGTTGCCTCACTATCACTCAAACACAGTCTGGTATTGATCCCTCTAACCCACCTTTCAACTTTAGTCCCCATACCCTCACCACCTTACGTACACTGTTCCTATCACTGTTCACGTGGGCATCACTTGATCCCCGCACCACATCAAACACCTTACTCTGACCATTGCACACCACTTTCTCCAGTGTTCACCACATTCTCACCACCGCTCATGGTTCTTACCATTTTGTAAAGTGAAAAAAGTCACTTCAGAGGGACAGCCCACCAAGCTGGTGGGAAATATGTTTCGAATCGGGTCAAGTGGCACAATCTTCTCAGACTGTTGTTGTCTTTTCAGCCAAATAATCAGTGAAAAGTGTGTGTCAATTTTCTGATGAACAAAACTGTGAGTTCTTCGAAGCTAGTTATACTACAAGTTTTCAGTGGTAAGAAAAACTAGGCATGTTCGTAGTTTCAATCAGAATGCATAAGCTGTGTCACGCCTTCCCTTCCTAACACATGCATCTGGCCTGCTCTAACCGGTAAGAAAAAAGCTGGAATTCTGTTTTTCTGCCTATAATCAGAAAGTAGTACTATACACTCGCCTAGATGATTAATTCTTAGAAACACCCCAAGTTTGCTAGAGAGGTTATCCAACTGGGAAAAAGGGTACTGCTAAAAGAAAGAGCCCTCAGTTAGGCGGTCCTTTTAGGGCAACACTCCGAGCCCTAGGCCAGCTATCAGTGTTAACATCCTGTTAAGAAATTAAGGTGATGCTCCAACACTTTAAAAAACGGTGACCAACCTGTTCAGGCTAGAGTTAATCTTATCTGTAAAATATTTGCGTACTCAAGTCCTGTTTCCCTTCTTTCTTTTTGCTGCAGATGACTTTACTGTCGAAAGAGGGCATCAAGGTGAACTCTGTGGCACAAAGTGCTCCATTTATTTATTGTTTTCTCACCCACCAGTTCACTAACTTTACACTATTACTTATACGTTATCATCTTCAATCAGGCACACTCTCATTCCTCATCACCTAACGTGGTCTTGTCACCCAAACCTCTCAATCGTCCATGATTCTGCTGATAAGATCCCTATATCTCACTCTATATAAGGACATGTAAAACCTGCTAAATTCTGCCTGGGATGTTATAAAAAAGGAGGATTTGTATGGATACATTTACACTTGAAGAACATTTATTGGGTCTTCAAAAATAAATACACTGGTGGTCTTCTTCCATAAAACTGTCTCCTCCTACGCAAGCGGAAGCTCTGCACCACCTTATAAAATAGTGATGAAGGTAAAGTAAATGCCCACCGCCCTCAACCTTTCTTCTTTCCATCCATATTGGAATGAAACCACTTATGGAGGACTGGTTGATCTGCAATGTCATGATATATTATGTCTGGCTTCCAGTTGGAGAATATCTGGAAAACTGTTCCTGTGACAAGGGTCTAATACAATATGGACTACACATATGGTGCTCCATGTCCTGCGAGGGATTGCTGTGTTTATATAGCATTCACAGAGCTCCCTGGAAATGGAAATAACATCCTATGTTGAGTGTCCTCATTCAAAAAACAGTTACTGATGTTATCTCTGTTAAACTACAAAAGTTACAGTTGGACTGAATCTGTGATTGTTTTTTCTACTTTTCCATCTTACCATTTGTTTGTTTTTTATGGTGTATGTTTGAATGCCGTTGACCTCATGACTCTGATCTATGGCACATGCAATATTAGGAATTAATTAATATTTGAAAGGGCTAACTGAATTGTATCATCCTTAATATGTTTAGGATGAATAGATTTCATGGGCATGTGGGCATGTTGAGTGAAAAGGTTTGAGAATTACACTTGAATTGATTACATAATCTTGAATGTAAGAATCACTGATATTAAAGCAAGGTGCATTTGTCACACACTTTTAAAGTTACTTGAAATAATGATCAATTAAGGACACTTCCTGGCACACATTGCATGTGACAAATTGGGCTACCAAATAACCATTTGAAATGATGGAAACTTAGGCAGTCAGCTCTTCACACTCTGACAAACTGTGCTACAAATTTGATATTTAGCTTTGAAAGATTGTGTTATATGTGGGCTTTCTAGTGTGGGAAGCTCAGTGTACCTAATGTGTGAACCATGTCAGATTGAACTTCCTCTGTGTGATTCCTAGTTGGGAAATCTCACTGTGCTTGCTCTTCATGCACTACTAAAACTATTTATAGTGAAGGGAGGACATTTTAACCTCTGTTGGAGACCTGAATTTGTTTTGATGCCAACATTGAATTTCCAGTGAGGGAAGTACTTTCAACAGTTGTCAGAGTTGTGAGAAAGTGTGGTATTAGTTGAGGTGTATTTTAGTCTATAACAAGTAATAATGGCACTATTACTGCTAGGTCCAGTAAAGGTTTCAGTAATTTAAACCTGAGCACAACTCCTGGTAGCTACAGCACCAGACAGGCTTAACATATGTGTAAAAAAATATGTAAAGCTTTTAGAAGCATTACAAATATTAAAAAGCAATACAATAAAACATTTACTGAATTTATAAAAAAATAGAGACTATTTTAATGGAAAAAAGTGACACAAAAGAATAAAAATCCAATAAAGGGTACTGGAGATATGTATTTGTAAAGTTTCAAAACAAATAGTGCCAAAATGTGGAAAGCATAAACAGATCACATTAGACCAGGAACAAGGTAAGTTTTAAGGCCGGATATGATAGAGTGTTGTTTGTATGCAAGGTACAGGTTGGTCCCAGTCAAAGAGTTACCCTCTGACTTAGAAAATATCTGAGAAGGTAGAGTCCTCAGCGGGACAGGACAGTAAGCTGTATCTGAACACAGAGTTATTGACGATGGAAAGCTGAAGGACGAGGTCTTAGTGAAGCCGTCAACAAAGGTGGAATAGCTCAGAGTGAGAAAAGTCTAGAGTTCATGCTCAGAGAAAAGTCTAGAGTTCATGCCCAGGAAATAGTCAATGTCAATTTAGATACTGTTCTGCATCAGGTCTGGTGAAGATTTCTACCTTTGGGTTTAGTCTCTGGATGTCGGATTCCTTCATTGAGTTAAGGCTGCAGGCTGTAGCCAGAGAGGGTTGACCTAAGATTCCAGTCGGCATGGGACTGCACAGATTTGTTGTTTCAGAGAAGACAGTGGAGGTCTCTGCACCCTCCGACGATCAGCATGGAAGGTTTCTCCCAATTTTCTGTCGGTTCTCGAGGCAACAATCCTTGAAAAAGTTACTACATTTAAGGATTTAGGGGTAGGCAGGAGGAGTACACTCTGACACCAGTCAAGTGTTCCAGGACCTCAGAAACACCACTTGGGGGTGAGATCAGACTCCAAAGATGCTACAACATGGGTCCAGGGCAGGCCCAGATGTAACTGGTCATCTGGGCTCTCTGAGGAAAATTGGCTTCTTGTAGGTTTTGCTTCCATGTAGCTCAACATGAGGTTAGCCAACTTAATCATGGAATCATTTTCTTTCTCCTGGGTACAAGTAGAAGCAGGTCCAGCTGTTATGGTTCTCCTCACAGGTCACAACAGCAGATGCAGTTCTTCCTCTGTCTCTAAGAGGTCCGGTAATGTTATAAAGAGGGTGCCCTCAGGTGCCACTTTTATGCCTGGCAGAAGCCTGTGGGTGGGGGGTTCCTTCTGGCTTTTCTATGATCAAAACAGAAGAAGGTTCCTTGGGTGACCGTACCCACTTTTTCAGCAGTTCCCACTCAAACAATACCAGTGTGCTCATCTCTACCTTAAATCAAGATGACAAAACCTTATTTCCTTTGTGCAGGGCTCATGTGCCCTCGCTAGGGGTGTGGCCAGGGAAACAAGCAAACCCTCCCCTAGGGACACTCCAAACCGGTTCTGGGAGCAGCTGCTCTCCCACTGAGAGTAGTGTCTGGTTACCTACCAGGAAAATAGAGGGGGCAGGTCCCGGTATGAGCTACATTTACCAGGGACAAGGGAGGCATCCTTTTAAGTAATTTAAGTTCCTAGGCACAGTTCAGGTGGCAAACCTGGCAGGGGAAGGTCAGCCTCTCTTCCTTTGTCTCAGCAATGGAAGCCACTTCACACTTAATCAAAGAGCTATACAACTCCTGAATGACAGTTGGAAGCTAAGGCAAATGTGTTTCTAGAGGCTTAAGGCATGCAGGTGGTAACTTTTTAAAAGTAACTTTTCTGAAATATGTGTTATGAAACTGTCTTTATAAATTAATTGGATTTTTAATAAATATTTTAAAAGTCCAAGAAGAGCCTATTTAAGTATTTCTTAGATGGCGACAACATTATTTAATTTTAACATTAGCACCAATGATTTCCTAGTAGAAATTCTATCCCTGTAACAGTGAAATTATCTTTTTAGGCCTTCTCACCACTTTACTTCAAATATGTATATGTCTTACTCTTAAATGCAATGCACCCTGCTTTATGGGCACTTGGGGCTAACTTACGGGTGATTTAATAATATTTAAAAAGAGGGTTTAGGCCTGTCAAAAGCAAAGGGATATTTTGACAGGATGAAAGTTTAAACCTGCACACTCAACTTAGTGATGGCAGGCCTGCAGCCATTTTTTGCATTGTGAATTTAGTGATGGCACACTATGGTGGTCATTCTGACCTCGGCGGTAAAAGGCGCCTACCGCCGGTCAGAAATCCTCCATAATTCCGCCGCGGTCGCGGTAACCCGCCACGGTCATTCTGACCCGCAGCAGCCAAACCTCCGAAAATCCGACAGCCACAACAGACCGCCAGACCAGCGGTCGGCGGAAAAGTGGAGGTGACCAAACCTCCACCGTCACCCCAACAGAAATACGCCCATGCCATTACGACCCACGAATCCACGCGGCGGTCTTTCAAACGCGGTTTTCCATTGGCGGTATACACCGCCGCGCTCAGAATACACACAAACGAACAAAACTCAGCCACATTGGACGATTTGAATTCCACACACCTGATACACATACACACACCACTCCCACACACACAATACAATATAAAACACACACCCACATCACCCACAAACCCCTTCGACCAAAATCCAAAAAGAAGCACTGAGAGACACAGCAGCGATCACAGAACACCATCACACAGAGGCACACTACACCATCACCCACACAATATCCACACACAAAACAACACACACCACCACACTCAACACACTTAACTACACATACTCCACCCCACACATCATACACACCACTCCATGGCACCCCAAAGACACCCCCGCTTCTCAGACGAAGAACTCAGGGTCATGGTGGAGGAAATCGTTCGGGTAGAGCCCCAGCTCTTCGGCACACAGGTCCAATACACCAGCATTGCCCGGAGGACGGAGCTATGGCAGAGGATTGTCGACAGGGTCAACGCTGTGGGACAGCACCCCAGAAATCGGGAAGACATCAGGAAGCGATGGAACGACCTACGGGGGAAGGTGCGTTCCATGGTATCCAGGCACAACATCGCCGTGCAGAAGACTGGCGGAGGACCCCCACCCCAACCCCCACAATTTACAACATGGGAGGAGGAAGTCTTGAACATCCTGCATCCTGACGGCCTCGCAGGAGTCGGCGGAGGAATGGATTCTGGTAAGTTGAAGCTTCAATACTGCTTCCCCCCCACCTGCATGCCAAATCATACCCCAACCCTCACCCCCATCCTCGAACCCCACCCTCACCCCCACCCCCATCCTCACCCCCACCCTCACCCCCACCACCATCCTCACCCCCACCACCATCCTCACACCCACCTCCAGCACACCTATTCCCTGCCAATGTCTCACCATCACAACCCACACATCCCAAAACCTAGGCCTGCATGCGTCCACTAAGCATGGACACCCATCACCAAAGCATGCCCAATGCATATACACATCCCCCCCACAAGCCACCCTCACCAAAGCCCCCACACACGAATGCCAGCACTTGGGGACACGGGAACCCACAGATACACCCATATGGCACACATTGAAACTATAACCATACCTCTATACCCCTGCAGGACCCGACCGCCAACACACCGCCACGGAGGGCCCAGAATTCTCCACACCCCCCACCCAAGAGGCCGTCAGCGATGACAGCAGCTCTGTCGACCTGGACACTGATGACCAGCCCGGACCATCGGGGACCTCTGGACAGTCGGTTCCCCTCACACAGGCACAGGCCACTACAGACCCAAACCCCTCTGGGAACACCAGCACAGCTCCCACCCAGCGGGCCCATGCCTCTGTCTCCAGGGCGCGTCAATCTGCGGTGTGTCTACCACTACAGGGCACCCAGGATAACCCACCACCCCAACAACATCAGGGACCTGGGGGCAGTGGTAGTGGGCACACCGGCCAGGGGGCAGAGGCCCAGGGAAACAGGGCAACTCGGAGGGCAGCTGTGCGACAGGGGGGGGACGGGCCCAGGGAACCCACTCTCCATGAGGCCCTCACCACCATCATGGGAGCATACAGCCGCTCCCAGGAGACGATGGCGACGGTACTGGCCAGGTTCCAGGAGATCCAGGTACTGCAGGAGGAACACTATCGGGGGTACAGGGAGGACATCAGAGCCCTCACCTCCACCCTGGTTACCATGGTAGGGCTGCTGCAGGAACTCATCAACACCAGGACGGACACTCAACAACAACAAAGGGCCCCTGCCACTAGCCTGGACCAAGAACAGCCAACCACCTCCGCCGGCGCTAGTGGACAGGAGGCCCCCGCACAACAGCAGCCCACCAGACCCCCACCTCCTGCAGGAGAAGAACCACCCCGCAAGAGGGCCCTGAGATCTCGCAAGAAGACAGAGTAGGATGTCAAGACCCCCGCCAGCAAAGGATACCACCTGATGTCATCCCACTGTCCCACATTGTCACCCTGTCCATCCTTGAACTGCCCATGCTCCATCTCTCCACAGGCCTATGGACAATGCACCTGTGTGACTGTTACTCTGGACTCTGCCATGGACATTCCTTCACCATAGCCCCCACCCACTTGAAACCACCCATCCCATTTTGAGCACTGAAATAAACACCTATTTTGCACAAAACTATCTGGCTGTGATTTCAAAATATTGTAATTGACATGACAGTGCAAATATGTCCTTGTACATAGTGAAGTCAACAAACAGCTGCCACAAAGCTGTAGTCCATGGGGAAACGAAGCACAGGACTCGTAGTGGGGACCCCAGATCTGAAATAGGGAGGGAAAAGCCACAACTCAGTCATCATACACTGGGGCAAATAGACAGGCAGCAGAGATGCAGGAGAGTAGTTTACATTTACTAAATTATGTTTGAATTGTTACCTGTGTCCTATTGGAAGTACTGTGCAATGATTCTGTCCCTGTTGTCTGTTTCATCCCCGTCGTCTTCCTCCTCTTCACTCTCCACAGGTTCCACAGCTGCCACAACACCACCATCTGGACCATCCTCCTGCAGGAAAGGCACCTGGCGGCGCAAAGCCAGGTTGTGAAGCATGCAGCAGGCCACGATGATGTGACACACCTTCTTAGGTGAGTACATTAGGGATCCACCTGTCATATGCAGGCACCGAAACCTGGCCTTTAGGAGGCCGAAGGTGCGTTCGATCACCCTCCTAGTACGCCCATGGGCCTCATTGTACCGTTCCTCTGCCCTGGTCCGGGGATTCCTTACTGGGGTCAGTAGCCACGACAGGTTGGGGTACCCAGAGTCCCCCAATAGCCATACACAGTGTCTCTCTAGCTGTTCCATCACGTAAGGGATGCTGCTATTCCTTAGGATGTAGGCGTCATGCACTGACCCAGGGAATTTGGCATTTACATGCGAGATGTACTGGTCAGCCAAACACACCACCTGGATGTTCATGGAATGGTAACTTTTTCTGTTCCTGTACACCTGCTCCCTGTCTCTTGGGGGAACCAAAGCCACATGGGTCCCATCAATGGCACCAATGACGTTGGGAATATGTCCAAGGGCATAGAAATCACCCTTCACTGTAGCCAATTCGCCCACCTCAGGGAAAAGGATGTAGCTCCTCATGTATTTCATCAGGGCAGACAACACTCTGGATAACACCTTCGAAAACATGGGCTGAGACATCCCAGAAGCAATTCCCACTGTTGTCTGAAATGACCCACTTGCCAAGAAATGGAGTACTGACAGGACCTGCACCAGAGGGGGAATCCCTGTGGGTTGGCGGATGGGGGACATCAGGTCGGGCTCCAGCTGGGCACACAGTTCATGTATAGTGGCACGGTCAAGCCGGTAGGTCAGGATAATGTGGCGTGCTTCCATTGTCGACAGGTCCACCAGCGGCCTGTACACGGGAGGATTCATCCGTCTCCTCGCCAAACCCACGGACGGTGCCTAGGAAGGACAACATGGAGCACACAGTCAAGCAACCCACAGGTACGTACTCACAGCTTGCACAGTAAACGATTCTCTATGCAGTGAATGGCGTGTCTGAGTGGCTATGCAAGGCCTAGGCCTGTGTGACGCAGTTGAAATTGAGCCATGTGGACCCTCGAAATGGCGGCTGCCTGACCTGTGAAGTGTGACAATGGGATGTGAGGTCAATGCGCTGGCGTGGCACAACGCGGCGGTCGGCGGTCGAAGACCGCGGCGCGAAGCCGCATTGGTTAACATTGAAGCCTATGGGTTTCAGGAGCCAATGGCGAAGGGCGCCGGCGGTGGCGGTACGCACCGCCGCGGTACGCACCGCCGCGGGCGTGACCGCCATTTTCTATCGACTTATTCACTCGCGACTTGAACTTTCACAGGAGAGGACCTATACTGCAAGTGTTGCTGTGACCTCGGTCTGGAAGGGACAATGGCTGCTGCGCCTGGGGAAAGGGCCCCTGCCTTCACTGGAGAAGAGTTGGAGAAACTTGTGGATGGGGTCCTCCCCCAGTATGCGCTACTCTACGGTCCTCCAGACCAACAAGTGAGTTTAATTCAATATGGATTTGGGGCCACTGGCTGGCTTGGGGGCCTGGCGGGGGGCCTGGCGGGGATGGGGGGCATGTTGGGCCTGGCGGGGGGCATGGCGGGGGGCCTGGCGGGGATGGGGGGCATGTTGGGCCTGGCGGGGGGCCTGGCGGGGGGCCTGGCGGGGATGGGGGGCATGTTGGGCCTGGCGGGGGGCATGGCGGGGGGCCTGGCGGGGATGGGGGGCATGTTGGGCCTGGCGGGGGGCCTGGCGGGGATGGGGGGCATGTTGGGCCTGGCGGGGGGCCTGGCGGGGATGGGGGGCATGTTGGGCCTGGCGGGGGGGCCTGGCGGGGGGCCTGGCGGGGATGGGGGGCATGTTGGGCCTGGCGGGGGGCCTGGCGGGGATGGGGGGCATGTTGGGCCTGGCGGGGGGCCTGGCGGGGATGGGGGGCATGTTGGGCCTGGCGGGGGGCATGGCGGGGGTCCTGGCGGGGATGGGGGGCGTTGGGCCACTGGCAACGAAAATGCAGACAAACTTGAACGTGGTATTTCTCCCTCCCTGTACGTGTCACATAGGTCCGCGCCCATGAGAAGATCGGGATTTGGCGTGCCATCGCCAAGGAAGTCCGGACCCTGGGGGTCCACCATCGACGGGGCACCCACTGCCGCAAGAGGTGGGAGGACATCCGCCACGGGACCAAGAAGACCGCCGAGTCTCTGCTGGGGATGGCCTCCCAACGTAGGCGGGGTGCCTGCCGTCAACTGACCCCCCTGATGTTCCGGATCCTGGCGGTGGCCTACCCTGATTTGGATGGGCGCGTGAGGGCAGCACAGCAGACACAAGGGGGTGAGTACAAGCATAATCTACTCTGTTGTCGCGCAGTGGAGGTGTCTGGGTGGGGGAGGAGGGCTGTGGGTCCCCCTAGGCCAGGGCGATATCTGTAGGCTGGGCACCCCCGTAAGCCCCTGTGTCCCCAGCCACCACCCTCAGTAGTGTGCCAGTACAGCCAACCCTGGGCAGTGTCATCCATGGGTGCAGTTGTCAACTCTAGGCGTGTAGGGCATGTTCCACGGAATGCGTAGCGGACCCCAAGTGCGCAACTTAGTGCAGGGGGCATCTGTGTCTGTCATGTCCGCTAACTGTACCGGTGATCCATGTACTCAAAATCGCTTTATTTCTCTCTCCCCCCCCCTTTTTGTTTGTCTTTCTGTGCTTGTGTGCATCAGCATCATCAGGCGGAGGAGAAGTGGCATCGGGGCAGGAGGGAGCTGCATCTCACATGGCCCAGGAGGGCCATGCCACAGAGTCTGACTGGACCAGTGAGACGGAGGGCGAGGGGAGCTCCACAACGGGGACGACTGGACCCTGCAGCGACACGGACACGTCCTCGGAAGGGAGCTCCCTTGCGGGGGTGGCACCATCCGTGCCCCCCGCCATTACAGGTACAGCCGCCACCCAGCGCACCATCTCCGCCCTCCCAGCAGCCCCTCAGCGTTCGCCCCGTGCCCGCTCTGCCAGGAAGCCGGGCATCTCCTTCGCCCCAGGCACCTCAGGCCCTGCCCCTGTTACCCCCGCTGCCCTCAGTGAGGAGGTCATTGACCTCCTCCAAACGCTCATTGTTGGGCAGACTACCCTTTTGAATGCCATCCAGGGGGTGGAGAGGGAGGTTCATCGCAGCAATGCGTACCTGGAGGGCATTCATTCGGGTCAGGCTACCCATCAGCGATCGTTCCAGGCTCTGGCCTCAGCACTGACGGCAGCCATTGTCCCTGTCTCCTGCCTCCCTCTACTAACTCCCTCCTCCCAGTCTCCTGTTCCTCTGCATGTCCCACCCACACCATCAGACCAGCCTGCACACACCTCAACACCCAAGAGCAGCTCATCCAAACATAAGCACCACAGATCACGCAGACATTCACACAAGCAACATTCCGATGCAGACATGCCAACAGTCACTACCACCTCTGTGACCCCCACCTCCTCGTCTCCCTCCTCCCTCCCTGTGACGTCTACACTCACACCTTCATTCACCTCACCATCAGCCAGTGTTTCCATCACCAGCACACCCTCCAGTACAGTCCGCACACGTGCAGTCACCACCCCCACTGCCATTTACACGTCCCCTGTGTCCTCTCCCACTGTGTCTGTCACCCCCTCTTCCACACCACACAAACGCAGCCACCCACCCACCCAACAGCCATCCACCTCACGACAGCCTCCCGCTCCTGCACCTGCACCCAAAGACAGCAAACTTGTCTCGCCTACAACCACATCCTCTCCCTCCACTCCAATACCCACTGTACCTACCACTATCCATTGTCCCAAGAAAATCTATCTCTCTACTGCTACCTTCTTTCCTGACCCTGAGCCCCCCCCCTCCTTCTCGTTGGGGTAAGAAGAGCACCTCAGCCACCACCAGCCCTGCAGCCCCCTTGACAAGGGTGCAGGGGTATTGGAGCCCACCAGCCCGCAGGTCTGGATCTTCGCCCAGCAGCAAGGGGACAGCCAGCCCACCCCCTGGGAAGAGGAGCAGAAGGCGGAAGGGCCGCCGCAGGAGCCCGGGTTCTATATCCCCCCAGGACACTAGCCAGCCACCGTCAACAGCCACAGCTCCAAAGGGAGGAAAGAGCCACAGACTCCCGACTAAGGAGGGCAAGGGCAGCAAGGCGGAGAAGTCAGGCAGCAGGCCTGCTGCCCATGGAGGACCCGTCACAGCTGCCCAGGAGGAGCCCGCAACCCCCATAGCCGCTGCCCATGGAGGACCCGTCACAGCTGCCCAGGAGGAGCCCACCACCCCCATAGCCGCTGCCCAGGGAGGACCCAGCCCAGCTGGCCAGGAGGGCCCCACCACCCACAGCCCAGGTGGGCATTGAAGGAGCACCATCCCCGCTGCCCAGGAGGGCACCACCAGGCAATGAGCAGTTGGCCATAGAATGGCCGCCGTCTCCAGCACCGCTCCGCTGGGGACCGCCGTCTCAAGAACCGCTGAACTGGGCCCTTCAAGGCAAGAACCGCTGAACTGGGCCCCGCCGTCTCCAGCACCGCTCCGCTGGGGACCGCCGTCTCAAGACCAGCTGAACTGGGCCCTTCAAGGCAGGAACCGCTGAACTGGGCCCTTCAAGGCAGGAACCGCTGAACTGGGCCCTTCAAGGCAAGAACCGCTGAACTGGGCCCTTCAAGGCAAGAACCGCTGAACTGGGCCCGCCGTCTCCAGCACCGCTCCGCTGGGGACCGCCGTCTCAAGAACTGCTGAACTGGGCCCTTCAAGGCAGGAACCGCTGAACTGGGCCCTTCAAGGCAAGAACCGCTGAACTGGGCCCTTCAAGGCAGGAACCGCTGAACTGGGCCCTTCAAGGCAGGAACCGCTGAACTGGGCCCTTCAAGGCAAGAACCGCTGAACTGGGCCCTTCAAGGCAAGAACCGCTGAACTGGGCCCCGCCGTCTCCAGCACCGCTCCGCTGGGGACCGCCGTCTCAAGAACCGCTGAACTGGGCCCTTCAAGGCAAGAACCGCTGAACTGGGCCCTTCAAGGCAAGAACCGCTGAACTGGGCCCTTCAAGGCAAGAACCTCTGAACTGGGCCCCGCCGTCTCCAGCACCGCTCCGCTGGGGACCGCCGTCTCAAGACCTGCTGAACTGGGCCCTTCAAGGCAGGAACCGCTGAACTGGGCCCTTCAAGGCAGGAACCGCTGAACTGGGCCCTTCAAGGCAGGAACCGCTGAACTGGGCCCTTCAAGGCAGGAACCGCTGAACTGGGCCCTTCAAGGCAAGAATCGCTGAACTGGGCCCTTCCAGGCAAGAACCGCTGAACTGGGCCCCGCCGTCTCCAGCACCGCTCCGCTGGGGACCGCCGTCTCAAGAACCGCTGAACTGGGCCCTTCAAGGCAAGAACCGCTGAACTGGGCCCTTCAAGGCAAGAACCGCTGAACTGGGCCCTTCAAGGCAAGAACCGCTGAACTGGGCCCCGCCGTCTCCAGCACCGCTCCGCTGGGGACCGCCGTCTCAAGAACCGCTGAACTGGGCCCTTCCAGGCAAGAACCGCTGGCCCTTTGGCAGACGTGGCAGGGCAGGATCAGTCTCGGGCAGGGCTGCAGGATGTCCTCTGGCCAACATGCCTCCTCCAGTGGCAGTGGAGTCTGTTATGGACTGTTTGGACTGTGGCTTTGCACTCCCCAGGATGGCCCAGTGGGCAGGCCACCCACTGTATGGACTGTATGGACTGTGGCTTTGCACTCCCCAGGATGGGCCAGTGGGCAGGCCACCCACTGTATGGGCTGTATGGACTGTGGCTTTGCACTCCCCAGGATGGGCCAGTGGGCAGGCCACCCACTGTATGGGCTGTATGGACTGTGGCTTTGCACTCCCCAGGATGGCCCAGTGGGCAGGCCACCCACTGTATGGACTGTATGGACTGTGGCTTTGCACTCCCCAGGTTGGCCCAGTGGGCAGGCCACCCACTGTATGGACTGTATGGACTGTGGCTTTGCACTCCCCAGGATGGGCCAGTGGGCAGGCCACCCACTGTATGGGCTGTATGGACTGTGGCTTTGCACTCCCCAGGATGGCCCAGTGGGCAGGCCACCCACTGTATGGACTGTATGGACTGTGGCTTTGCACTCCCCAGGATGGCCCAGTGGGCAGGCCACCCACTGTATGGACTGTATGGACTGTGGCTTTGCACTCCCCAGGATGGCCCAGTGGGCAGGCCACCCACTGTATGGACTGTTTGGACTGTGGCTTTGCACTCCGCAGGATGGGCCAGTGGGCAGGCCACCCACTGTATGGACTGTGGCTTTGCACTCCCCAGGATGGGCCAGTGGGCAGGCCACCCACTGTATGGACTGTATGGACTGTGGCTTTTCACTCCCCAGGATGGGCCAGTGGTCATGGAGTCCCCTCGTGGATCTGGCGTCGTGTACTCAAGTGGCTGAGGTGCCCCCCCTTCCCTTCCCCCTGAGGTGCCTGTCCTTTTTTCTTTCTGATGCCCCTGCAGTGTTCTCTCCGTGGAGTTCTTGTCGTGGGACTGGGCCTTGCCCCTTTGCTCAGGACCCCTGTGGTCCACGGACAGTGGTTGGACTACATATAGTAGATGTATATATTTTGTACATAGTTTATTTATTTATTTGGATTACTGCTGTCCATTTTTCAATATATCTGCCCGTTTAAGATCTCTTCTTTTGGTCTTTGCATTATTTCGGAGGGGGGGGTTTGTGGGTTGTGACAGTGATCTGTGGGAATGCATTGATGTGTGTGTTGTAGTGGGTGTGGGTGGGTGGGTGTGTGCCGGTAATCTTTTCCCTCCCCTGTGTCGTAGGTGCAGTACTCACCGATGTCTTCCGCGCCGCCGGGCGTGCTCCTGGTACAGGAGCAGGTATAGGAGTGCGGGGATGACCTGTAACTCGGGTTCCATACTGCCGGAATCTCGCGTGGAGTATGTGGAGGTGAGCGTTTTCCCGTTCGTAGTCTGTTTCCGCCGTGTTTTTATCGGCGGTGCTCCCGCCCCGGAAAAGGTGGCGGATTGGTGGGTCGTGATAGGGTGGGCGGTACATTGTCTGCCGCCTGGCTGTTGGCGGTGACCGCCGCGCTGTTTGTTTGTTCCGCCGTGGCGGGCGGAGTGTTAATGCGGCGGGCTGTGTTGGCGGTTCCCGCCAGGGTCAGAATTGCATATTTTGGACCGCCGGCCTGTTGGCGGGTTGGCCGCCGCTTTATCACCGACCGCCAGGGTCAGAATGAGGGCCTATGTGCTGTAGTCCACCAGTGACAATTAACTTACAGGCCCTGGGTGCACCTGTTACCATATACTAGAGACTTAAAGATAAGTTAAATATGCCACATAAACATATTTTTGGGGTCAGAGCACATGCACTGATGCCTGGTTAGCAGAGCCCTAGGGCACAGAGTGAACAAAACAGCAGCATCGGTCCAAATAATGGTGGTGATTATGTCAAAAGGGGGCATTTTCCTACAAGAGCCATGACAGATAGTGCGGTCTACATGTAATTTTCTCTACAAGAAGTGCATATTGTCTACTGTTTAAGCCCATACAGATAGCACTGTCTAACAGGGCACTTCAGTGAGGGTCACTTAGTCTGTCTGCAGTTTGATCCCTTACACTTTATGGTGCATTTCTGGGAATCACAGCAGGAGGTATGCACCCTGTCTCTGTTTGAACGCTGAAATACTGAGCTCGGTGAGTCAGCTCTTCATGGTCTGACAGATTAGGCAGAAAGCACACCTTGTCAGCGGTTTCAGCTCTAACAGATTGGACTGCCTACAGACAATTAAAGTGAGGGGGTATATCCTATCAACTGGTCAAGCCTTGCCAGATTGTGCTACCTGTGGGACTCAGGGATGGAAGATAAAATGCCAGATATACAAGGCCTCAGAGCATCTTTGCGTCACACTAACATCATATTTTTATGCTCATTTGGTGTTAAGAAGGCCATTCTCCTTCACCATATTTACAAAGTGGCAAAATGCTAGCTGTTAGAAATGGGTTCTCTGGTTGGCAGTCAGTTTGTACTCTGTCTAAATATTTGTACCAACACACACAGTAACACAGTGAAAACACCACAAAAGGACTCCACACCAGTTTAGAAAAATAGCTAATATTTATCTAAATCAAACCAGACCACAATGACAAAAATCCAACATACACAAGCAAATATATATATTTTTAAGGTTTTAAGGGGCATATTAATACTCTGTTTGCGCCGGGATTGCGTCGTTTTTTTTTACGCAATTCCGACGCAAAACTAACTCCATATTTATACTTTGGCGTTAGACGCGTCTAGCGCCAAAGTCCATGGAGCTTGCGTCATTTTTTAGCGTGGACACCTACTTTGCGTTAATGATATGCAAGGTAGGCGTTCCCGTCTAAAAAAGTGACTCCGAGGCATGTGCGCCGTATTTACACTCCTGGGCAAAAATGTAGTCCGGGAGTGGGCGGGTCAAAAAAAATGACGTCCAGCCGCTTTTGCGTCGTTTTTTAGCGCCTGGTCAGGGCAGGCTTGAAGGGACCTGTGGGCTCGGAAGGAGCCCAGAGGTGCCCTCCCATGCCCCCAGGGACCCCCCCTGTCACCGTTGCCCACCCCAGGAGGACGCCTAAGGATGGAGGGACCCATCTTAGGGAACATAAGGTAAGTTCAGGTAAGTATTTTTTTTTTTTTTTTTTTTGTGGCATGGGGGGCCTGATTTGTGCCCCCCTACATGCCACTATGCCCAATGACCATGCCCAGGGGACAGAAGTCCCCTGGGCATGGCCATTGGGCAAGGGGGCATGACTCCTGTCTTTGCTAAGACAGGAGTCATTTCAATGGGGGTTGGGAGCCGAAAAAAATGGCGCAAATCGGGTTGAGGCGATAATTTTGCCTCAGCCTGACTTGCCCCATTTTTTGGCGCCCAAGCTCCATATTCCCCTACGCCGGCGCTGCCTGGTGTACGTCATTTTTTTTGACGCACACCAGGCAGCGCCGCCGGCTAACGTCATTGAATAAATACGGCACCCGCATGACGCTTCAGAATGGTGTTAGCCGGCGTTCGATTTTTTGACGCACAACTGCGTTGGCGCAGTTGTGCATCGAAAAGTATAAATATGGCCCTAAGAGTCTCATCAATGGATGCGTTGTTTTAGCACAAAGTACCTGGTATGCATAAAAAATAGAGCTGCACGGGAGAGCGTGCATCGGAAAAGGAAGCAATGCGTTGTTTCTTTACTCACAAGTGAGGCTGCGGGTTGATTCTTTCTCTGCCGGGCAAGAGTTGCTTTGAATCTTTCCTCTTAGGGAAGAGATGCATCGATTTCTGGACAAGCAGGCCAGGGAAAATTTGTGAAAGCTGCGGACTCATGGCAGCAATGAACCGAAGACGAGCTGGTGATGAGTCTATTTTATTGGCGATGCATTTATTTTTCAGCCGCGGTGCAGGCACTGCATTGACTTTTCTGCCTCTCAGGTCCGGTGTGAGAATTTTCTCCTTGGGTTCATAAGCTTCTCCTTTCAAGTGCCCAGGGACTGTATGTGGCACAACGTGGCAGGGTAGGGGTCTCAGCAAGAGACCCCAGGTGCTGGCAGATGAAGTCTTTGATGACCCTGAGACTTTAGAACAGGGGACAAGCTCAGTTCAAGCCCTTGGAGAATCTTCACAAGCAGGATACACAGCAAAGTCCAGTCTTTGTCCTCTTTAGGGCAGAAGCAGCAACTGCAGGCCAACCCAGCAAAGCATACACAGCAAAGGGGCAGTGCTCTTCTTCAGCTCTTCAGCTCTTCTCCTTGGCAGAGGATCTTCTTGGTCCAGGAGTATTATAAAAGTCTAGGGTGTTGGGTCTACTACTTGTACTCATTTCTGCCTTTGAAGTAGGCAAACTTCAAAGGAAAGTCTCTGTTGTTCATATGATCCTGACTTGACCAGGCCTGGCCCCAGACACATACACCAGGGAGTGGGAGACTGCATTATGTGAGGACAGGCATAGCCCTTTCAGGTGTAACTGTCAGCTCTTCCCACCCAACTCTAACCCAGGAGACTCAACAGGATAGGCAGGACACTCCTGTGCTCCCTTTGTGTCACTGTCTAGAGGGAATTTACAAACAGCCCAATGGTCAGTCTGACCCAGACGTGGATTCCACAGGCAGGCAGAGGCTCAGAATAGTTCAGCAAGAAAATACACACTCTCTAAAGTGGAATTTTCAAACGGACAATCTAAAAAACAACTTTACCAAAAGATGTATTTTTAAATTGGGAGTTCACATACCCCAAGCTCCATATCTCTATCTGCTTCCAATGGGAAACTGCACTTAAAAGACGGTTCCAATGTTAACCTATGGGGGAAAATAGGCTTTGCAATAGTGAAAAACGAATTTGGCAGTATTTCACTATCAGGACGTGAAAAACACAACAGTACATGTCCTACTTTAAAATACACTGCAGCCTGCCCATGGGGCTACCTAGAGCCTGCCTTAGGGGTGACGTACATGTAGTAAAACGGAAGGTCTGGTCCTGGTCAGTGGGTACACTGGCCAGGTCGACTTGGCAGTGCAAACTGCACACACAGACACTTCAGTGGCAGGTCTGAGACGTGTTTACAAGGCTACTCATGTGGGTGGCACAATCAGTGCTTCAGGTCCACAAGTAGCATTTGAGTTACAGATCCTGGACAACTCTAGTGCACTTTACTAGGGACGTACTAGTACATCAACTATACCAATCAGGAATAAACAATCATAATCACACTTTACACAGGGAGCACTTGCCCTTTAGCACTTGTCAGCAGTGGTAAAGTGCCAAAAGTACCAAAAACCATCAAAAACAAAGTCCAGCATACAGTCAAAACCACAGGAAGCAGAGGCAAAACGATAGGGAAAAACACAACAAGGATACCAGGTCTAGCACTAGTATTGCACCATTTTGTAACTCCTTGCACCATGTTATTCCTGCACCAGGTATAATGTATGCAAGGGGGCGTTCCCACGTCGGGAGGCCGCAAAATATGACACATTGAAATCTACAAGATTTCACTGCAACATTTTTTCTGTCATTTTTAATGCATGCTCGGGCAGGCGTTAAATTGACAGGCGCATAGTAGACTATGGGCCTCCCTAGTGCTTTGCTGCAATAGCGCCATAATTTAACCCCTAGGGTGCCCAGGACGAGCTGGTCTCGCCCTCGGCAACGGTTGCCCGGTGCAGAGGACGAGACCAGCTCGTCCTGCTATGGGCCTCTGGGGGGAGTGCTAGCGCTCCCCCGATGGCCAAGCACCCCCCTCCCCTGGGCAGGGATGGAAGGGGACTCGCTTCCCCTTCTACCCCACCTGACTCCCCCGTGGCGTTTGATGATGCGCTATCACGCACTGACCTCATCAGAGGCCTTCCCCTCTGCTCTGGAAGCTCAGCTTCCAGCGCCGATCGGAGGAGAAATGGAAAAGCATTTCCCTCCGATCAGGTGGACGGGGCAGAGAGGCATGAAAGGAGAGGAAAGGTCTTTCCTCTCCTTTCATGTCTCTCTGAGCATTTCTGCTGCCATGCGATCGGGCAGCAGAAATGCCACTAGACACCAGGGAATTTTATTTTTTGTGTGTTTATGACATAAGGGAAGCGGCCCCTTAGGCAAGGGCCGCTCCCCAGGGGGGCAATTTTTTTAATGCTATTTGAGTTATTATAATTAGGACGATCTGCCCCCATAGGGGGCAGAAAACCCTAGACACCAGGGATTTTTTTTTTTTTTTTTTATGTGTGGAGCGACCCCTTAGGCAAGGGTTGCTCCCCTGGGGGCAAAATTATATTTAGGCCATTTCTGCCCCCCTTGGGGGCAGATCGGCTTATTTTTATTAGGCCAATCTGCCCTCAAGGGGGGCAGAAAGGGTCGCTCCTCTTGGGGGGCAAATTTATGTTAGTCCATTTGGACTCCCCTTGGGGGCAGTTCAGCCTATTTCTATTAGGCCAATTTGCCCCCGGGGGCAGAAACCACTCAGGCACCAGGGATTGGGATGTGTGTATGTGTGTGTTTTGTCTGGGGAGGCAGCCCCTTGGGCAAGGGTCGCTCCCCATAGGGGCAAATTACTGTTGGACATATCGGCCCCCCTTGGGGGCAGATTGGCCAATTTTTGGAAGGCCCACCTGCCCCCAAGGGGGGCAGAAAGCCCACCAGAGACCAGGGAAGATTTGTTTTTCAAAATAAGAGGGTGGGGTTATGGCATACCCCCACCCCAAATACATGGGGCCAAAGTTGTTTTACCCAGCAGTGGGCAGATGGGGCAATTACCCCCGATCCACACCCGGAGGGGGGCAGAAAGTCTACTAAATGCCATGAAATTGAAAAAAAACAAAAAATAGTGTGGTGGTGGCTACCAACCAGTATGGGCATGGTTATGCCCCCACCCCAACTGAAGGGAGTAACAGTCTTTCAGCTCCCCCCACATACTAAAACATATTATCTCACGGCAAGCAAGTGGACATTTGATTATTTGGGGCTTTGGTTTTACATTTGTGCCATGAGAGCTTGGATAACTCTCAAAATCGTCCCACTTGGAATGGTGAGGGCTGCACTTTTTGGACTTTGGGACGCTGCCATGTAGAAAAATCCACAAGACCTAGACACATCTGAAAACTAAACATCTGGGTGAGTCCAAAGTGGTGTGCTTCACATGCAGCCTGCACGATTTTCTTACCCACAATGCCCTGCAAACCTCCAACTTTGCTGGAAATCACACATTTTTCCCCATTTTTGAGATGGAACCTTTCGGAATCTGCAGGAATCCACAAAATTCCTACCACCCAGCATTGTCTCATCTATACCGATAAAAATTCTGCTGCACTTGTAGCCTAAAAATGTTTTTTTTCAAACTGCCCTTATGGACCCACTTTGGTTCCCCCTCAAATTTGACATGTTTTTGGTTCTTCCCTGTTACAAGCACTTGGCCCACCTACAAAAGTGAGGTATCATTTTTACCGGGAAACTAAGGGGAATGTTCGTGGTAGGAAATGTGTCCCGGTGGGGTGATCCCGCACAGAAATGTGGGAAAAGTTTGATTTTTTAGCTAAATTTGAGGTTTGCTGAGGATTCTGGATAAGAAAACATTGGGGGATCCACGCAAATCACACCTCCCTGGACTCCCTCGGAAGTCTAGTTTTTAGAAATGCATAAGTTTGGTAGGTTTCCTTAGGTGCCGGCTGAGCTAGAGGCCAAAATCAACAGGTAGGCACTTAGCAAAAAACACCTGTTTTATTTGGGAAAATGTGATGTGTCCACGTTGTGTTTTGGGGCATTTCCTGTCGTGGGAACTAGGCCTACCCACACAAGTGAGGTATCATCTTTATCGGGACACTTGGAGGAATGCTGGGTGGAAGGAAATTTGTAGTTCCTCTCAGATTCCAGAAATTTCTGTCCCCGAAAAATGAGGAAAAGGTGTTTTTTTACCCAAATGTTGAGGTTTGCAAAGGATTCTGGGTAACAGAACCTGGTGAGAACCCCACAACTCACCCATTCGTGGATTCCCCTAGGTCTCTACTTTAAAAAAATGCACAGGTTTGGTAGGTTTCCCTAGGTGCCGGCTGAGTTAGAGGCCAAAATCCACAGGTAGGCACTTTGCAAAAAACACCTCTGTTTTCTTTGGGGAAAATGTGATGTGTCCACGCTGTGTTTTGGGGCATTTGCTGTCGCAGGCGCTAGGCCTACCCACACAAGTGAGGTACCATTTTTATCAGGATACTTGGGGGAACATAGAATAGCAAAACCAGTGTTATCGCCCCTTGTCTTTCTCTACATTTTTTTCTTCCAAATATAAGACAGTGTGTAAAAAAGACATCTAATTGAGAAATGCCCTGTAATTCACATGTTAGTATGGGCACCCCGGAATTCAGAGATGTGCAAATAACCACTGCTCCTCAACACCTTATCTTGTGCCCATTTTGGAAATACAAAGGTTTTCTTGATACCTGCTTTTCACTCTTTATATTTCAGCAAATGAATTGCTGTATACCCAGTATAGAATGAAAAGCCACTGCAAGGTGCAGCTCATTTATTGGCTCTGGGTACCTAGGGTTCTTGATGAACCTACAAGCACTATATATCCTTGCAACCAGAAGAGTCCAGCAGCCGTAACGGTATATTGCTTCCAAAAATCTGACATCGCAGGAAAAAGTTACAGAGTAGAACGTAGAGAAAAATGGCTGTTTTTTTTACCTAAATTTCAATATTTGTTTTATTTCAGTTGTTATTTTCTGTAGGAAACCCTTGTAGGAGCTACACAAATTACCCATTGCTGAATTTAGAAGTTTGTCTACTTTTCAGAAATGTTTAGGTTTCTGGGATCTAGCATTGGTTTCACACCCATTTCTGTCACTGACTGGAAGGAGGCTGAAAGCACAAACAATCGTAAAAATGGGCTATGTCCCAGTAAAATGTCAAAGTTGTGTTGAAAAATTGGGTTTTCTGATTCAAGTCTGCCTGTTCCTGAACGCTGGGAAGCTGGTGATTTTAGCTCTGCAAACCCTTTGTTGATGGCATTGTCAGGGGAAAAACCTCAGGCCTTCTTCTGCAGCCCTTTATTCCCATTTCTTTTTTTTAACTAAATTTTCTCTGTATTTTGGCTAATTTCTTGGTCTCCTTCAGGGGAACTCATAAAGTCTGAGTACCTCTAGTATCCCTAGGATGTTGGAAAAAAAAGACGCAAATTTGGCGTGGGTAGCTTATGTAGACAAAAAGTATGAGGGCCTAAGCGGGCCCTGCCCCAAATCGCCCCAAAAAAGGCCTGGCACCTGAGGGGGAAAAGGCCTGGGAGCGAAGGGGTTAATGCATTAATCCTGCAATGCGCCTCAATAGCATCATTAAATATAATGCTATTGTGGAAACGAGTGCCACGTTGAGCTGTATTGTAAATACGGTGCACACATGGTGACGTTGTGGGGGGGGCACAAGAAAAGTAGACCATTAAAGCTGATGCATCACTTTCTTGTAAATCTGGCCCTAAGTCTGTCAGCTGTTTCTTACTTGATAGATTGTTTCATCAATGGGATTCTCACAAGAATAATCTCTGAATCTCAGCTTTTCCAGAACTACTGAATGCTATTTCCAGTGAGGAAGGAGTGCTCTTAATTGTTTGAGACATCTCTGTTTGTACTACGCAGTAGAGATTTTCAGGCAGGGAAGTACTCCATGATATCTGTCTGTGCCTGGACTGATTATGAGGTGTACATGAAATTTATATTGGAAATGCACCCTGCCGCCTGCTTAAACCCTTTCAAGTTGTGTATCTTATATTGGAATAGCGGCTGGGGTGTGCCTCCTGCCAGCTATTTCACCCCTGAGAGATAGTACTGTCTGTCTAGGATTTACAGTGGTAAATCAATCCTGTCAGCTCACAGAATAAACTATGATAAGGATTTTTCAGTGAAGTTTCCTTAGTTCATCAACAGTTGGAGCCCTGACGGTTTCTGAAGCATCTGTGGCATTCTCACCAGAAGTGCATTGTGTCTGGCTGAGTGAGCAATGACAGACTGAGTTGCTAAACAAAGGAATCTCAGGTAATTTGTGCTTAATTCTCTGACAGATCAGGCATCTTATGTGGGACTCCAAGTACTGAAAGCACATCCTGTCAGCTGTTCAAGCCCTGGCAGACACTACTACCTGTTTGAAATTTTCAATGGGCAAAAATAAACTGTCAACTGCTTGAATACTGATAGAGCTGCCCTACTAGGGATTTCCAGTGTAAAAGTACAACCTGTCAGGTGTTCAAACCATGACTAAGTGCAGGTATGTCACTCCATAATCAGAGACACGCCCTCTTAACCGTTTGAGCCCCTGACATGCCGAGCCATTTACATTGGAATTTCAGTGAGTGAGAGCTTTGTTTAATGAAAAGCACTGGTCATTCCTTGAAATGGCTCCCTCAATTAATGAAAATGAACATTTTTGAATAATATTCACATTTAAATACTTCAGTATTAAAATGAACATTTTAGAATAATATTCATATTTAAATCCTTTAGTAAGTTGTCATTCTTATGTATGTCAAGCTCAGTATAAGGCCACACATAGAACTTTTTTGCACATCATATACAATGGCCTTGCATGAACATGCAACTATTCTGTAAACAACACTGTCTATGTAGCCATATCCTATTTATGAGACACCCTGTGCTGAAAGAGTGTTTTCTTACTTACAGCTAGACAGTTAATACAGCTCTTATTTTTGATAGTGGCTCTTCCAGGTGTGATTACTGCAATACTTTCTGAAGCGTTAAAACAGTAGCAAGACTTGTGAAATTGATGTTGCTCCTGGTTTTACAGAAGAGCAATTATCAGTGACTGGGGAAACACCTTCTAGATTAGTGGTGTCCAACGTAGATCCATAAGATTGGGCCAAGATTTAAGAGTGCCTACGTCATTTCTATCTGCATTTTTAATGTCTGCTAAAAGCAGGCGTTAAAAGGAGGCTCCCATTGTTTTTAATGGGCCTCTGGGTGCTTTGCAGGATTAATTTTGATGCTAATCCTGCAAAGCGCCAGAATAGCATAAAAAATTATGACGTTAGTACCCCTGAGGAGCTCCATGGTGCACCGTATTTGAAAAATGGTGCACACATGGTGGCGTTAAGGCGGCACTAAGGGGTGCAAGAAAGGTGGTGCTGAACTAGGTGCAGCACCACTTTTCATAAATCTGCCCCTTGGATTCATGCCAGATTTTCAGGATAACTACTGATGATGCAAATAAGTCTCATTGAGATTTATTGCATGTGTGTTCATTATACGTTAGGAGTCTAAAAACACAGTAGGGATCTGGCCCTCTGTCTCCTTCGTTTGACTCATTTGTGCTAGTTAGTTAAGGAGTGGTTCTAAATGCGGGGACGGCCACCAACATCCTCAACCACTTCTATTTTACTCTTCTATTAATTTTGGAGCCTGTGATATCTCTTAAACAGTGTCTATATTAATCAAAAATAAATGTTACACTATACATTGTGAGTGAGCAGTGAAAAGATAATGTTTATATTGTGAAGTAAAAGTCAAGGACCAGATTTACTAAGAATTCATGCAACTTAGCACAGCAAAGGAAGTGCTGTGCTGAGTTGAATGAAAGGAAGAGAGAAGAAATTATCCATATTTACAAAGGTATGGCGCAGTTCAACTGGCTTTGTACTGGCATACTTTGGGCTGCCTCAAGTCAAAGCAGGCCCTTTAGCGCCATGGCACAAGGGTGCCTGCGTAAATGTCAGGATACTTTTAGTGCAGTACGGTACATACAGGATACCTTCCTGCACAAAAACTATCCTTTGATGGCATTTACTCTTTGTATTTGTGCTGCAGCATGCAGGATACATTTAAAGAGGAGGTAACGAGGAGAAATAACAATATTTCTTATCATTACCTCGGTAGGTACACCATTTTGGTGCAAACTTACATTTGCAAATATTTGCAAATATGGAGTTATGTCAAAATTCATGAGCTGATGCACAGAAATGCCCATGCTCCAACTATGTAATTCCTACCTGACGCAAGGTTACACAAGGCAGCGCTATGAGCTGTCTAGCCTTACGTTTTTTTACAAAACTACCCAAAAGCCACAGAAATCTGACTTTATGTGGCTTCTAAAATACCAAAATAGATTTTGTATCGGGCTGTGCCAAAAAAGTGATGCATCCCCAAAGCAAACTAGTAAATCTGAGCCCAAATGACTTATCCCATGTGCCTTTAGCTTGACCATGGCTAAATAATATTTTACAAGATGAAAAACAAATCTGTTTTATTTTATTGTGTATCACCCTCTTGGGTAATAGTGTGCTTCACAAATACACATAACATGTCTGCTAAAAGGGAGATGAGAGAGTGATGGATCATATCCTGACACTACAAATCACCCAAGCTCAAGTGTACCCTTCCCTATCCTGATCATGAATTCTGTATTTATCTCGCTCTTCATATCCATGGATTCCTAATCCTTGAGAATTCTGCCTGTCTGTGTTATTCGTCAATGGGTTCTCAACAGGCCAGAATGAAGACACAAATTTACTGTGTTTAGCATTCTCCATGCAAAAAGCTATCAGAAATGTGGTCCTCACTTTTGCGATCCTGATGCCCCTTTTGGATTTTAATAAAATAAATATAAGATAATTACATACAGGAGGATATTTCAGCCACCTCTCTTCATTCACTGGCCTGTTGAGGTGTGATGTGCTTCCGTCCACTACAGCATACAGCATGGAGAAGTAGGTCAGACTACTTAAGTCAGTGTTTAACTTAACTTTGAGTGACTGCATTTTGCTCTTTCACAGTGAGCACATCCGAACACAATGTAGTTCCCTCCAGTGGCAGTCTTTTTGTGTGTACTTAATAATTAATTTAGTGTTGCCTTTCTGTTTAGAGCCTGATGCAAAAGCAGGATGTTTCTGATGAGATAGGAGCGCACATTCCATCCTTATCAGATATCATCTCCTGACAATGCTGTTGTAAATTCCTGCTATATCACAACATACTGATTGTGTCCATTTAAGACTGAAATTGTCCCATTTTTATTTTTGTTCTTTCTCTCCTCTCTTTTATTCCTTTTTTCCTTCCCTACTTTTTTCCTTCCTTCATTCTTTCTTTCATTCTTTCTTCTTGCCTTCTTTCATTCTTGCATTCGTTTTCCACTTCTTTCTTCATGTCTTCTTTCTTGCCTTCTTGCCTTCTTTCTTTATTTCTTTTTCTTTATTTCGTTGTTGCCGTCCTTCTTTCTTTCCCCTCTTCTTTCCATCCTTCTTTCTTACTCAAAGGCAAGAGACTCGCTTCCAATGCTGGACTGACAGACTTTGTTAGGTCTGTGTGAGCCAAGAATGTTTGAGTTTACTAATATTATGTATATAACATAGTTGGCTCAGCTATACTTAGTTCATTCATTAGTCTGTGGCTGATGTAATTCACATTTTACTTTTACCCACACCAGCATGCATTAAGTTGAAATGCATCAGCCCACTTAAGCCATTGGCTGACTTCACAACGTGTTTATGGCATGCCACCCTTTGACAAGGAACAGATCCACACACAAAGTAGTTCCCTTTAGTGTCAAGGAATACCACGGTAAACTGTGTTTTTTAAACCCGGAAAAACTTTTTGCCATGCAGCAAATGATTTTCTTTAGACTGATGGGAGCAGGGCATATTCCCAAACAATATTGTTTTGCAACAAACTTGGCAGAACAAAACAAGAAATACAAGAAGGCTGGGGGCCAACAAGACTTTTTGCTTGGCCAATGCTTGTTTAATGAATGCATACTATAAAATTATTTCTCTAACCAGTAGTAGTATTTGAACATAGAGTTTAACATACATGAAAGTGTATTTCCTGCCTTACTGACAACATCCACCAGATAGCGAACTACTGTGTCCTCATACATGCAGGCAGGGCACCTCAATAAGATCCTGCTTGAATAGTGTTCATCTGGTAGTTGTAATGCATAGCTTTGCTTTAGGCTATTTAGAGACACTCACTGAATCGCTCCCTTAGCTTGTGGAAGTCTGTGACCTCTCAGCAGCCTGCCCTTCTTCACTTTGCAGTTTCTTATTCTTGCGTCTGTAGAACACTCTTCACATCCATTGATACCAGTAGAAGAAAGAAAGTATGAAAAGTGGCTCGGGGGAGATGGAGGAAATACAAAAGTTGATGGCATGGGGAAGGGGAAGAATGAGGGAATTGGTGAATGATTGTGACAGTAAACAACCGGGAGCGTTGCAGGAGATGCACAAGCAGTATGCAGTATCCCCAATCACAGCAATTATTTACGTAGGTGATGCTATCTGGCAGTACAATGTAGCCCCTGCAAATTTCACATTTCACATTACACGACCCATATCTGAGCAGGGTTCCGCATCATCTTAAGAATAGCATCCTAGGGTGCTAGGTTTTTTAACATGCTACGTTTTGTATGTTGAGTCTAATAGTCCAGATCTATAATGTTACATCCAAAACAACAGGCGTAGGGTTAATAACTGGGCCATGAAATGACACTAGGAGTGCAAACTTAGATATGGGTGTGTTATCTATTTAATGGGGCCCATTTTCCTTGCTAGCATAAGGGCCTATGACAACCTTGCCATGATATTCACCATAACAGTTTACACAGTTAATTCATAGTTTTATTGGGCACAGAGATAGCCATTTCCCCATTTTGTATTCTTATCATAAGTAATCTAGGGCAGAGTAAGTGCATTGACTACTTCTCAGAGCCATTTGACCAGAATCAAGTATACCTTGAGATAAGTCTCAAACTTGTATATTCTGTCACTGGAACTTCAAAGGACTCTTGTGAAAAACCCTGACTTGAAAATGTACAATTTTAGATGGGTAACAGTTAACAATGAGAGTGAAATGAGAGTTGCATATGATGTCACTTAGAACCAGGAGGTGAAAAACATCCCCATAATTAACTTTTTGATCGTCTATAATTTTATGTTATCTATGGCCCCAAAATCATCTTCCCATGTTTTCAACTGCTATGAAGGAGCAGAAGAGTAGTGGGGAGACATATATAACAACAACCTCTCCTTCCCATCCAAAATTTGAAAACAAACCTTACTTTTAATTCCTATTCAACCCTGACCATCTTCCCTGCCTTCCCTCCCACTCCCGCAGCTGTGGTAACTGCTTTTAGTCAAAGCAGACAAGGTTCTCAGAGAGTCCTGTCAGCCTGGAGTGGAAGGCCTTTATGATATCACAGAAGTGGGTTTCCAGTTTTAATATCAACTGTTGCTATGTCATAGCAGTTAGCTATGAAATTTAGAAACTGAAATAAACAATGAAGTCTTTCTATAAGAGCCATACATAACATACTTGAAAAATATGGCCTTTGAAAAGCTTGAGAAATATTTTTCCAATCCAAACAGTAGACATCACACTGAAATATGTTAATGGTATTTCATAGATTTGTTTTAAGATAAAACTAATGATTGTTGAATTGCAAACAAACTTAACAGATAAACAATAAGTTTATGTTCAGAATTATTTCTAGCCCAGAGAAAGCACTTGAAGTGTAAAACATTTTGTTTTTGAAAAGATATGTTCTGTGACCCCCAATTCGTGCAAGATATTTGTTTAAAAATCCCAAGTGGCCACCATCAGGAAAAAATTAAACGGTTGATGGAAGTTATATTTATGGGATACACACACAGCTTTTAAAACCATCCAGGTGGTCGAACAAAAACAAATATGTCTGTTTTTTTCCAGATGTTTAATTGTTACAGCAAGTAACCAGGGAAAACCCAATATGGTTTCAAAATGCCCACGTCTATCACGTATATGCACAAGATCCTGCTACCGTTCAACTTCTGTGACTCTTTTTTACCGGATTCAGTAACATCCCAATTAAAAACAAATGATCAAAGAGCTACCCACAAATAGTTATGCATATATTTTGCGTTCATTTCTAACATTTTTGGCATTTACAAAGAATGTCACAATTACTCCTGGGAACAAGCTGATATCACAGATTCCAGGGAGCACTCACATAAGTATACATGTTCGCATACAGAAATGCACGTTTCTTATTCTCACTATGCAGAAACTCACACTGAAATGCTTTTCCACTTGCTAACTTTTTTTTACGTGGAACATATTTTCCGTATTGAAAAATAGAAAATTTTCCCCACACCTCCACGAACACTTCTTTGCGGTGTTCCCTTTCTCACACTTAAACAAAGATATTCTCCTGCCTTTGACTGGAGTCAGTCTGAGCATTTTCAAGCTGTGAATCTACCTGCAAGATATGTGTGAATACCCTCACACTTGTGAGTCTGTATATTTCAATTACCTTTTACTCCACTTAAACTTGGTTAGCAGCTTTCTTCACATATAAATCGCCACACAAGTGGACAAAACTCAAAGTATTGGTTGAGCTTTCTATTTGAGGCAATTCTTTTCCGTGTTCAAATCTATTTTCTGTGAAACATGAAAGCTGATTTGCACTTACAAATGAAAGTATCTGAACATCTGCGTGAAAGTTCGGTGCACTAATACCTTTGCGTATGAGGCCCCAAAATTGTGTACATTTCAGAGAAGCTACCTGCAAAAACTGATCTACTTGTGTTGATTCAGTATCCTGAATCACAGCATCAGGGACCAGGCCTGTCTGCAGATCAGATATACTCCCGTGGACAATCTTCCATTTGTGACAGCTGCTGGTAAAGCAATTCTATTTCAGGACCGGAGGCTCCGATTATGCTTTCTCTCTCTTTACTGGTCCAAATACAGCAGCCAATCAAAGAACAGTACAGTAAAAAACTACACAACCCATGATGCCAAGATATATATCACATAGTCCAATCACCAGTCACGACCTCAGAGTATAAGAACCATGACCCCCAATGTCACTTCCTCTTTCTTTGCTGCTCCGCAGCAGATAAGTGTTCCTTTTATTTTCCTAATGTTATTATGCTTGTTATGGTGTATGTTTAATTATTCATGCCTGTTACCGATAGCGATGCAATTCCGCTTGCTTATTCTCTGGTTTTAGTGCTTCACGCACGTATTTTTTTTATTGGCTCCCTACCGACTTTTATGGCCCTTCTAAGTGGAGCGGGAGCTTGAAACGTGCGTTGCGCACATAGGCGGTCATTCCAACCCTGGCGGTCCGAGACCGCCAGGGTTGGGGACCGCGGGAGCACCGCCAACAGGCTGGCGGTGCTCCCATGGGCATTCTGACCGCGGCGGTACAGCCGCGGTCAGAAACGGAAAACCGGCGGTGTACCGCCGGTTTTCCGCTGCCCTGGGGAATCCTCCATGGCGGCGCAGATTGCTGCGCCGCCATGGGGATTCCGACCCCCATACCGCCATCCTGTTCCTGGCGGTTTCGGCCGCCAGGAACAGGATGGTGGTATGGGGTGTCGTGGGGCCCCCTAACAGGGCCCCACAAAGATTTTCAGTGTCTGCCATGCAGACACTGAAAATCGCGACGGGTGCTACTGCACCCGTCGCACCGCTTCCACTCCGCCAGCTCCATTCGGAGCCGGCATCCTCATGGAAGGGTGTTTCCCGCTGGGCTGGCGGGCGGCCTTCTGGCGGTCGCCCGCCAGGCCAGCGGGAAACCCAGAATAACCGCGGCGGTCTTCTGGCGGCTCCCGCCGGCCCTGCGGTTACCGCGGCCGGCGGGAGTCAGAATGACCCCCGTAGTCTTTTATTGCTGTCTATTTGCCCTTTGTGCCGCGCTGCTTCACGAGCCGGTCCTTTCGGTCTCACTTTGAAAAGCAATCGGCTCGGGATTGCGACGTGTGTGTGCAGGGGAAACTTGTTTCTCCTGTATTTCCTTTGTGCTCCCTGACGCCCAACGTGATACAATCCTTGGGTTGTAAAATTTCTGACAAGGCTTTGTATAGAGTGTCTTACAGGTTACTCTCTCCACACTTTATTGGCCTCACATATACCTTTTTATTTTATTAGCCTGTTAGGGGATTTTGCACTCCCCCTTACATTATATAAATTATTATCAGTTTTTTCCCTACATTCTACAATGGCTCAATGGAGTGAGCAGGAAGCAAGATACTATCCTGAAGACATTGCTAACCAACTAGAGGTCAATCTAGTAGAAGCCCTGGATACTAGGTTCCAACAGTCAGTAAATTACGCCCTAGTAAGAGCTTTAGGGCCCTTTTCGGGCCAACGGATTGATTATGCACGTTCACAGGGCTGGCTTCATGGACAGCAACCTCTCCTTGACGGATATAAGGCAAAGTCCAAATCTAAGTCAAAAAATTTAGAAGGCTCAGACTCTACTTCAGGTGATTTACACACCGATGTATTTGAAAGACTACGCAGAAAACAAGCTACTGAGCATGATTATAGCTCAAAAAATGATCCTTCTGTTTCTCCCACCTCATCGGATAAGGATTCTTCATCTAAAGATTCAGATGACTCGGAGACTCCTGGTCCCAGCAAAAAAGCGAGGAAACATGCTCTTCCTTTTCACGTTTTGGATTTTGACCCCTCTGAGATTGTGCCTCCCAGATTCTAATTGGGCTCCTTCTTCTGAAGTCGCACAATATGTCCATGACAATCTTAGAAAGGGTTTTGACAAAGAGGTTTGTTCTCACCTCCGGGTGGATTGTCCTAGACCTGACTTAGAAGATAAGGTTACTGATACTCCTGAAATTGACCCCACTATGGTCACGTTCATGAAAAAATTCTCTAAGGATCCTAAGAAGGGATTGGATAGGTCTTTGTGCCTTTGCCAAGATAAACTTTTGGATCTTTCGGGTCCGTTAACCAAGATCTTGGATATGGCCTTCCTGGCTAAGGAATCTGATACCCCTGTGGATACTGACGTTCTGATCGGATGGGCTCAGCGAGCCATTTGGGCAATACCAACTGCGCCATTTCTTCTGAGCGCAGAAAATCTGTACTCATGCGTAGTGACCCAAAGTTGACTGATTTATCCTCTTCTGAGGCAGGTCCGGCAGCAGAGGGCCTCCTTTTTGGATCCTCCTTTATCAGTAGCTAGTCATGTTTTGTTCTATTTTTTCGTTACGGGATAAGGCACAAAAGTCCCTCCAAAAGGTCTTCAGACGGGGCCTTTTTGTCAGGGCCAATCGTTATGGAGGACGAATGCCCGGCTGAGGTAACTTCTCAGGTCCTCAGAGTAACTACCCCAGAGGAAGAGGGGGTTGGTATAGAGACCAATCAGACCCCACCTTTTATCCCACTCGCTCCAGAGGAGGCCGCTCCAGATTTCGTAGAGGTCCTCGCAGAGGACAACAAGGAGCAATTCAAGATGTCAGCTACTCAGGTGAGCATTATTCCATATTCTCAGGTGATTCTTGGGGGCAGAGTGAGATTTTTGGGGGAAAACTGGAAAAAGATTTCTGGAGATCCCCGGATTCTTCTGACAGTATTGGGGTTTCATCTAGAGTTTATTGGCTCCCGACACAATTCACACCTCCGATTCAAATGACTTTTTCCCACACAGATCAGTCTTTTATAGACACAGAGGTTCAAGCCTTGCTAGATGAAGGAGCAGAACGTTTTTCAGTCCTTCATCCCTCAGGCTTTCTAAGTCGCATTTTTGTGGTAGACAAAAAAGGAGGGGGTCATCGCTTAGTATTGAATCAAAAGGATTTCAATTACAGGATATTGTACAGACATTTCAAAATGGAAGGGATTCACATGTTAAGAGACATTCTTTTAGAAGGAGATTGGATGGTTCGTCTGGACCTAAAGGACGCCTACCTATCGATCCCTGTCTCCCCGCCCACAGGAGATTTCTTCAATTACTTTGGAAGGGTCAATGTCTGGAATTCAATATACTCCCGTTTGGCCTGTCGTCAGCCCCTTGGTGCTTCATGAAACTGTTGAGACCAGTGATGGAATGGTTGAGGACCAAGGGAGTCCGTTTAATCATTTACCTAGACAATATTTTACTGATGGCTCAGGACCCTCAATTGTACAGAAGTCGTTATTGATTCCAATCCAGGTGATAGAGTTTCTGGGTTTCAAGATCGACTCAGTCCGTGCTCAATTAATTCTCCCCTCACAAAAGATTCGCAATATCTAGAGGGAATTGAGATCAGCTTTAGCCAGTCTGACTATTTCTCTGAGGAGATTTTCCAGAATAGTGGGTCTTCTGGCCTCCTCTATTCAGGCAATCTTTCCAGCCCCACTTCACTACCGTGCCTTACAGAGACTCAAAATCAGACATCTGCAGCAGGGTATGAGTTACTCAGAAATGATTCCTTTGACACTAGAAGTCAAATCAGAGATTCTGTGGTGGCTACATCATACGGAAGCCTGGAACAGCATGGCGATTTTCGGTTCCCCTCCAGAGGTAGTGATCGAGTCTGATGCCAGTCGCTGAGGTTGGGGGGCCTGCTGTGGGTCCCTGGTGACCAGGGGACGTTGGTCGACGTGGGAACAGACCCTTCATATCAATTGTCTGGAGCTTCTAGCAGGCTCTTTTGCCATAAAGAGTCTGTCCCCTCAGAAGACGGACTGTTGCATTCTGCTGAGAATTGACAACATCTCAGCCGTAAGGTATGTCAACAAGCTGGGGGGTACAAAGTCCAGGATTCTGGCAGAGATTGCCAAGGATTTCGGGCATTATTGTCTCAAACATCACCTGGTTGACTTAGCAGAATATCTTCCAGGAGATCAGAATACAATAGCGGGTTGGAACTCCAGGTTCCTGACAGATGCCAGCGACTGGAAACTAGATCCAGTAATATTTTGGCAGATAGTCAGGGAATGGGGTCCTTGCAAGGTGGATCTCTTTGCATCTCACCTCACACTCAGTTAGCAAAATTCTTCAGTTGGCGCCCGGACCATCTAGCCCTGGCGACGGAAGCCTTCCTTCAGGATTGGTCTCAGTTTCGGGGGTATGCTTTTCCTCCGTTTCTGATTATATCCAGGGTCCTGTCTCAGGTGCGGACACAGAAAGCAGACATTATTCTGGTGACTCCATTTTGGAGAGCTCAACCTTGGTTCCCCATTGTTCTACACTTAGCTTGTGCTCTCCCATTTCTCATTCCTTCTCGTCAGGATCTTCTCCTGAGCACGGAAGGGCATCAACATTCACTGATCTTCTCAGGGAAACTGACATTACTGGCTTGGATAGCTTCAGGTCGAGATGGAATTACCCAGGTCTTTCGACGCAAGGTACAGATTTCATCAAACGAGCTTGAGCTTCAGGCACACATAAACGGTATTCATCAGCATGGCGCAGATGGAATAGTTGGTGTGATGGAAGGGGTATTAATCGTGTGGAGTCAGACATTGAGCTGATTGTAAATTTCCTAGCAGAATTGGCCGGTTCAGGTTTGGCGTATAGAAATGTTAATAATTTCAGATCAGCCATTTCCGCTGGTCATGTTCATATCGAAGGTAAACCGGTAGCTGAACATCCTTTAGTGTGCAAATTGTTGAGAGGTATCCTCAAACTAGATACTCTGTGTTATGGGATGTAAACATTGTTTTGAGACTTTTAGATGCATGGCCTTCCAATAAATATTTATCTTCTAAACAACTATCAGCAAAACTTAATATGTTATTATGTTTAATTTCCTGTAAGAGGGTTCCTGATGTCAAGGGTTTGGATTTGGCTGGTAGAGTGTATTCTCCTGAAGGTGTTATCTTTACTATTACTCGGAGAACAAAAACTAATTGCAGGTCAGTAACTTATCCAATGTATTCTGATAATTCAAAACTATGTGTGGTTCAATGTTTGAAGGATTATGAAGTGGCCACTGATGAATATAGACAGGTTGCTAATGGTCAGTTATTAATTTCCTTATAAAAGCCTTTTAAACCTGTCTCTTTCATCACTCTTTCAAGGTGGGTGAAGTGGTTAATGAATAAGGCAGGTATAAATACCAGTCATTTTGGTGCTCATTCTGTTCAAGGGGCCATGGCCTCCAAATCTTATGCTTTAGGTTCTCGTCCAGAGGGCATTATGAACGCAGCTGATTGGTCTTCTGAATCTACTTTTCGTAAGTTTTATCATAAACCTGTTATGGATGTTGCTTTAGTAGTGATTGGGCAGCTTTAAACGAGCAGAATCAGAGCCTCCGGTCCTGAAATTGAGGCGAGGATTTTTCCTCCCTTGAAAAAATACGGTTATGTCATGTGCAATTAATATGTCTTTATGTCATATGTTGAATGATTTCATTTTTTCCCTCCCTTAATATATTTGACAAAGTTAAAAGTTTTATGGTCTGTCCTGACTCGCTTCTATGTTATACTTATAGGGTCTGAACATAAGACTACTTGATGTTCCCTACATTGGTGGATGACTTTCATCTTTAGTAAGAGCAATTCCTTTGGAAGTTTGGTTCGCTTTTAGCTCCTGTTGAGCTTCATTCATGTATCCAGACCTGATGGGAAGTTTGTTGGAACGCCATCTACATAAGAAATTTCAGTTCTGAAGTTTTAAGGATTATCTGACGTTTTTTCAAAGAAAGAGAAAGTGACAATGGGGGTCATGGTTCTTATACTCTGAGGTCGTGACTGGTGATTGAACCATGTGATATATATCTTGGCATCATGGGTTGTGTAGTTTTTTACTGTACTTTTCTTTGATTGGCTTCTATGTTTGGAACAGTAGAGAGAGAGAAAGCATAATCCTCGCCTCCATGCCCTTAATAGAATTGAAAATTCTTGACGCATAAGCTAGAACATTTTTTATTCTGTGGCCAAAGTCACGACAAGCACTGTTCCATTGTGGATGCTCAGGAAGCAAGCTGATAAATGCATATGAAGTATATTCAGTTCCTCAGGTTCTTTGCAAAGTGGATAAGTATTCTTGTGAAGAGCAGGAGCAGCTTCTTTAGGAGTTGGGATTAAATGTGTTGACTCCTCCTATCTCACAGGAGAGTAGTAGAAAGAGTTTCTCTCCCACACAAAAAAAAAATTTCTTGTGGGAAAAAACTTTAAAACGTACTATTGCTCCTTTGTACCATGTTTACTCTAGAGGATTGTCTGTCAGTGAGGAATCTTAGTGGACCTTGAGCATGTCTGGAAATATATGATGTCACCATGTTTCACCTTATTAATGTTTTGAACTCTGTTTAATTCTTGACAATGCTTCTATGCAAACAATAGGTGTAAGTCTAGAATGTACAGATTTACATATCGGGCCCGATTCACAAAGGTAAACTTAGACGTTTGGCCTAAACGTAGAACAAACGCTAAGTTTATGACTTTGGGAATTCACAAATGTCATTTATGAATAGTATCTTTAGGTCTGGGGCAGAGATAGCACTCACAAATATGCCCTTTATGAGTCGGGCTCATCGTCTTTAAATAAAGCCTCAATTTCTTCTCCCAGTGTGTTTTCTAAATCCTTTGTGTAAACAGGAGAATATTATAAGAACTGCAGTGTCCATATTACTTAAATTGACCAAAAAGTGAAACAAGGTAGTATAAAGTAGTACACAAACTCTGATGATGTGCTTCTTGTCCGGCTTTGAAAGTTAAAGAAGGGCTACATTACATCATCATTGTTAACAAAGTAGTTCAAGCATTGAGTGTCAGGCGTCACATTTCTGCATAGAAAAAGACTTAAGAAAATCTGGAGATGAATTTTAAAATACAACCTAAATACCGTTCTACCACATTATTGAGCTTTAAATATTGTCCTGCATAAATATTTCACTAGTATATATATTACCCGGTACCGGTCACCACTCAATAGTAATAGTTAGTCCTGTTTCCAATGGAATTGTTTAAGTTTGATAAACACTTTGGTGCCATTTGACAAATCATCATGAAACTTTCCAAAAAAAGAAAAAGAGTCTCATTTACCTCTGCTTTTTCCTGGAAAGTTTCAGTGTGATCCATCAAGTGTAGGCTATGAAAAAGACGGTGCCAAAATGCATTTTCTTCCTGCAATTTACCTATTTCTCATAGGAAAACTAAACTGCAATTCAGAAAAAATGACTAAACGGAACTACACCAAATTTTGCAAACAGCTACAGCTGTGCCGGGAAAGAGTACTTGTGTGCATTGTAGGAATTGTGTAAATCTGTTCAGAAGCTTTTGAGAAATTAAGATTCAAGACTATTTACACTTAGCACTGCATTTTCAGAGAGAACCCTCCTTAGGTTCCAAATTAAAAAAAATGTCATATTTTGCTGTGATGTTACTGAGTTGCTCCATGCTCAGCATTGCCTCGTGTGATTTTGTATTGGAACCACAGATTCATAGCTCCACAAAAAAAACAGTGGGTGCCTTGGGTGCCCGCTGAGTATTGGAAGTAGGGCTTGGGTGCATGCTAGGTGTGCATCCAATCCTATGCCGCACACTATGAAAGGCCATGCACGGGACATGGGTGGCTGCCCACAGTGGTTTGGCCGTAGGGCCACACTTCAAACCCATACCGTGCATGGCCAAGGGCAGTGCCTGTTGTGGGCTTACCCATCCATGGTGATTGGGTGCAGGGCCCATCCAACCTCATGCTGTGCATGCCAAAGGCCATTCATGGGGTCTGTATTGTAAGGTTTGGTAAAAAAAAAAAGACTTTACGTTTAAAAACGATACCCTAGAAATGTATTTAAAAAACTAGAAGGTTAAAAGTGATGTTAGAGTTAGTATGGTAATAATATCTTATTTTATATGTAAAAAAAAATCAAAATTCACTGAATTAACCAAAGGTTAAAGTAACATTATAGTTTGGTGAAAATGGCAGTCACAACATAACTTTAAACTAAAAGAACCACTGGAATTCACCAGTTATAGTTAACTGAAGTATTGGTACATGAAGTAACTATAACTCAGGCCACTGCCTATCCCATCACATATTATATCACTCATGACATGTTCAGTGACACAATTAATAACATCACTGATGACATCTGAAATGACATAATTTATAACAACAGTGGGTATGGCAGCTGTGCGAGTTATAATTACTTCAATTAACTTTTTTGTTTAAAAATTTGTGTTGTAAGAGAGAGTTTCACATAATTAAAATGTCACTTTAATCTTTATATATGTGTGTGTGTGTGTATGTGTGGATAGGTAAATAGATATAGAGATAGATAGCTAGATTGACATATGACCAGAGTGGCTGTAGTTACTCTGTAGTTATTTTTAGAACTCCTACGTATAGGTATTCCCCTGAGTTTGCTAGCTACTAACTTTTTCTCTGCTGTTTGACATATCTCCACAAAACCTAAAAAATATATTTTACAAATACAGTATTGTACAGTGCATTTGAAATGCTTTACATATATAGGGCCAGATGTAGCAAACACTTTGCAACTCGCAAACGGCGAAAATCGCAGTTTGTGAGTCGCAAATGCGTGTTTGCTATGTAGAAATGCATTTTGCGAGTCGGAACCGACTCGCAAAATGCATTTCCGAGTCGCAAATAGGAAGAGGTGTTCCCTTCCTATTTGCGAGTCGCAGTGGTATGCAATTCCATTTGCGACCGCATACGCGGTCGCAAATGGAGTCGCAGTTACCATCCACTTGAAGTGGATGGTAACCCACTCGCAAACGGGAGAGGGGTCCCCATGGGACCCCTTCCCCTTTGTGACTGGACCCAAAATTATTTTTTCAGAGCAGGCAGTGGTCCAAGGGACCACTACCTGCCCTGAAAAAATCCGAAACAAAAGGTTTCGTTTTTTTTTTCTAAGTGCAGATCGTTTTCCTTTAAGGAAAACGGGCTACACTTGAAAAAAAAAAACTGCTTTATTGAAAAGCAGTCACGGACATGGAGGTCTGCTGTTCCCAGCAGGCCTCCATCCCCGTGAGTGCCCTGAGTCGCTATGGGGTCGCAAATTGCGACCGACCTCATTAATATTAATGAGGTGGGTCTTTGCGACCCCATAGCGACTCGCAGAAGGTGTCTGAGACATCTTTCTGCATAGCAAATTGCGACTTGCAATTTGCGAGTCGCACGGACTCGCAAATTGCAAGTCACAATTTGCTTGTTTCTTACATCTGGCCCTTAATTCTTTACAAAACAAGTCTACAGAGCATCTCAGTAATACCTAGAAATTACCATACAACTTACAAAAATAAACAAGAAAGTGCAGTTGTCTGCAAATTGCTGTAAAGATATACCGAAAAAAAGTAAATATATTTTTCAACCTATTGCCAATTTTTTAAAAGTAGTAATAGGTAGGGAACAACATTAAAACCTACTACTTACCTATATCTAAGGCCCTAAGCCAGAACACACCCAAAGTGTGCTAAAAACTACATGGTTGCTTTTTATGTTTTGTAAAGAGTCATTAACTAATCAGATACTGCCTTGTCATTGGCATGTACCGTGGTATACCACCAAGTTACTGTGGTACACAGCAGAACAATATATAACTAACCAGCTTCACACTTATAACTTTAACACTTCTTAAACTATTTACACCTACCACCAAAAATTCACATTTACACCTCATTATTATCTATATTTCTGCTGCATTACACCTTAATCCATTTAACCTACTATCATGCTACATCTGTTTCAAGGAATCACTCCACTCTATGCCACCCCACTCCCTTCATTCTATGACACTCCACTGTACATTATTACACTCTTCGGCTCTCCACTATACACCACTGTACTCTGCCCTAAACCATTGTATGCCACTCCACTCAATCCCAGTCCACTCTACTCCACTCCACTGTACCGTATTAAACTGAACGACACTCTGTTCTACAGCATTCCAGTTTAAGAAACTCAACTGTACGCCCCTCTACTTTACTACACTCCACTGTGTGCTGTTCCACTGCACCTAACTCTATTCTACAACACTATATTCTATGCTATTCCACTCTATGCCACTCCATTCTATGTCACTCTAGTGTACCCCCTCCACTGTATGCTATTCCATGTACACCACACCACTCTACGCCATTCTACTGTATGTCACCCCACTACATGCCACTCCACTCTACAAGACTCCACTTTACAATATTATATTGTACAACACTCCACTCTACTCCACTCCAATGTATGCTAGTCAACTCTAGGCTATTCCACTATATGACACTCCAATGTGTGCCTCTACACTCAATGTTATTCCACTCTACACCACTTCACAGCAACCTACTCCACTGCATACCACTCCACTCTTCAACATTCCAGTCCACACCACTCTACTGTACACCACTACACTCTACGCCACTCCACTCTTGTCGTAGTTTGGACTCTTGCTCTGAGCAAGACTGCTGGTTTAAGGATGACAGTACTTTTGTTTGTAGGCGACTGCGTCTTTCCTACAACAAGTCGCAACTGTTAACCCAACCTTACCGCTCACTAGCAGCACCTCACCAGAAACACAATAGTAAGAGGTGATTTATGGCAGCCGTTTACGCATGGACTCAGAAATGAGGTATCTCAGGGAGTGTCGTGGTTAAACAGAGATTACCCTTTTCTCATGGATATATTATGTCTCATACAAACACAGGCAATGACACCGATGCAGTAAAGTTATAATAGCTTTTTATTTAACATAACTGCAATTTGCGATAGGTTGCATGGACTGCAATGATTAGGATAATGAATATAGCAAGTAACAGTATTGTGATGACAAGAGTCATTGTTACGAAGACCCCCACTATTTTGCAATACATAGAAAAGATATATGAGATGTCAGATGCCTTAATACCCTAATAAAGAAAGCCTAACCTCCTACCTAAAGGAGAGATGGGTTTGTTAAACCTAATCTGCCAATGCCGTGTCCCTGAGAGGAGCCCCCCAACCCTCGTTACCTTGGAATGAGGTCTCTATCTCAGACTCCGCGGGGACTCGAAGACTGGGTCAGCGTCAAGACGACTGCAGCATTGGTATCAGCGATGGTGGCGATGCCCTCTGGTCAGAATCCCTCTGATTATCTGTCTAAAGTGTGATGTATTATACAGATCTACAAGGTCCCCTGACATAGGTGTATTCCTAAACAATAGATAACAGGCATGCTTGGGACGGCTATTAATATCAACAATCCCTCGAAAGTATAGAGAGGGAAAATCCCTAAGTGTGAACACCTACTTTTTGTTTGTCTTTCGTGCTTGATCTTGAAGCCTTGGCGCGGTGACACTGATAATGTAACTCATAACAAGTGGGCTAACTATAAACAAGGCAGCAATCTTAGAAGAAATAAATAATTAAATGGGCTAAGACAGAGCAAGCTAAGTAGGATAAAAGTCACTAGGTGACGGGGGCACAAGTCTACAAGCCAGAGGCTAAGCTAACTCCTGCTATCCCATTAAAACGAACTAGGATTCACTACACTCTATGCTATTTGACTGTATGCAACTCCACAGTACACTACTCCTCTCTTTGCTATTCTCCTCTATGCCACTCCACGCTACAACACTTCACTATACACCAAAATACTATATGCTATTTGACACTTTCCCATTCCACTTCACATCACTATTCATCACTCTACACCACTCCAGTTAATGAATATTCTACTCTACCCCACTACACTGTACCTCACTCCACTGTATGCCACTCCAATGTACCAATGTATGCCACTTCACGGTATCCCATGCCACTCTGTGCCACTCCACTTTATAGTATTCCACTCTACACCACTCCCCTCTACCCCACTCTAGTGTATTCAATTCCACTGTACGCCACTTCACTCCATGGTATTCCAATGTACGCCACTACACCACTCCTCACTCCCCTCCACACCTCTCCATTCTACACCACTTCACTCTATTGCACTCTACTATATGCTATACCACTCTACGCAACTCCACTCTTTGCCACTTTTATCTACTGCACTCCACTCCCCACTCAGTGACAATGCACTCAACACTGATCTGGTATTCGCTATTCCACTATATAACACTAAACTTTATGTCGCCTTAGTCTGTGTCACTCTACTGTACACCACTGGACTCTATGCCATTCCACTCTACATTGTTCCATTGAATGCAACTCCACTGTACACCACTCCACTCTATGCCGCTTCACTGTATTCCAACAACAGAATATGGTATTCTGCTGTACGCCACTCCATTACATGCTACTCTTCTTTACCCCACTCCATTCTTTGCCACTTCATTCTATGCTATTCCACTGTACCACACTCCACTTCACGCCATTCGAGTCAACACCACTCCACTGTGTGCCACTCCAGTATATGCTATTCTCTCTACACCACTCCATTCTACACCACTCTACTATATGCTATTTCAGTCTATGTCACTCCACACTAGGCCACTCAACTGTTCTCCATTATACTGTATGGACCTACATTTTACCTCACTACACTATATGCCACCTCACTCTGCACCTCGTTACTCTACACCACTCTACTCTGCCCCACTTCATTCTACACCACTCCATTCTATGGTGTTCCACTTTATGCCACTCCACTCAATGCTACTCCAGTCTATGCCACTCCACTCTACACTACTCCACTCTACACCAGTTCACTCAATGCCATTCCACTCTACATTATTGAACTGTGTGCCACTACAATCTACCTCACTCCACTGAGCACCACTCCAATCTACACCATTCCACTCTTTGATACTCCACTGAATGGTATAACCCTCTACCCACTCCACTGTAATCCACTTCACTTTGTGCCACTCCACTGTACCCACTCCACTCTATGCTATTCCAGTCTATGCCACTCCGCTATATGCCACTCCAGTCTACGACACTCCACTGTATGCTACTTGACTCCACACTACTCCACCACACACTATTTCAGTGTATGCTACTCTACTGTGTCAATTCAACTGTATAGCACTCCACTCTGCACCACTCCCTTGTACACCAGTCCACTGTATGCTGTACCACAGTGCGCCACTGACACTCCACAACATGCCAATCCACTCCACTGAATGACACACTGCTCTACTCTACAACACTTTACTCCCCTGTATGCCATGCCAGTCCATTCTATTTCACTCCATGCCCCTCTAGTCTAGTCTATTACAAACTATTCCACTCTGTGGTATACCACTCCACTGGACATCACTCCAATCTACTCCACTGCATGATACTTCACTCCATTCTATGGCCACTCTACACCAGTCTACTTTACTACACTCTTCTCCACTCCATGCAACTCCACTCTACAAGTCTCTAATACATTATGTACCAGTGTACCACACATTACTCCACACTATGAAACTACACTGTAAACCCTTCAATCTAATCTAAGACCCTACACTCCACTGCACAACATTCTAATCCACTCTATAACTTTTTCCAACACTCTATGACACACCACTCTACTATACTATAGGAGACGCTACTCCAATTTATGACAGTTTATTCAACTCTACACTATGCTTGTCCACTCTAGTGCACTTCACGCAACTGTACTCAACAACACGCTACTGCACTCTATGACACTTTAGTTCACTGTATGCTACGCCAATCCACTCTACTCCACTACACTGTAATCCAATCTATGACACTATACTCTACAACACTACACTATACAACACTCTCCTCTATTCTACTGTACACCACTCCACCAAACAATACTACACTCAATGACACTGGATTCTATGATTTGAAAGACATTTTTATTCAAAAAGCAAAATTCACTTTAAAAAAAAGGTTAAACAATTTGAAAAACATTATTTATGCTTTCTCTACAAACCAAACAAACTACACAAATCTTACGAATTCCAAAATTAAAGTTATACCTTGAACCTATAATTTATGTACCACCTTAAATTATCACTTTATTTATTATTTCTACACGACTACAATTTAAACTACACAAAATGTAGAAATTCTAAGATTATACCATCAACAAAGTATTATAACTCGTGCACCTCCATAAACAGTGTGTTCAACTCTGTAGGCACAATTCATTTACTATAACTCGCCATTCTACCATGCACTCTGTTCACATAAATGATGTGATATGCGATGGTGTAAATTATAGAAACGATATAAAAGAATATAAGCAATGCATGGAGAAGGCACAAGTCATAGATTAATGGCTTGTGACTACTAAATTGAATACACTATTTATGGAGGTGCCCAAGTAATAATAATTCAAAGGAACTAATAGATTCAGAATTAAATATATAAGTATAATTTTAGAATGTCTACATTTAGCGTAATTTAAGATTGGTTTGTATGAAAAGAATAAATAAAGCTATAGAAACTTTAAGTTGATGCATAAATTACTAATTTAAGATATAGAAAAAACAAGGGTTAAAGTGACATTATAGTTAGGTGAATATGTCAGTGACAGCATTAACATTTTCAACTCAAGAAATTTACCAGTTCTGCACTGCTTATGACCTTACATATGACATCATTCATGTTCTATGACATCATTTATGACATTACTGATGACATCTGGCAGTGCGCAGTGCAGCCAGTCCCTGTACCCAAACACCTGAGTTATACCTGCCCTCCTATATTTTATTTTTTATAACTTCAGGTCAGGGGACTAACTCAGACCTTCCAACTCGCATGGTGCCAAGTGTCACATGATTTTGGCTCCCTTCACACATTCATCCAGTAAACAGCTAAAATCACAAGGTGACCAGAAAAACTAGCTGGAAATGACTGCACAGAGTAGTTTTCCTGTTTGTTTTGGGAGGCTGTAAATAGCCCATGTCCAAAGAGGGGTGTAAAAACACCACAGACATGGGAAACAGCTTTACTGACCCTTTGTGTTTTTTTGGTAGGGGAAATAGAGGGGGGTTGGTGGGGGTATTTTTTTTTGGGGGGGGGAGTGGTTGTGAAAGGTTGGTGGAGGGATGAAAGACTCTAGTGAGCTCTCAGCACAAGGCCCTACCTTCTCTTCACATGGTGACATTTCTTTAGAAGTTGGTAGGTATGACCAAATCCCTGAGACCTGAAATGGCTGCTGTTGGAAATAGTCCTTTCTGCAGTGGTTCCCCTGTCTTTTTGGCTTCTGGCCTTCTGCTTTGATCCTGTGCTGAATCTTTTTTTCGCTGGCTTTAGGACTCTGGGCACTTTACCACTGCTGACCAGTGCTAAAATGCAAGTGCTCTCTTTCTTAAATTGTATTGGTAATTGGTTTATCCATGATTGGTATATTTGATTTGCTAGTAACTCCCTAGTATAGTGCACCATGTGCTTCCCAGGCCTGTAAATGAAATGCTACTAGTGGGCCTGCAGCACTGATTGTGCCACCCACAGGAGTAGCTCTGTACACATGTCTCAGACCTACCACTAAGGTGTCTGTGTGTGCAGTTTTCACTGCCAGTTTAACTTGGCAAGTGCACCCACTTGCCGGAACCAAACATTCCCTTTTACTACATATATGCCACCTCTAAGGTTGGCCCAAGGCAACTAATGGGCAGGGTTCAGGGTATTTGAAAGGTAGGGCATGTACTGCTGTGTTTTACATGTCCTGATAGTGAAATACTGCTAAATTCTGTTTTCCACTATTGCAAGGGCTACCTCTCCAATAGGTTAACATGTAGATTGCCTTAATATATATAATAAGTGTAATTTCTCCTTGTGAACAGATAGAGATGTGGAGTTTGGGGTCTCTGAACTCACAATTTAAAAATACATATTTTGGTAAAGTTGTTTTTTAAATTGTAAGTGTGAAAATGCCACTTTTAGAAAGTGGGCATTTTCCTGCGTAACCATTCTGTGCCTGTGACTGGTTGTGGAATACAAGTCTGTGTCAAGATGACAGTTGGGTTGTTTGTGAATTCACTCTAGACAGTCACAGAAAGGGAGCTGAGGTGTTCCCTGCATATCCTGATGAGTCTTCTTGGGCTAGAGTTGTGGTAGGAGTTGACACTTGCACCTGAATACAGCTGTGCCTGTCCTTACACAAAGCAGTCTCCAACCCCCATGGTGTGTGTCTGGGGTCAGGGCAGGAAGGGCAGGGTCTTGTGCACTGCAAAGACTTTCCTTTGAGCTTGCCTACTTCAAAGGCAGCAAAATGAATATAAGTAATGGACCTCTGAGACCCCAACATTAGTATCCTTCTGGACTAAGGACATTCTGCCAGGAAGAAGAGCTAGATGCTGTAGGAGGTACTGACACTCTGCCTGTTGCTCTGCTGTGATAGTCTGCTGCTTCTTTCCTGGGAGTAAAAGGACTGGACTTTGCTTTCTACATCCTGCTTACAAAGGTTTTCTAAGGGTTGGACTGAGTTTGCCTTCTGTTAGCAGTCTCAGGGAAATCAAAGACCTCATCTGTCTGCACCTGGGCTCTCCAGCTGAGAGTCCTGACTCACCAAGTGGTGCCAAATCCACTTCATGGGCCCTTGGGAGTGAGTTCTGGTGTAACCTAGAAGAAACCAAGTACATTGACTCCTCAGCGATTCCAGAAGGTGCACCGCTGTATGACTCCACGCCACTGCCTGTCCTGGAGCCGTGGTCCCCTCTGACTGCAACAACCATGACTGATGCCGCAGGCCCAATGCCGCTGCAGTGCCTCTAACGTCCTGCCACAACATGAGTCTTGAGTGCCATGTCCCTGACGTATGGGACACTCGACTCTGCCGCAGCACCTGTGGCTCTGTGCTGTGATTGCAACACTGCAAAGTCAATGCCTTGTGTATTGACCTGCTGGATTCATTGACTCTTCCAGATCAAAAGGAACCAACGCCTCACGACCAACACTGCATCACTTCTCCTGCAACTGTAAGGAACCAACCCCTTGCCTCCCCTGCCTAGCAGTAAGGAACCAATGTCTCACTTCCCCATTAGCAGTAAGGAACTGATGCCGCACCGGCTCCACAATGCCTCACTTCCCCAACTCCAGGCAATGTCTTTGTTTCCTCATCGTTTTCAAAGGTACTGTGCCTGGGGTCCGTGTAACTCAGTGACTGACCCACACTCCCTACAAGTGGAGTCGAACTAATGGGAACAACTCTGTCAGGATGTTGTGATAGCCCCAGTTGGAGCTTTTGTGTTTTTCAGCGATTTTATGTTGTATTGGTCTTGTTTTACTCAGATAAATATCGGTTACTTTTCAAAACTGGTGTGCAGTACTTTTGTGATGTTTTCATTGTGTCACTGTGTGTGTGTGTACAAATACTTTACACATTGCTCTGAGATAAGCCAGACTGCTTATGCCAAGCTACCAAAGGGGTGAGCAGGAGTGATCTTAGCTTTGTTACTCCTTTGCCCTGATTAGAGTGAGGTTCCCTACTTGGACAGTGTGCAAACCACTGTCAACTAGAGACCCCATTTCTAACAGCTGCCAGAAACATTCTTCTAATGTTTCTTACAGCCAATCAGAGCACTTACTCCATGGAAAAATGTTTCCACTAGGAGCAAAGTAGCCCAAGGGAAAAAAACTCCTGGGTAAAAAAGCTCCTTGGGCCAATCAGAAACCTCTATTGTTTTAAAATTGGGTTTAAGGAACTCTTGTGAGTGTCCCACAAACCCAAGCTTACAGATATACAAATATTTTTTAACTTTAATTTCTTGAAACTACTGAACAAATTTACACCAAATGCGGACTAAGATCTAAGTTCCTGCCAAATTTGATGTAATTCTGTTGAGCAGTTTTTGCGAAAATGTTTCTGACAAAAGTCTATGGAAAATGCATGGGGATTTCGCATTTTGAGACCACTCTTTGTTTCTCGCCCCTACTTGACAAATCACCCTAAAACTAATTTCCTAAGATAACTATAACTCGCACCCTTGTCATGCACAGTTTTCTCATCAATAATTTTATTGAGAATGTTGCAGTGATAATATCAATGATGTCAGAGAAGATGTCATGAATGATTTAACATGTGGGGTAATTAGCTGTGCATGGCAAGGGCGGGAGTCATAGTTATCTTAGGGCACAAGTTATAGTTACTTGAAATAACTCAAACTAAAACAGCTGAATTTCAATGGTTTTGTGCCTGTAAAATCTGAACCTAACTATAACATGTCTGTAACCTTTGTTTTTTTGGTGAAATTCTAAGTTTTTTTTTTGTAATCCTATTTCCTAAATATAACATCCCTGTAACCTTTGGGTTTTTTTCATTCAGTAAATTTCTACAATTTTTTCAATCCTGTTTCCTAATTATAATGTCCCTATGACATTTAGGGCCTGATTCTAACTTTGGAGGACGGTGTTACACCGTCCCAAAAGTGGCGGATATACCACCTACCGTATTACGAGTCCATTATATCCTATGGAACTCGTAATACGGTAGGTGGTATATCCGCCACTTTTGGGACAGTTTAACACCGTCCTCCAAAGTTAGAATCAGGCCCTTAGTTTTTTCGGTGAATGTCGAGGGGTATTTTAATGCAAAGTAATATTTAATTACCAAACTTTAATCTAACCAAAATCACGCACAGCCTCTGGGTGTGCATGGCAGGAGGTTTGCCGCAAGGCACTCCTTGCATTAAGCCAACCCCACACTGTGCACGTTCTTTGGTTGTGCGTGGCCAACCACCCGTATGCAGCCAACCCCATGCTGCGAACCGCCATACGCCTTTGTTCTCTGAGATGTCATCAGTGATGTTGCAAATAATGTCTTAGAACATGTCATGAGTGATTAATATGCATGGTCATAAGCAGTGCATGGCGGGGACGTAAGTCATAGTTAGTGCTGCTAACTATAACGGCTGAAGACCTTAGCATTGTCACTGAGAAATTCATTTAAATACAATGTTACTTTTACCTTTGTTTTTTTCAGTGAATTTTTAAGATATTTTTTAAATGAAAACATATAACACCTAACTATAAGGATACTTTAACCATTGTTTTTACAGTGAGTTTCTAGGGTTCATTTATTTAAGGCTCATCTTTAAAACAGTAGTGAATAAAACATGTTTGGATATTATTTTTATTTAAAAAGTGATGGCTCTCACGAGACGCTCACGAGAATCAGAAGCACAATCCCCTGTGTGGACTCTGAGGGGGCTGTGCTTCTTGTTTGGCTCTTACATGTTGTTTAAGGTACAAAAATGAATTGTGTACCATTCTATAGAAGGTATAAAGGTAGCATTTGTTTTTATAGTCTCGCGAAATGCCTGCTAGACAATCTTGCAAGAGGTCATGGAGAGAAGGCACACCCTACGGAAGGATTCTCATTGGATCATATGGATGTCCTTATTTAAACGTAGAGTCCATCCTTTTTGGTATATTTCACTGTTGGACTTTGGTGAGATTAGACATATTTGGTTTGCTCTCCTTTCCTGTTTGGCTTTTAAGAGAAAGACAAGTTAGCTGATTCAGATGAACAGCCAGGTGCTTCTGCACCAGCTCATCCACCACAGCCACCCAATGAATCCTTGGGTTGCATGCTTTTTTTCTACCCTTTTTAAAATACCAAATATATTAAATTGTTATAGTTGTTGAAAACTGTTAACAAAAATAACTCTTTTCAAAGTTGCCCCATAGTTTTATGATCTATGTTGTTTGTACCGTTTCCCTCTTTTTACAAACTCTGATGAGTTTCTCACTAGAGTGGTAGCATCTAAACACTTGCTCTCACCCTTATATTTTGCAAACTGTCTTGAGAATCTCGCAAGATCATAACTTTTAAAATAGGAATTAACCAACTATGAATCAAGGTACTTATCTCTTACAAACGTCCTCTCAAAAACAATGACCACAATATGCATTCCTACTAATGGAGTGTTTTCAGAGCCCCTCTTATGCACAATCTCGCAAGAGTCCTGCAAGATCATAAAAATGTGTTAAAAACTATATACATTTCTTTTCTTCTCAGTAGATATCCCTTAGATACATCCTATCTAAACTTAGGAGGACATCATGACTTTCTGCTGGCCCCTCATATAGCTTTTTTATTTAATTTGCACAACACCTCCAAGTTAACAAAGTAAACAGTAATGGCCGGCATTTCATTTCTAACATTTCAACAGCCAGCCAATCAGAGTGCTCGCTCATGCAGGACTCGCAGGAGCCTCTCACAGCCATGAGAACATGAAGGCTCATGGGACAAAAGGTCTTCTCGAACAATCACAGGTCTACATTTTTATATTTGTGATCGGAATTTTACATTTTGGGACCCCCTTTTTTCTCAGCCCCGCTTACTGGATATCTCCAAAACTTTCCAGGAAGGAGAGGAGCTTGATAAACTTTTTCTTTGGAAAGTGTCATGAAGATTCATCAAACAGGGCACAGTTACTAGCAGTCAGTCAGTCAATTATTCTTTATTCGATTAATTAAAATAATAAAAGACAGGAATAATTATGACAAAATCGGGGGGGGGTGTGGCCAAGATGGGGACCGCATCAGAAGCTCCTTAGAGAGCTCCGCACTGGGCCTGGCAGTTATCCTGTTTCTGGTGACCAGCGGGTCCCATGATTAAAACACGGAGATCCGCAGTACTCATAGACGTTCTGACGATGCTTTGACGGCATCAACGAAGCCGAAAACAGCGCAGTGGGGCTTGCCCGTCCTTGAGCTGTAAACGCCACGTGTGCAGCAGTATTGGCGTCAAGGCCCATGAATGGTGCGCGGATCGGCGGAGGCCGGGAGCAACGACGAGAGGCCCGCTGTTGACTCGGTGGGGATGGCCCAGACCATTGCGGTACAGCAGATGCTAGAGGCGAGCCCAGAGGGTGCGGCTGCCTTGCATATGGAAGCACAGCGCCGCAGGCCTGACTGTCGGCAGATCTGAGGCGGACCATCGAGCGAGCTGAGAGCGGCGTTGGCCGGCGTGCACGGTCTGCACCCTTGGGGATGTTAGTGCATGATCATTGAGGGACATTGACATTGACATCCCCCTTGAGAGCTGCCGCCTAGGGGGAGTCTTACTGCAGTTGGGGTGTTTTTTAATCTGTATGCTTGTTTTACACTGTTTTGCACTGTATTGCTGGATGGAGAGAAGTTACATTACAAGTGGGACCCCACCATAGTGGATGATTATGGGAGGTATCTCTTGTATGGGACAGGGGGATCGCGAGGGTCAGGATACAACTGGTAGCCCAATAAGTACTTTTTTCACTTACTGCACTGGTCATGGCATCTTAAATCTGTCATCGGAGCATACCCCACAAAATAGAATTTGACATGGAATGTATGGGGCATGGCATCCATTATTAAATGCCATAGGGTGTACTCATATCTTAAACGCAGAAATTTCACATTCCAATATTCCAAGACACATACCTTACGGCCACGGAGCTAGATCGATTACGGTGTAGGTGGCGAGGACAGACATATGCCACTATTACATCTGCCTACGCTAGGGGGGTTCTCCTTTGGGTGGCTCCAGGAGTTCCCTTTGCACTAACTACTCAAAAGATAGACACGGAAGGACGTTATGTTATCCTGGAGTGTCTAACTGGATGGAATCCCTCTCAATTTAGCAGCACTACATCCACCTAACTCTACTCAAACACACTTTCTAGATTCTCTAACACCTGCACTCTTTCAGGACCCACTGACTCCAGCGATATGGGGGGGAGACTTTAATTGCGTGCTGGATCTGCCCTTAGATCATTTATATCCCCTGCTATCTTCTGCCATAACCAGCCCCATCTCCCACCACTTCAGAAGATGGTGCACCCATATGAATCTTTATGATATATGGTGCCTAGGCCATCCACAAGAGTGTGAGTACTTGTTTTACTCACCCGTCCATGACTTGCATATCAGGATTGACATCCTTTTCGGCACCACCCACACGGGCCCTCTTTTGACTCGATCAGAGTATATAGCACAAACGCATTCAGACCATAACCCGCTAGTGGTGACTCTGTCATAGGGCACACTACGACCCATCATTCTCAACTGGCGCCTCCAACCAGAAGCTCTATTGGACCCCCCATTCCGTGATGCACTATTACAATGCATCTGACACTTCTTCGAAACAAATGCTGGTTCCACTTCCTCTCGTGCCATGGAGTGGGAAGCACATAAGGTAGTGATCCGGGGTCACTGTATGACGACCACCTGGGGGGTTCGGCAGCAGCTGCTGCATGAACTCTCTGCGGCAGAATGACATCTACATCAAACAGAAGTACAGATCGCTGGGCAAACTGCATCGCCTTCACAGCTTCGTCAGTATTGTCTCAGCCGTAGCGAGGTGGAGTCCACCTTGAGCTATCATGACTTTCACACAAGGATGGCTCTACAACACGCTCAGGGAGATCGATTGGCAGATTGCTTGCCTGGCCCCTCTGGGAAGAGCACCATAGTGCCAAGCTATGGCGATTCGACTAGCTGATGACACAATTGTTACTTTGCAGATGGCTATTAACGATACCTTTTGGGATTACCATCAAAAGCTCTATGAGAAAACCTGCTGCCCCAAGCTGAGATGTGTGCAGGAATTTATAGGTGGGGTGATCCTCCCCATGCTTTGGAATACCCAATGGGATATTATTGAGGAATCTATTCAGTTAGATGAGATCAAGAAAGCCATCTCGCCGATTGCTCTTAACAAAACACCGGTCGCAGATGGCCTACTGATCGAATATTATGCTGCTTACTCCGCTGCTGTGTCGCTGCGTCTCTTGGAGGTATTTCAAGAGGTATTTGAGTGGAGTATTTGACAGAATCCTTGTGCAAAGCCCTAATAGTGGTTTTACCTGAACCGGGGTGTGATCCATTAGATGTTAGGTCGTACTGACCCCTATCTTTATTGATTTGGGACTGCAAGATACTGGGGAAGATCCTGGCAAACCGATTACTTCCTGTAATGCAGAATTTAGTCCACCATGATCAATCAGGCTTCATTTCGGGCCGAAGTACTTTTCTTAACACGCAGCGCCTGTTACATATCATCCATAATACCCCACCTGATGACCTGTACCGGGTGGCAGTTTCCTTAGACATAGAAAAAGCCTTTGATACCCTGGGATGGGATTTCCTTTTTGCGAGTCTCGAAGTCATGGGATTCGGACTGCAGCTTTTGAGATGGATCAACACGTTATATATGAAACCGCTAGACAGGTCAGATGATTTCTAACTGTTTTGTTATACAGAGGGGGGTGCCTGCTTTCACTGCTTCTCTTTGCCTTAGCCATGGAACCCCTCGCCTGTTACCCTCATGAGCGCGTTGGGATCTGGGGTATACCAGACTTGGGGCGGTACCACGTTGTGTCTCTCTATGCAGGTGATGCTCTCGTTTATCTTATGGATGTACGAACCACTCTTCAGGAGCTTAAACAGCTTCTGGAGACCTTTGGGGAGGCCTCGAGTCTCCGGGTTAATTGGCCCAAGTCATGTGCGTTCCCGCTGGCCCCACACCTTCCCGTCAACAGAGAGATCATGGCTGACTCCCACTTGCGATGGAATTATGACTCCTTCAAATAGTCAATATTTATCATACGACACGCGATCTTCTTGTGTCTTCTTGACACAAAGCGGTGGCTAATCTCTGCAATTCCCTCACTTTCTGGCATTCTTTGCCACTGTCGCCGATTGGCCGTGTGGTGATATTCAAGATGCTAATCCTACCCAGATTGTTTTATTTATTTTCAGCATTACCTGTAGTTGTGCCACATGTCTTTTTCAAAACGCTTGATGGCTTGCTCCTTGACTTGATCTGGGGTGATGGTCATCGTAGGGTAGCTCTATCCAAACTCCAGAGTTCAATGACAGAAGTTGGGCTGGGTGCTCCAAATTTCAAATTATATTATGCAGCGGTGCAACTACAATGGCTGATGACTTGGTTATTCTCGCCAACATGCCAGGAATTACTCACTATACAGGCCCGACTGGGGAATGTTGCTGTGTACACTTGGCTAACAGAATCTAGCGGCCGTCTCAGACCGATGATGCAACTAATGAAAGTAGCACACACATGCTGGAACCGATTAATCCATCTTAAAGGCCCACACATCCCATATTCACCGGAGATTCCCATTTGAGAGATGCCGAGGATAACAAAGAAAACACGAGCGACTGACCGTGATCAATGGACTGCAAAAGGGATTACCCGACTGGGAAATTTATTTTCAGATGACACATTTATGTTGTTTCATGATTATATGCACAAAATAGGAAGAGACACATAGGAAAAAGCGCTCACAGGAAATCTCCACATTATTAGATAAGAAACATTGTAGGCACGGTGCTCATGGCAAGAGGAACCTCCCAACTCCTCCAGTGTTTCCTAGGAAACTAATAACAATAAGAACAAATTGTCACGGCACTCGTGTATCAATACTCAGTATTTAGGTAAATGTTTCCTGATCCGTATTATATATCTGGTGCCAAAATATTCTGATAAATTTCGCTGACGCACAGGAACTCATGAGTGAGTATAACTCAATTTATTCTTTCAGAAGAGCAGATCATTGCGGAAAACGAAAACGTTCATTGATTCAAAATTCATGAATCACCAAAAAGCCAACCGCCAACACGTGTTTCGTCCAGTAAGATAATAATCTTAAAGACTTCATCAGGGCTTATTCAAAATGTCTATATAGCCGGAAAGACCAATCCTTATATTGCAGTGAGTATCTCGTTAAATCCATATTATATATCATAAAGCGTGAAGAGGTAATGTGCAGACTGAATTTTACCGGCTGATACTCCGCAACTCCGTGCTATGATATGAACACGGCTTGCATTTAACAAATATTTCTATTTGGTAGGAATACCTACACATTACCTCTTCACACTTTATGATATATAATATGGATTTAACGAGATACATTGATAAATCAATAAATAACCATAAAAAGAAAATTATGACAAAATCCAAGAAAGATCAAATCTTCTTAAAAACTTGAAATAAGTGCAATCAAAAAGATGGCCTGTAAAACAACAGCATTTAATGATTATACATAATACACTGTTACAATAAAAACAATAAGTTCAAAATCAAACCATACAGTTGTTGAGTAAAAAACACATCCTGGCCCAGAATTTAACATCAATATAGCTACGATCTCACTTTTTGCACAGATCGTCTCTTTCTAAATCTCACTACACCCATTAAAAAACTAGACATATTAAAACAGACTGTGGTGGTTCGACTGCATCTGGTCCAACTTGTGAGAGCCCCATCCCTTTCAACAGAGGCAATAGAAAACGTTGTCTTAATAGGTGATAGTGGGCACAAAACAAGACAAAATGCAAGGTGTCTTGGGTCAAAATGCTACGACAGATACATGGGCCCAAGTTAGCAACTGTGTTCCACCTTGGTGAATCAGCCAATAGCCAGTACAAAAGGTTAAGCATAACTCTTGTTAAAAAGGAACAATGTTGAGCGATGGTGACCACTTCTAGGTACGGTTTTAGGGCAGTTTTTAATAAAACATATGCATGAACTGAGGGCTCACACAACTCATATGATGCTCTCTCAGTCTGGGCTATCAATAGAAAATGTTCCTTTACTCAGACCAGATCTTTCTTGGCAATCTATTCAAGGAGGCATACAGGTCAGGTCCCCTCAACTTGGTCACAGTCTCTCTGAAATACTTAAATTACTGAATGATGTTCCCTTTCTCTAAGGGTGGACAGTCTTTAATGATGATTTAATTAAATGTCAGTTCTGAATTTATCCAGCTTTAGAACCAACTTAACAGCGTCCCGAGGGCCAAGAGATGGGAAATGTAGCTGACACAGTTCCTCATTCACTATAAAGAAAGCTGTCAATTGGGGTACCTTTTCTGGACTTATTCTCCAATATCTGCATATCTGACTGGACCTTGTGCCCTCATAGATCACAACCATTGCGGTCAAGGGAAATGCATTTAAAATAATACATTTTCAAAAGAGCCTGCACAGGTTTAGCACCTAACCTACTAGAAAAATCATAAATCGCTGTGGCACCTCTAGCCGTGGTGTTCCTTTTAACCCTCCTTAGAGGGGCTCAAGACCCTAGCTAAGAAAAAGAGTTGACACTGGTAATTTCTACTCCATCCCCAAAAAATCTCTTCACATTGTTATTTTACCTTTGATGCCCATTACCATTGTATGGGACTTAATATAATTAGTACTTAAGTCTAAGGTATTCATGAAATCTACAAAATCATCAAGGAAGTGCTGTAACCCACCCCGGTTATGCATCATCCGCGCAAAAGTGAGCTGGAATGCAATGTGAACCAATAGGGGGAACATCTCTGCTGGCTGAAGATAATGACTGACCCAGATTATAAAAATATAGGGTAAACCGAAACGGGGCTAGCATACATCCTTATCTAACACTTGTATTAGGTGAAGAAAGACTTCTGGTTGCATTATACCTTACGGTGGCCATGAGGTTGAGTTGTAAATCATGTACAAAATTGACAATGTCTAGGTCCACGCTCATATTGAAGAAGAGATTCACCCTGTTAACTCTATTGATGCAGATGTTAGGCCCATGAAGGCAAGGAAAAACATACCTCCCTTGACAACCGTATATTTCTCAATGATCAAATGTAAAATTAGACATTTATCAAGGGTACCCTTACCAGCCCTGAAACCATAATGTAGGTTTGAAATGACATTATTCTGATCAGCCCAGGTGGTTAGCCTAGCTAGTATTGCCCTCCCCAAAACTTTGACCACAAAATCTATTAGGGAAATGGGCCTATACATTTTTTTATTTGCATTTATTACCTTCTTAAGGACAGGAATAATTATGGATCTAGACCATGAACCTGACAAGCCTGCTTTATAGGCAGCATTTGAAGCATGAGTTCCAGTTTTAGCCTATTTAGCAGAGTCTATCATAAATATGTCAGCTGGAACCCCGTCAAGGCCCGGAGCTTTGTTCTGTGATACGGTTAGTTTTGCTTGATAAATTCCTACTCTAAAAATTCCAGGTTATACACCTTCCAGGCTTTGCCTGCTCATCAGCCAGGGAAACATCAGTTTCACTCCAGTAAATTCCACTAAAATGGGTCACCCAAGACTCAGGGGATATGACACAGTCCACAACATTGTTGACAACACCATTAAAAAATGGGTGAATAATTATTTTCCAAAATCTGGAGTTATTCTTTAATACCTCAATCTGGAGCAATTGAGACCATGCTTCCTCTCTAATTTCTTTCTTCCTAACTAGAAAAGCATGTTTATAACTCTTTCGGCATTAGGTGACTTTGTCCCTATTCCTTGGAGTTCTTTTCAGGACTAGGAGAAGGTTGCGGTGCACCCTTGAGCAATTCTGATTAAACCATCTCTCCCCATCTTGCTTGGCCTTATCTGTGTTTTGTTTTCAACCTGCAATCTATATACCCACAGATACCCTCTTAGACACTTAACAAAAACTCAGGATCTGTACATCCCTCAAGACAAAGACCAATATCCAGGTCACAATTAATGTTATGGTTAAAAAGGAGTCAACAGGGACATTGCACCTATTATTCCTTTGTGCTACATCCTGGGGAACAATATCAGTGTTTCTGGGATCTAAATCAGGGGACACTTTTTCATCCAATTTCCATTGGAGACTCAGACACAAGGAATTGTAGTCACTTAGCTGATTCCACAAGACCTCATATAGCACCACCCATTTTCAAGGGAGGCTGAAAGAAAAATATATTCAGTCATCCTGTTGGAACCATGTCCAGTAACATTAGAGATGCCTACATCCTTTTGATAAGCCTCCAATCAAGTCATGTTAAAACCTGCTATAATGTCACTCAATATACCTTCATTAGTCGTATTCTCAAACTGACTTTGATTAAAATCATCTAGGGGATAAATATGAGATATATTAAGGGCTATATGGAAATAATGGATGTTAAAATCACCAGCCAATAAGACCACATATGGCCTATTGAGTTTATCAGTATAAAAATCTAAAAAGGCTCTTAAGTGTTCACCAGGATTGGATTGGACAAACGAGGTATAAAATTTCATAACTAGGACGATTGGTAAGTTTTTGAATTCTAACTGAACTGCCAACAAAAAACTAGATTTGGTTTCCACCTGCATCCCCTTACAGTCTGAATCGCTCTTTTGGTCTGTTCAGAAATGGAAAATGGGCTTTTATTATGTTCAAAGCCCTTTAAGGAATCACAAATTGCCATTTCTACCCTGTGGAAATCGCAATTTGTGATTCCCAGAATAGAAAATGGCAAATAGGGATTTCCTATTAGCGATTCCCATTCTGATGTACCATGCATTTCCTAAATGCAATTACCATTGACTTGAAGTCGATGGTAACCAGGTGCAATTTTAAAAAAAGGCCCCCAAATTGCTTTTTTAATTGTAACAGAGCACACACATGCCCCTCGGGCATATGTGTGCTCTACAGATGCACCCCTATTTTTGGGGGGCCTTTTCCTACTAAGAAATCACTATTTGGTAAAGGCAAAACCAGCACATTGACTAAAATGCAATGTGATTTTTTAACAATGATTTCCTAATAGCGTTTTCTACTTTGTAGGAATCGCTATCAGGAAATCGGTATCTTTGGAAAGTGCATTTCTTAAATAGCGATTTCTATGAAGTCGCTATTTAAGAAATGCAAAATTGCATTTTTGTACATCTGGCCCTTAATGTTTAGTGAGATCAGAGTCACTAAGTTCCCCTTAGCCCTACCCGCTTGCAATGGTAAAGCAGAGGAAAAAGTGAGGCATATCCATCTAGAAAAAAGGAGTCACTCTTAACCCAGGTTTCTTGCAGGACCACAGTATGCTGTTCTGATAACAGACTGATCTAGCTCATCTTGTCCCTTTTGTTAGATACCCCTGCTATGTTCCATGACACAAACTTTAAGTGGATGCCTTGCTTATCTTCTAAGTCTGCTGGGCAGTTGGTTCCACCATATCTAGTTCGAACACTCCTGGTTAAGGGGCCCTAAAGGGGATGTTTCAGTCAATTATTGTTCTCAGGGGGCTCAATGGTAGAAATCTATTCAACAGCTCAAGAGGGGCTAGTAGACCCCGCCCCTCCTGAGGCACATGCATAACCCTGGGTATAAGTCCCTTCCTAGCCGTAAAGTGACCATCTGGTGGATAAACAAACAAGTGGTAGTACCTTGATGCCTGCACTAAGTGAACTACAATGGGCCGACTGATTGATCAAGCGGCCGGCTATATTTTCAGCTTGTTAAAATGAACAGCAATGCAGTCCACTGACCACAATTTCTCCCTCTGTCACACCCAGCTTACTTGCCGAGCCATGATAATATGGTGGGGCAAGTCTCCCTATTCTCGTTTTGTCTATCACACCAATGGATGACCTTGTGGATAAGTTCTGGGGTTATTTCTACTGCCCTGTCCTCTGCGGTGGAACATCAGATATATATGGCCACTAATGAGGTCGAATCAGGTGGCAAAGGCAAACTAGATTTATTAACCAATGATCCCACATGACTTGGCTCAGCCACAGCTGGGGGAGAAACCTGAGAGCAGGAGGCATGAGACCCCTCATTGTCTGTATATATTTTGTGTCAAGACCTTAAGGGTATCAGGCTCTGTCGGGGAACACTAAATCATTCTTGTTACCCCCAGCACTTGGCTCTGTGGAGGTGTAGGAAGCAATATGGGGCGACTAGTGGAGATTCGCTGACTATCCATATTAATAGCTACAGCTCAGGCATAGCCTGATGGGGGGCCGGGGCCCTAACCCTGTCCCACCCATTGGCAATAAGAGTGTCAAATTAGTTATGACAGATTCCAGGGCTTTCATTTGAAAACCACTGGCCACACTTTTCATCAGTTTAACAATATTGTCCCAGAGTTTGTGCAGCAGAGGCTTCAAAGCTAATTTACAGTCTCAGTAGATACTGAGCACATAGGCTCCTTTTAGATCAAATCAACTAGAGAGTTATCAGGAGTGGAGCTTTAGTTACACCTTTAACACAGATGGTCTTCTTTTTAGTAGGTTTGGATTTAGCACCGTGGTCTGTCGTTAGCTTAGGTAAAGAGATCCATTCAAGGGGGTGAGCATGCTGCACTGCCAGAGTCTTAGCTGAAGTAAAACCTCCTGAGGTTGACTATGGGGCACAGGACCTTCCTCCTCAGGTGGGGGATATATATCGACAGAATCCTTGGGATTTCCCCTACATAAAGAGCTAGGCACATAATTGTCCATTCTGATATCCAACTGTCCCTCAGCAATCATTATATCATCATTGAGGGCTTCCACTGCTGAGGTCGGAAATATAATATTGGACTCACATTTACCTGGAGCCTTCAAATGGAGAGGGCCATGTTCACTGTTAGCTTTCTGTTTGCCTATTGTAGTGCTAAAAATGCAAACGTTTGTGGGGTGGCCCAATTCAGCCTCCTCCTGGCTCTGACTGGTGCAGACAGGCCAGTTCTCGGCTTTTCCTGGGCAAGCATGTCCCACGCAGTGGAGTGCAGAGGGTGCTATATGGTGCATTGGTGCGGAGCTCCCTGGCACTGTGGCTGGTGGGCTATGGAGTCGAGTCTGTGAGGGCCAAAAAAAACCTTACAGGCCAGATTAGAGTCCCAGGAAGGGGAATTGGCATGGGCGCTATACAAATATATATATATATATATATATATATATATATATATATATATATATATATATAAACATATATATAAATATATATATATATGTATATATACACACACACACACACATATATATATATATATATATATATATATATATATATATATATATATATATATATATATATATATATATATATATACATATGTTTTGGTGTGATCCGTCAAGTGAGGACCAAGGAACCAAGGAAAGAATGGCATGCAAAACACAAAATCCCCATGCATTTTCCATAGACTTCTTTAGGCAGGGCTACAGCAAAAGCCGCTGAATGGAATTGCACCAAAATCAGCAGTAAATTAGATCTTGGTCCACAGATTGTGCTTTTCTATTATCAGATATAGATCTGTTCAGTAGTTTTGAGCAATTTAGGGTAAACAATATTTGTATATTTTTTGAGTCAGTGTCCAGAGATGCGCTGATTGGCTAATTTTAAGGGGATTTGTCAATCCAGATTGGCTGATTTCAACCAGAACAATATATTTTGGCAGCCTTTACAAGACTCAGGGGCTTAGTCACAGTGTCCTGTAAAGTAATTTTAAAAACATATGCAAGGGAACAGAGTGGGCACTCTCAGACCCAGAAGGGCATGTGGTGTGGCCAAAGGGACCCCCCCTATTCATTGGCTGGCCACAGCACGAAGCCATGACAGAACTCTGGGATATGGACCACACTGAAATGCATTGTAGTGAACGGCTGGTTTTGGAGGGTCACAAAAAGGAGCATGTACAAAGAGTGGTAACAGATTTTAGTTACAATTTAAATGATTTGCTGATACCATACCCATTTTAGTAATTGAGATGTGCTCTAAAGTGATTTTACCTGGTGAAAAATGCTGATCCTGTAGTGGGATTTCATGAACCACGTTTGAGAAAAAAAAATTTCTCCTATGATTTTCTCATGGAGTTTATGGAAGGTGCTCATGAATCTAATATGAGAGCATATTTTCTGTACATTCACACTAACTTCCTCAGCCATGCAAGAATAAAGTCTGACATTCTCAGTAAAATGTACTTCCAACAGGAGCTGTCAGGAAGTTCATCCCCCTGTGTTCTCCTGCAGCCTGCCAGTGTTCTAAAGGACAACTTTAGCGCTAACAGTCTTACTTATGACAAAATGGGGTGGCACACCTGAAGCCAGTTTGATTGAATCCAACTGGTAAAACTTAAAACATTTCATTTAGAAAGGAAATTATGGTTAGTGCTGTAGAAAGCAAAATTAGGACACATTTTCAGTAAACTCTCAATGTCTTCCTCATCTATTTATTTAGAACTGTCCGACATGTACACTGAAACATTTACTTTCAGCACCAGTAGCAAACTGCCAGTTAATTCTCTGGTGATCAATTGCAGCTTTACCACAGTGTTCTAATGAACAACTAGAGTATTAACGTTCCAAATTTATATCAAACGTGTGGCACATCTGAACACCATCTTGATGGAATGAAAGTGGAAAACTGAAAACTGAAAGCATTTTCTATTGTGGATACATAAGTGGGAAAATTAGAGAGCTTCAAACAAAAAACTCCCATAATGGGAGAATATAGCATAGGGAGGAGAGGCAGAGGCAGCAAGTTGACTATGCTGCATAGGTGAGAGAGACAGTGGCAGCACAACTGACCATGGAGGGCAGGGTAAATGGGGGAGGGGTTGCAAACCCAACAATGAAGGACTGGCCCGAGAGACTATGGCAACTCAATGGACCATTGAGGGCAGAAAATAGAGGCATCGACAGTACAGCCATACAGACCCAATTCAGGCAAAAGACTCCTGACCTTATTTAAGCTAGCCCCTCCCCTAAAAATCTCCTCTTTTTCAGTGTAAGTCAATGGGGAAAATGCATTCCCATGATTTTCTTTTCAAACTCTCCCTCTTACTAAGTTCGAAATGTTGGCATGTATGGAACAATGGACCATCAAGGGCACAATGAATGGGGTAGGAACATTAGCTGAGACAATAGAGGGCAAGAGGAAGGTGGCAGGGGTACTAAAATTACCTTACAGGGCAAGTGGAGAGGTTGTGGCAACACAATACACCACAAAGGCAAGTGAAGCACAACGTACCATGGAAAGAAATAAGGAGGGGACAGGGCTATGCATACTGACAACAGAAGGCACTGGGGAAGGAGGCAAGGGCAGCAAGCTGGCCATACACAGCAGGCAAAATAGGCAGTTGCAGCAGAAAGGACCATGGAGGCAGGAGTAAGGGGGCAGGGGCATGCCAAGGGACCATGGAAGACAGGAGGGAGGGAATAAGGGCCAGCACATGGATAACCGAGGACAGCTGGCAAGAGGACATGGCTAGAGCATCAAGCTGACCATGTAGGACAGGTAGGATGGGCAGTGGAAGTGCAACACACCATGAAGGACAACAGGGAGCCTACAAGGTAAGAGGACAAAGGAGGGAAGGTTGGAGGGATCAGGGGCAGTAAGCTGACCAAACAGGGCAGGTGGGCACCCATTTTGACCCCAAGGAAGGGGCCTATGGGGTTCAAAGGCCCACTCTATTCTGTGCACACCAAAGGCTGTGTGTTGCGTTGGGTTGGCAGCCTGCTGGGGATTCGGCCACAGGGTCTGGTGGCAGGCCAAGCCCTATGGCCAACCTCTGCTGTGCACAGCCAAACGATATGCACAGCATGGGGTTGGCTGTCACTGGGGAGTTGTAAGCAGAGAATGGCAGCAAGAAAAGCCTTACAGCTAACCCCACACCGCACACAGCCAAAGGATGTGTATGGCCTGGGGTTAGTTTCCTCTGGTAGCCTGTCTGAGGTGAACACTATGCCACCCGCAACGAGAGGCCTTTTGCATTGTGGGTTTGGCTGCATGTGGGAGGGATGGCTTCCTCTGAGTGGGTTAGCCACACGGCCTGGTTGCTGGGCAGGCCTTATTCCTAACTCCCTCATGTGTGCAACGTGGGGTTGGCTGCCTGTTGGGTGTCTCACGCAGGGTGTGGTCGCAAGCCAGGCCCTGTGGCCAATCCCTGCTGTGCAAGGCCAAAGACCATGGGCGGTGGGGGATGTGGTTGTTCCTGTGGTTATAAAATATTACTTTACATTGAAAGAAACCCTAGAAATTCACTGAAAAAATGAACGTTAAAGTAATGTTATAGTTGAGTGTGTTAAAAAGATCTCTTTTTGTTTAAAAAAAGCCTTAGAAATTCACTGAAAAAATAAAGGTTAAAGTAACATTATAGTTAGGTGAATACATCAATGACAACATTAATGTTTTGAACTAAAAAAACACAGAAATTCACCAGTTATAGTCAGCACATCTAAGTATAACTTGTGTCCCCCCCACCATGCACTGTTTACGACCTTGCATGTTACATCACTCACGACATCTTCTATGACATAATTTATGACATCACTGATGACATCTCAAATCACATCATTGATGACATCATCCAATGAGTGTGTTTGTCTTATAGTTTGCACAGTGGCGGGTAGCTGCCATATTACTTTTCTACCTAAAGTTGTACAGCCTGTGTCCAGCTAATGGATGTGTTTACAAAATGCATGTCCTTTTAATGCATCATAGGCAATGGCCTAACACAACTCATAAGAGTAATTATTTTTGCTCTGGGACAAAAGGGCAAGAGTAGCAACTAAATTACAACATAACCGATGGGCAGAAAATGTACAAATTATAAAAAGGTGGTAGTAGAGATCACAGTAGAGATTTCCTTAGGTTTACAGCAAGTATGAAGCCAATAGATTACAATAGTGGCCTGTTTCCACATGCATTCCCTTGCCAAATACTTTGAAATAGTCTAAAAACATGGATCAACAAATCATAGAAAGTTTTACTCTTCAATCAGATGCGGTCTGGAGACAACTAAATCACATTTAAATGGCCCTATGTTCTTTGGCAACCAACATTTAGCATGCTGGATTTTCAATTCTATACGTGCAATGGTTTGTTTTGCTGAAAATGTACAGTCCCCTTTCATCAGAATTAGATATATTTTCATCTTTGAAAGTATCTTTACTTTTTTGTGTCTCACATTCTTGCAAAAATATCCGTCAAATCCCTCAAATAATATTTTTAAGTAGTTTCATTTATTAAGGTCCTCTTAACCATTTTGCTCCAGAATCAAAAAATTCCCGTTCAGTAATCATTTGTGTTGGGAAATGTGAAAGACAATAGTGATTCATTGATTCAACTTTGTTGCTCATGCACAGTGCGCTGCTTGACTGGTTTGATTTCCTTAGCATCAGCGTCAAACCATGCAAACTGCAAATGTTGTTAATCGAGTGGAGCAAAGAAGAAAACATTCATTTCTGAAGGGTGGTACTGGCAGCTTGAGAATCAGGAAACCAGAAATTGCCCTTATAGGTCAACATTAGATATTATCACATTTAAATGGCCCTATGTTCTTTGGCAACCAACATTTAGCATGCTGGATTTTCAATTCTATACGTGCAATGGTTTGTTTTGCTGAAAATGTACAGTCCCCTTTCATCAGAATTAGATATATTTTCATCTTTGAAAGTATCTTTACTTTTTTGTGTCTCACATTCTTGCAAAAATATCCGTCAAATCCCTCAAATAATATTTTTAAGTAGTTTCATTTATTAAGGTCCTCTTAACCATTTTGCTCCAGACTCAAAAAATTCCCGTTCAGTAATCATTTGTGTTGGGAAATGTGAAAGACAATAGTGATTCATTGATTCAACTTTGTTGCTCATGCACAGTGCGCTGCTTGACTGGTTTGATTTCCTTAGCATCAGCGTCAAACCATGCAAACTGCAAATGTTGTTAATCGAGTGGAGCAAAGAAGAAAACATTCATTTCTGAAGGGTGGTACTGGCAGCTTGAGAATCAGGAAACCAGAAATTGCCCTTATAGGTCAACATTAGATATTACCACTATTAGGTTTTGGCATTATGCATATGCCGTACAGCAGCATTCGTTATAGCAAAGGCCACTGGAAACATGCAGCAGTGGAGGACCAAATTATGCGTCAGGAATGACTAAACTATGCGGTATGAAAAGTCAAGTTATGCGGAATAAAACACACATTTTGTGATAGTACTACTTTATTATTTGTTTATTTTTACACATGGTAACACTGCCTGGGCAAATATTTCTCCTCATTAACACCAGTTTAATACCCAAGTATAGCAATAAGTAATAGAAAGTTGTTTGGTCAACCTTTGTAGATCCTTTCCACTTGGAGGACAAGTGGACCTGCATTTTAGTAACTTTTGATCTGTTCGAGCTTCGAACATTTTTGATAAAATCTACACATTATGCAGCAGATGGTTTATGTGGCAAATGCTGCAAATCCATAATTATTTGGCAAGGGCCACAGCAGAAAAATCGCATACATCCAGTGGTTGTGATTACAGCCAAACCCAAAAAGCTAAATGGCATCAAGCCAACCCAAAAAAAATATTACATATGGGGATGCTATTTCCAGCATAATCAACATTCTATTGGTAAGGACACTGCAACCGATAGAAATCATGTGACACAAAGCATGAAGCACGCACAACTGCAAACGTGCTGTGAATAAAGCACAGCGGACTGCAGGACTTGGGGTGAGGGGGTTTGAATCGAAGGGTTTCATCACAAAACATCAGTTGATTTTAAACAGATGAATCTGAATTCTCAAATTATGTATTCCATATTTATGTGAAGTATATTGTGAAATCCACACTTTAGGAGCAAAGGACCTGCTATGAATTACCGAAATTATGCATCATCGTTCTTTGTAAACACCACATAATGCCATGTATAGCAATACCTCTTGCATCTCCTGATTTATATGTAACACAGATTAGCCATTAGCATTAAGCAGAAGTAGCTACTCCATTAGGCATTCTGTTTTTGTAACCCAACAGGAAAAGAGATCGTAGAATCATAATGTGACAGCTCAATAAAAAGAAGATGGCACATCGTAATCTTTCAAGTATGAATGGGTAGTGTAATGTCTGGTGGTATCTTAAATGAGCTTGAGGCAGCAGTTTGCTACCTTTATTGCAGTGTGACATGGGCATAGAGATAGACAGTGCACACAGTTAAGGATACAAAAAACAAACAAAAAAACCCATATTTAGAAAGTCCAATGTCATGTACAATGATTGTCACACCTGTTAAAATTAAACTCAGAGGCGTTCAGATTTTATCGAATGTGATAATCAACTCCTGTTCTCGGTTTTGCCCATGAAATGGGGGTATAACATATGGATTATGTGCATCTTGATATTCATCGGTGTAGGAGGCTGGACTGGCTTGTAGTGAGTACCTAGGGGTACTTACACCTTGCACCAGGCCCAGGTATCCCTTATTAGTGTATAGGGTGTCTAGCAGCTTAGGCTGATAGATAATGGTAGCTTAGCAGAGCATCTTAGGCTGAACTAGGAGACGAGTGAAGCTCCTACAGTACCACTAGTGTCATATGCACAATATCATAAGAAAACACAAATCACAGATATACTAAAAATAAAGGTACTTTATTTTTATGACAATATGCCAAAAGTATCTCAGTGAGTACCCTCAGTATGAGGATAGCAAATATACACAAGATATATGTACACAATACCAAAGATATGCAGTATAGCAATAGAAAACAGTGCAAACAATGTATAGTTACAATAGGATGCAATGGGGACACATAGGGATAGGGACAACACAAACCATATACTCCAAAAGTGGAATGCGAACCACGAATGGACCCCAAACCTATGTGACCTTGTAGAGGGTCGCTGGGACTGTAAGAAAACAGTGAGGGTTAGAAAAATAGCCCACCCCAAGACCCTGAAAAGTGAGTGCAAAGTGCACTAAAGTTCCCCAAAGAGCACAGAAGTCGTGATAGGGGAATTCTGCAGGAAAGACCAAAACCAGCAATGCAACAACAATGGATTTCCAGACGAGGGTACCTGTGGAACAAGGGGACCAAGTCCAAAAGTCACGACCAAGTCGAGAGTGGGCAGATGCCCAGGAAATGCCAGGTGTGGGTGCAAAGAAGCTGCTACTGGACAGTTGAAGCTGAGGATTCTGCAGGAATGACAAGGGCTAGAAACTTCCCCTTGGGAGGATGGATGCCCCACGCCGTGGAGAGTTGTGCAAAAGTGTTTCCTGAAGAAATACCGCAAACAAGCCTTGCTAGCTGCAAGTCGTGCGGTTAAGGTTTTTGGATGCTGCTGTGGCCCAGGAGGGACCAGGATGTCGCCAATTGCGTCAGGCGACAGAGGGGGCGCCCAGCAGGACAAGGAGCCCTCTCAGAAGCAGGCAGCACCCGCAGAAGTGCCAGAACAGGCACTACAAAGAGGAGTGAAATGGTGCTCACCCGAAGTTGCACAAAGGAGTCCCACGCCGCCGGAAGACAACTCAGGAGGTCGTGCAATGCAGGTTAGAGTGCTGTGGACCCAGGCTTGGCTGTGCACACAGGATTTCCGCCGGAAGTGCACAGAGGCCGGAGTAGCTGCAAAAGTTGCGGTTTCCAGCAATGCAGTCTGGCGTGGGGAGGCAAGGACTTACCTCCACCAAACTTGGACGGAAGAGTCACTGGACTGTGGGAGTCACTTGGACAGAGTTGCTGGATTCAAGGGACCTCGCACGTCGTGCTGAGAGGAGACCCAGGGGACCGGTGATGCAGTTCTTTGGTGCCTGCGGTAGCAGGGGGAAGATTCCGTCGACCCACAGGAGATTTCTTCGGAGCTTCTAGTGCAGAGAGGAGGCAGACTACCCCCACAGCATGCACCACCAGGAAAACAGTCGAGAAGGCGGCAGGATCAGTGTTACAGAGTTGCAGTAGTCGTCTTCGCTACTTTGTTGCAGTTTTGCAGGCTTCCAGCGCGGTCAGCAGTCGATTCCTTGGCAGAAGGTGAAGAGAGAGATGCAGGGGAACTCTGATGAGCTCTTGCATTCGTTATCTAAGGAATTCCCCAAAGCAGAGACCCTAAATAGCCAGAAAAGAGGGTTTGGCTACTTAGGAGAGAGGATAGGCTAGCAACACCTGAAGGAGCCTATCAGAAGGAGTCTCTGACGTCACCTGCTGGCCCTGGCCACTCAGAGCAGTCCAGTGTGCCAGCAATACCTCTGTTTCCAAGATGGCAGAGGTCTGGAGCACACTGGAGGAGCTCTGGGCACCTCCCAGGGGAGGTGCAGGGGAGTGGTCACTCCCCTTTCCTTTGTCCAGTTTCGCGCCAGAGCAGGGCTGAGGGGTCCCTGAACCGGTGTAGACTGGCTTATGCAGAAATGGGCACCATCTGTGCCCATGAAAGCATTTCCAGAGGCTGGGGGAGGCTACTCCTCCCCTGCCTGAACACCTTTTTCCAAAGGGAGAGGGTGTAACACCCTCTCTCTGAGGAAGTCCTTTGTTCTGCCTTCCTGGGCCAAGCCTGGCTGGACCCCAGGAGGGCAGAAACCTGTATGAGGGGTTGGCAGCAGCTGCAGTGAAACCCCTGAAAAGGCAGTTTGGCAGTACCCGGGTCTGTGCTACAGACCCGTGGGATCATGGGATTGTGCCAACAATGCCAGGATGGCTTAGAGGGGGCAATTCCATGATCTTAGACATGTTACATGGCCATATTCGGAGTTACCATTGTGAAGCTACACATAGGTAGTGACCTATATGTAGTGCACGCGTGTAATGGTGTCCCCGCACTCACAAAGTCCGGGGAATTGGCCCAGAAACAATGTGGGGGCACCTTGGCTAGTGCCAGGGTGCCCACACACTAAGTAACTTAGCACCCAACCTTTACCAGGAAAAGGTTAGACATATAGGTGACTTATAAGTTACTTAAGTGCAGTGTAAAATGGCTGTGAAATAACGTGGACGTTATTTCACTCAGGCTGCAGTGGCAGGCCTGTGTAAGAATTGTCAGAGCTCCCTATGGGTGGCAAAAGAAATGCTGCAGCCCATAGGGATCTCCTGGAACCCCAATACCCTGGGTACCTCAGTACCATATACTAGGGAATAATAAGGGTGTTCCAGTATGCCAATGTAAATTGGTAAAATTGGTCACTAGCCTGTTAGTGACAATTTGAAAGAAATGAGAGAGCATAGCCACTGAGGTTCTGATTAGCAGAGCCTCAGTGAGACAGTTAGTCATAACACAGGTAACACATACAGGGCACACTTATGAGCACTGGGGCCCTGGCTGGCAGGGTCCCAGTGACACATACAACTAAAACAACATATATACAGTGAAATATGGGGGTAACATGCCAGGCAAGATGGTACTTTCCTACACAACCCCCCCCCCCAAAACGAAGGACAATAAGACTAGCCATGACCTGATGAGTCTTCATTGTCTAAGTGGAAATATCTGGAGAGTCCATCTGCATTGGAGTGGGTACTCCCAGGTCTATGATCCACTGTATAGTCCATTCCCTGTAGGGATATAGACCACCTCAACAATTTAGGATTTTCACCTTTCATTTATTTTAGCCAAAGTAGAGGTTTGTGGTCTGTCTGAACAATGAAGTGAGTGCCAAACAGGTATGGCCTCAACTTTTTCAGTGCCCAGACCACAGCAAAGGCCTCCCTCTCTATGGCAGACCAACGCTTTTCTCTAGGGGTCAACCTCCTGCTGATAAAAGCAACAGGTTGATCCTGGCCCTCAGAATTAAGTTGTGAAAGGACTGCCCCTACCCCTAATTCAGATGCATCAGTTTGGACAATGAATTTTTTGGAGTAACAGGGGCTTTTCAGGACAGGTGCAGAGCACATGGCCTGCTTCAGCTCCTCAAAAGCTTTCTGACAGCTAGCTGTCCACAATACCTTTTTAGGCATTTTCTTGGATGTGAGGTCATTAAGAGGGGCTGCAATGGAGCCATAGTTCTTTATGAACCTCCTGTAATACCCAGTGAGGCCTAAGAAGGCTCTCACCTGGGTTTGAGTTGTAGGGGGAACCCAATCTATAATAGTTTGGATTTTCCCCTGAAGTGGTGCAATCTGTTCTCCACCTACCAGGTGTCCCAGATAAACCACCTTTCCCTGCCCTATCTGGCACTTTGAAGCCTTGATAGTGAGGCCTGCCTTTTGCAGGGCCTCCAAAACTTTCCATAGGTGGACCAGGTGATCATCCCAGCTATATCATCTAGATATGCTGCACTAAAAGCTTCCAGCCCTTGCAGGACTGTGTTCACCAACCTCTGAAAAGTGGCAGGTGCATTTTTAAATCCAAAAGGCATTACTGTGAATTGGTAATGGCCTCCAATGGTTGAAAATGCAGTTTTTGCTTTTGCATCTTCTGATAATTTGATCTGCCAATACCCTGCAGTCAAGTCAAAAGTGCTTAGATACTTGGCAGATCCAGTGTATCTATGAGCTCATCTGCCCTGGGTATAGGGTGAGCATCAGTTTTGGTTACTTGGTTGAGACCTCTATAGTCTACACAAAACTGCATTTCCTTCTTTCCATCTTTGGAATGAGGTTTTGGTACAAGTACCACAGGAGAGGCCCATGGACTTTCAGAGTGCTCAACCACTCCCAGTTCAAGCATTTTCTGCACTTCTTGTTTTATGCAGTCTCTGACATGGTCAGGCTGCCTATAGATCTTACTTTTGACAGGCAAGCTGTCTCCAGTATCTATAGTGTGCTCACACCAAGAAGTGGTGCCTGGCACAGTAGAGAAGAGTTCAGAAAACTGACCCAGGAGATTTATGCAGTGGTCTTTTTGCTCAGCAGTAAGACAATCTGCCAGTACAACACCTTCCACTAGAGCATCTTGTTCTGTGGAAGAGAAGAGATCAGGGATAGGGTCACTCTCTTCTTCCTGTCCCTCATCTGTTGCCATGAGCAGGGTGAGATCAGCCCTGTCATAGTAGGGTTTCAAGCGATTGACATGAAGCACCCTAAGGGGACTCCTGGCAGTGCCTAAGTCAACTAAGTAGGTGAGTTCACCCTTCTTCTCAATAATTGTTTGGGGTCCACTCCATTTATCTTGGAGTGCTCTTGGGGCCACAGGCTCCAAGACCCACACTTTCTGCCCTGGTTGGTACTGAACCAAAACAGCCTTCTGGTCATGCCATTGCTTTTGGAGCTCTTGGCTGGCCTGAAGGTTTTTACTGGCCTTTTTCATGTACTCAGCCATCCTTGATTTGAGGCCAAGTACATAGTCCACTATGTCTTGCTTTGGAGCTTTTAAAGGTTGTTCCCAACTCTCCTTAACAAGTGTTAGAGGACCTCTTACAGGGTGCCCAAATAGGAGTTCAAAGGGGCTGAATCCCACTCCTTTTTGGGGTACCTCCCTGTAAGCAAAAAGGAGGCAAGGTAACAGGATATCCCATCTCCTGCGGAGTTTTTCAGGGAGTCCCATAATCATGCCTTTGAGAGTTTTGTTAAATCTCTCCACCAGTCCATTTGTTTGTGGATGATAGGGTGTGGTGAACTTGTATGTAACACCACACTCCTTCCACATGGCCTTTAAGTAAGTAGACATGAACTTGCTTCCCCTGTCTGATACCACCTCTTTTGGGAAGCCCACCCTGGAAAAGATTCCCAGGAGGGCCTTTGCCACTGCAGGAGCTGTAGTGGTCCTTAGAGGAATTGCTTCAGGATATCTGGTGGCATGGTCCACTACCACCAAGATAAACCTATTGCCTGAAGCAGTAGGAGGGTCAAGGGGGCCAACTATGTCAACCCCTACCCTTCCAAAGGGAACCCCAACCACAGGCAGTGGGATACGGGGTGCCTTTGGAGTGCCACCTGTTTTGCCACTGGCTTGACAGGTTTCACAGGACTTACAAAATTCCTTTGTGTCCTCTGACATTCTAGGCCAATGAAACAAGGGGACAAGCCTGTCCCAAGTTTTCATTTGCCCCAAATGTCCAGCTAGGGGAATGTTGGGGGCTAGAGTTAGGAGGAATTTTCTGTACTCCTGAGGAATCACCAATCTCCTGGCAGCTCCAGGTTTTGGATCCCTTGCTTCAGTGTACAGGAGGTTGTCCTCCCAGTAAATTCTGTGAGAGTCACTGACATCCCCATTTGCTTGTTTGACAGCTTGCTGCCTTAGACCCTCTAGTGTGGGACAGGTTTGTTGTGCCACACTCAGCTCCTCCCTGGCAGGCCCCCCTTCACCCAAAAGCTCAGCAGTGTCTGCTTCCAGCTCCTCTGGTGTAGGTTCTGCACAGGGTGGAAATTCTTCTTCCTCAGAAGTAGAATCCACTGTAGAGGGAGGGATAGTAGGTAGTGCTTTACTTCTACTAGCCCTAGCTTTAGGGAGCACTTGGTCCATTCTTCCAGGATCCAAGTCACCCTGTCCTTTTTGCTTTTTGGCCTGAGCCCTTGTCAAAGCAAAAATATGCCCTGGAATGCCCAGCATTGCTGCATGGGCCTCCAACTCCACATCTGACCAAGCTGATGTCTCTAAGTCATTTCCAAGTAGACAGTCTACAGGTAAATCTGAGGCAACCACAACTTTCTTTGGACCAGTAACCCCCCCCAGTTGAGATTTACAACAGCCATGGGGTGGCTAAGTGTGTTGTTGTGAGCATCGGTTACTTGGTACTGGTGACCAAGTAGGTGTTGTTCACGGTGGACCAGTTTCTCTATTACCATTGTAACACTGGCACCTGTGTCCCTGTAGGCCTGAACCTCAACACCATTTATTAGGGGTAGTTGCTTGTACTTAGCCATGTTAAGGGGACAAGCAACTAAGGTGGCTAAATCAATAGCCCCCTCAGAGACTAACACAGCCTCTGTGGTCTCCCTAACAAGACCAACCCCAACTAAGTTACCAAAAGTGAGCCCAGCTACTCCCTTGGATTGGCTATTAGTAGGTTTGCTCCCACCACCACTGCTATTAGTAGGGACACTAGGTGTAGCAGTAGGGTTTGTAGTGGTAGGAGGCTTGGTGCTTTTCTTTGGACAACTGGGATCTGTTGTCCAATGGCCTTTTATTTTACATAAATAGCACCATGGTTTCTTTTCTTTGTTTTGATTTGAAGAGGATTTGGACCCACCACCCCCACCAGAGTGTTTTTGTGGGGCTGATGAAGACTCATTTTTAGATTTGTCCCCACCCTTGTCAGAAGACTTACCATCCTTCTTCTTGCCATCTTTGTCACCCACTGTATGAACTTTTCTGTTCACCCTTGTTCTGACCCATTTGTCTGCCTTCTTTCCCAATTTCTGGGGAGAGGTCAGATCAGAGTCCACCAGGTACTGGTGCAACAAATCAGAGTGACAGTTATTAAGTATATGCTCTCTCAGGATTAAGTTATACAGGCTTTCTTAATCAGTAACTTTACTGCCATGTAACCACCCCTCCAAGGCCTTCACTGAATGGTCAACAAAGTCTACCCAGTCTTGTGAAGACTCCTTTTTGGTTTCTCTGAACTTCATCCTGTACTGTTCAGTGGTTAAGCCATAACCATCTAGTAGTGCATTCTTAAGAACTGCAAAATTATTGGCACCACTTTCTTTTACAGTAAGGAGCCTATCCCTACCCTTTCCACTAAATGATAGCCATAGAATAGCAGCCCACTGCCTTTGAGGGACATCCTGTACAACACAGGCCCTCTCAAGTGCAGCAAACCACTTGTTAATGTCATCCCCCTCCTTATAAGGGGGAACTATCTTGTGCAGATTCCTGGAATCATGCTCTTTTGCAGGATGACTATGGGGAATACTGCTGCTGCCACCATGGGTTTCTAAACCCAGTTTCTGTCTTTCTCTTTCCACTTCTAAGGACTGCCTATCCAAATCCAGCTGTTGCTTCTTGAGCTTCAGTCTGGTTTGTTCCACTCTCAATCTATTGAGCTCCCTTTCTAACACTCTGTCATCAGGGTGGGTGGGTGGGTCATTCCTTGAACAGAAGTATGGTGAGAATGAACAGAAGGAGACCTGTCCCTAACAGATGGCACCTTAACAGCTTGGCTAACAGAAACAGCACTTCTACTATGATGAGAAGGGATACTCTTACTGTGATGTGAGACAACACTATCAGTATGGTGTGACTCTACATCAGTACCAGCTATGCTAGGTGGCTTGCTAGGGGGCAGGCTTGAAATCGTCCCTCCCACATCTTTTGCTAGGGGTGCCCCAGAATCAGAGTGGGAACCATCAGCTAATTTTTCACCAGAAGTGCCACCTCTGGCTTTATCTTGTTCAACAAGCATGCTAACCAACAGTTCTCTAGAGGGATTCTTCCTTACACTTAAACCTCTTTCTATGCAGAGACTCCTTGCTCCTTTCCAGCTAAGGTGATCATAAGCTTATTTGGACAGATCAACAGTTTGGCCTGTGCCAGACATTTTTAGAAAGTGTTTAAGGGATAGAAAAAGTGAGAAATAACTTTTTCAGAACTTTTGGAAAGACAGAAAAAAAACTTTTAAAACTTTTAAAGAACTTTTTAGAAAGTTTAGAGGTACTTTTCAGCACTTTAGAAAAGAAGTGAGAAAAGAAATGCAAAACTTTTTGGTTAGGTGTACATACACTGAACTTGTTTTGTATATTTTTCTCTTATGAAAAGTACAATGACAAAAGTGGTAAGTAGTTACAAAGTACTTATCCCACCGCTGCACAACCAATGTAGGTGGCTGGACTGGCTTGTAGTGAGTACCTATGGGTACTTACACCGTGCACCAGGCCCAGGTATCCCTTATTAGTGTATAGGGTGTCTAGCAGCTTAGGCTGATAGATAATGGTAGCTTAGCAGAGCAGCTTAGGCTGAACTAGGAGACGAGTGAAGCTCCTACAGTACCACTAGTGTCATATGCACAATATCATAAGAAAACACAATACACAGATATACTAAAAATAAAGGTACTTTATTTTTATGACAATATGCCAAAAGTATCTCAGTGAGTACCCTCAGTATGAGGATAGCAAATATACACAAGATATATGTACACAATACCAAAGATATGCAGTATAGCAATAGAAAACAGTGCAAACAATGCATAGTTACAATAGGATGCAATGGGGACACATAGGGATAGGGGCAACACAAACCATATACTCCAAAAGTGGAATGCGAACGACGAATGGACCCCAAACCTATGTGACCTTAAAGAGGGTCGCTGGGACTGTAAGAAAACAGTGAGGGTTAGAAAAATAGCCCACCCCAAGACCCTGAAAAGTGAGTGCAAAGTGCACTAAAGTTCCCGAAAGAGCACAGAAGTCGTGATAGGGGAATTCTGCAGGAAAGACCAAAACCAGCAATGCAACAATGATGGATTTCCAGACAAGGGTACCTGTGGAACAAGGGGACCAAGTCTAAAAGTCACGACCAAGTCGAGAGTGGGCAGATGCCCAGGAAATGCCAGGTGTGGGTGCAAAGAAGCTGCTACTGGACAGTAGAAGCTGAGGATTCTGCAGGAACAACAAGGGCTAGAAACTTCCCCTTTGGAGGATGGATGCCCCACGCCGTGGAGAGTTGTGCAGAAGTGTTTTCCTGAAGAAAGACCGCAAACAAGCCTTGCTTGCTGCAAGTCTTGTAGTTAGGGTTTTTGGATGCTGCTGTGGCCCAGGAGGGACCAGGATGTCGCCAATTGCGTCAGGGGACAGAGGAGGCGTCCAGCAGGACAAGGAGCCCTCTCAGAAGCAGGCAGCACCCGCAGAAGTGCCAGAACAGGCACTACAAAGAGGAGTGAAATGGTGCTCACCCGAAGTTGCACAAAGGAGTCCCACGCCGCTAGAAGACAACTCAGGAGGTCGTGCAATGCAGGTTAGATTGCTGTGGAACCAGGCTTGGCTGTGCACAAAGGATTTCCGCCGGAAGTGCACAGAGGCCGGAGTAGCTGCAAAAGTCGCGGTTCCGAGCAATGCAGTCTGGCGTGGGGAGGCAAGGACTTACCTCCACCAAACTTGGACTGAAGAGTCACTGGACTGTGGGAGTCACTTGGACAGAGTTGCTGGATTCAAGGGACCTCGCTCGTCGTGCTGAGAGGAGACCCAGGGGACCGGTGATGCAGTTCTTTGGTGCCTGCGGTAGCAGGGGGAAGATTCCGTCGACCCACAGGAGATTTCTTCAGAGCTTCTAGTGCAGAGAGGAGGCAGACTACCCTCACAGCATGCACCACCAGGAAAACAGTTGAGAAGGCGGCAGGATCAGCGTTACAGAGTTGCAGTAGTCGTCTTCGCTACTTTGTTGCAGTTTTGACCTTGGCAGAAGGTGAAGAGAGAGATGCAGAGGAACTCTGATGAGCTCTTGCATTCGTTTTCTAAGGAATTCCCCAAAGCAGAGACCCTAAATAGCCAGAAAAGAGGGTTTGGCTACTTAGGAGAGAGGATAGGCTAGCAAAACCTGAAGGAGCCTATCAGAAGGAGTCTCTGACGTCACCTGCTGGCCCTGGCCACTCAGAGCAGTCCAGTGTACCAGCAGTACCTCTGTTTCCAAGATGGCAGAGGTCTGGAGCACACTGGAGGAGCTCTGGGCACCTCCCAGGGGAGGTGCAGGTTAGGGGAGTGGTCACTCCCCCTTTCCTTTGTCCAGTTTCGCGCCAGAGCATGGCTGAGGGGTCCCTGAACCGGTGTAGACTGGCTTATGCAGAAATGGGCACCATCTGTGCCCATGAAAGCATTTCCAGAGGCTGGGGGAGGCTACTCCTCCCCTGCCTGAACACCTTTTTCCAAAGGGAGAGGGTGTAATACCCTCTCTCTGAGGAAGTCCTTTGTTCTGCCTTCCTGGGCCAAGCCTGGCTGGACCCCAGGAGGGCAGAAACCTGTCTGAGGGGTTGGCAGCAGCAGCAGATGCAGTGAAACCCCTGAAAAGGCAGTTTGGCAGTACCCGGGTCTGTGCTACAGACCCGTGGGATCATGGGATTGTGCCAACAATGCCAGGATGGCATGGAGGGGGCAATTCCATGATCTTAGACATGTTACATGGCCATATTCGGAGTTACAATTGTGAAGCTACACATAGGTAGTGACCTATATGTAGTGCACGCGTGTAATGGTGTCCCCACACTCACAAAGTCCGGGGAATTGGCCCAGAAACAATGTGGGGGCACCTTGGCTAGTGCTAGGGTGCCCACACACTAAGTAACTTAGCACCCAACCTTTACCAGGTAAAGGTTAGACATATAGGTGACTTATAAGTTACTTAAGTGCAGTGTAAAATGGCTGTGAAATAACGTGGATGTTATTTCACTCAGGCTGCAGTGGCAGGCCTGTGTAAGAATTGTCAGAGCTCCCTATGGGTTGCAAAAGAAATGCTGCAGCCCTAGGGATCTCCTGGAACCCCAATACCCTGGGTACCTCAGTACCATATACTAGGGAATTATAAGGGTGTTCCAGTATGCCAATGTAAATTGGTAAAATTGGTCACTAGCCTGTTAGTGACAATTTGAAAGAAATGAGAGAGCATAACCACTGAGGTTCTGATTAGCAGAGCCTCAGTGAGACAGTTAGTCATAACACAGGTAACACATACAGGGCACACTTATGAGCACTGGGGCCCTGGCTGGCAGGGTCCCAGTGACACATACAACTAAAACAACATATATACAGTGAAATATGGGGGCAACATGCCAGGCAAGATGGTACTTTCCTACAATCGGGCATTTTTCCCACTAGTAAATTTCAGTAGGTGTGTCCTGCGAAATGTATATCTTTTAAGAATTGTGGTGGGCTGCTGTTTATCACAGAGCTCATTTTTCTAGTTTGAAAGCGTTGGACTTTTTTCCTTTTACAGGGTCATCTCCAATCTTTATGCCTCCTGCCTCCTATTTTTTCTAACCTGTTGTGTTGGCTTTAGGACTCAGGGCACTTTACCACTGCTAACCAGTGCTAAAGTATATATATCCTCTCTGTATAAATTGTAAGGTTAATTGGTTTATCCATGATTGACATATTTGATTTACTGGTAAGTCCCTAGCACAGTGCACTAGAGGTACCTATGGCCTGTAAATCAAATGCTACTAGTGAGCCTGCAGCACTGGTTGTGCCACCCACATTAGTAGCCCTGTAAACATGGCTCAGACCTGCCACTGCAGTGTCTGTGTGTGCAGTCTTAAACTGCCAATTCGACTTGGCAAGTGTACCCACTTGCCAGGCCTAAACCTTCCCTTTACTGACATGTAAGACACTGCTGAGGTGGGCCCTAGGTAGCCCCTTGGGCAGGGTGCAGTGTATGTTTAAGGCAGCACATGTACTCATGTGTTTTATATGTCCTAACAGTGAAATACTGCCAAATTTGTTTTTCACTGTTGCAAGGCCTATCTCCCTCATCAGTTAACATGGGGGCTGCCCTCTAGAAATTATTAAAGCATAGATTCCCTTTGGGAGCAGATAGACATGTGGCGTTTGGGGTCTCTGAACTCAAATTTAAAAATATATCTTTTAGTGAAGTTGGTTTAGAGATTGTGTGTTTGAGAATGACACTTTTAGAAAGTGGACATTTTCTTGCTTAAACCATTCTGTGACTCTGTCTGTTTGTGGATTCCCTGTCTGGGTTAGTTTGACGGCTGGGCTGTTTGCACCTCTCTCTAGACAGTGACACAAAGGGAGCTGGTGTGTAGCCTGCATATCCTGATGAGCCATCTGTGCTAGGAGGGAGGGGAGGAGTGGTCTCTTACAGCTGCCGACACACACTCGCCGGTGCAGTGTTATTTTGACGCAACCCAGGTACTTTTTGACGCTAATAGCGTTAGCACTGTTTTCTAAGGATTTAAGACTCTTTCTTACTTTTTAATTCATAACTTGAATTGTGTATGGTGGATTGTTGTCGTTTGGGTCTTGTTCTGTTTAGATAAATATTACTTATTTTTCTAAACCTGTGTCACATCATTTTGTAGTGTTTTCACTGAATTTCTGTGTGTGTTGGTGCAAATACTTTATACCTAGGCTCTGAAGTTAAGCCTGCCTGCTTGTGCCAAGCTACCAAGGGTGTTAGCATTTCTAACAGAAAGTTAATATTAGTTACTGCAAATTCCATAATGTAAGAGACACACGTAATGAGGGCCTACTAGGAAGATCTGTGGTGTTTATGCCCAGGACGTTGTTCTCCAAATTTCCCTCATCCTGCCTTTTAATTAGCCTAGTAAGCGCTGCTATTCCTTACCCTCTTGAACCGGGAAAGACCACGATATGGGAATGGAAAATTGTCACTACTTAAAACTTAAAACGGGGCCCAGTAATTTGCCTTAGGTGGTGCGTTGCGTGGTACACTATGGTCTTTAATTCCATATGTAAGTGAAGTGGATGTTCAAAACCACCTAATACACGTGTTACACTTGGTGGCACATGTTGGGGATAGTCCCCATTGCTCTTCCACCTTACTGCCTGCTGATTAGGCGGGAGGACAGCCAGCTAGCAGGTACATGAGTGGTTGGATGTCTGTGTAGTGTCTGTGAGTGTATTTGTGTGATCTCGCAAGGCGTTTGCAGTTTCAATTGTTTTGATTATTGTGTACATGGTTATATGTGCCTGCACATTTAATCATGGACAAAGGTGTACCTGACATGTGATGGTAGTACTTTAATATTAAAGGGCACACTGACATATGCGGCAGAAACTTAAAATATGAGGCTGTACAGAAGCATCTGCAGCCTTACCAGGCAAGACTAGGGAGTGCATGGGCATATGAGACTGTACCTAGCCATATGGTTGTTGAATCTTGCCAATAAGAGGTCAATTATAAGCACACTACAGTAGATAAAGACATTTAGGCCCTCATTACAACATTGGCGGTAAATCCCGTGTACCGCCGTGCAGAAGACCGCCAACACACCGCTGGGCCGGCGGAATTCCTCTACAGCTATTACGACCCACAGCTCGGAATCTGCCAAAATCCAGACACCCACACAAGTCCTCCACACCAAAGCTAAGTGATAAACTGGCGATAACAAAACCTCCACCATCACGCCAACAGGAATCCGCCAACACGACCCACGAATCCATGAGGCGGTCTTTCAACCGCGGTATTCCATTGGCGGTACACACCACTGCGCTCAAAATACACACACATTTATAAAAAGAAAAAAGGGAGCACACTGCCTCACACTCAAGCAAAAAGTTAGCCCCAATGCATCATGGTAAATGCAGTCACTTCGTTTTGTGCTGAAAAAGTAATCAAAAGTCTTTCACCTAAGTAGGTGCAGCAAGTGCTGTGTATCTCTGGACACGTGTTTCTAGGTTTAGCCCGTCATCAGCAGAGAGCAGCCAAGTCTGTGGGGTTGCTTGAAATGCCGCCAAAAGTCTTCTCGGGTTTATGTACCACTCACTGGCGCACAGGTGCCTCTCCAGAGCTCGTCAGCTCGTTAGCTCAAGGGAGCAGTCATTGGACAAAAAGAAAAAAGGGAGCACACTGCCTCACACTCAAGCAAAAAGTTAGCCCCAATGCATCATGGTAAATGCAGTCACTTCGTTTTGTGCTGAAAAAGTAATCAAAAGTCTTTCACCTAAGTAGGTGCAGCAAGTGCTGTGTATCTCTGGACACGTGTTTCTAGGTTTAGCCCGTCATCAGCAGAGAGCAGCCAAGTCTGTGGGGTTGCTTGAAATGCCGCCAAAAGTCTTCTCGGGTTTATGTACCACTCACTGGCGCACAGGTGCCTCTCCAGAGCTCGTCAGCTCGTTAGCTCAAGGGAGCAGTCATTGGACAAAAAGAAAAAAGGGAGCACACTGCCTCACACTCAAGCAAAAAGTTAGCCCCAATGCATCATGGTAAATGCAGTCACTTCGTTTTGTGCTGAAAAAGTAATCAAAAGTCTTTCACCTAAGTAGGTGCAGCAAGTGCTGTGTATCTCTGGACACGTGTTTCTAGGTTTAGCCCGTCATCAGCAGAGAGCAGCCAAGTCTGTGGGGTTGCTTGAAATGCCGCCAAAAGTCTTCTCGGGTTTATGTACCACTCACTGGCGCACAGGTGCCTCTCCAGAGCTCGTCAGCTCGTTAGCTCAAGGGAGCAGTCATTGGACAAAAAGAAAAAAGGGAGCACACTGCCTCACACTCAAGCAAAAAGTTAGCCCCAATGCATCATGGTAAATGCAGTCACTTCGTTTTGTGCTGAAAAAGTAATCAAAAGTCTTTCACCTAAGTAGGTGCAGCAAGTGCTGTGTATCTCTGGACACGTGTTTCTAGGTTTAGCCCGTCATCAGCAGAGAGCAGCCAAGTCTGTGGGGTTGCTTGAAATGCCGCCAAAAGTCTTCTCGGGTTTATGTACCACTCACTGGCGCACAGGTGCCTCTCCAGAGCTCGTCAGCTCGTTAGCTCAAGGGAGCAGTCATTGGACAAAAAGAAAAAAGGGAGCACACTGCCTCACACTCAAGCAAAAAGTTAGCCCCAATGCATCATGGTAAATGGTAGGCAGTGTGCTCCCTTTCTTTGTAATTTTGTCTTTGGACGGCTCCCTTGAGCCACGGCTGACGAGCCTTGGGAGGCACCTGTGCGCCATGAGAGGTACATAAACCTGAGAAAACATTTGGCGGCATTTCAAGCAAGCCCCTATACCATGCTGCTCCCTGCTGATGATGGGCTAAACCCAGAAACACGTGTACAGGGATAAACAGCACTTGCTGCGCCTACAGAGGTGAAAGACTTTATTACTTTCGGAATGGACTACGAATTCGACTGCATTTACCATGATGCATTGGGGTTGGACTTTGTTGCTGGAGTGTAGGCAGTGTGCTCCCTTTCTTTGTAATTTTGTCTTTGGACGGCTCCCTTGAGCCACGGCTGACGAGCCTTGGGAGGCACCTGTGCGCCATGAGAGGTACATAAACCTGAGAAAACATTTGGCGGCATTTCAAGCAAGCCCCTATACCATGCTGCTCCCTGCTGTTGATGGGCTAAACCCAGAAACACGTGTACAGGGATAAACAGCACTTGCTGCGCCTACAGAGGTGAAAGACTTTATTACTTTCGGAATGGACTACGAATTCGACTGCATTTACCATGATTCATTGGGGTTGGACTTTGTTGCTGGAGTGTAGGCAGTGTGCTCCCTTTCTTTGTAATTTTGTCTTTGGACGGCTCCCTTGAGCCACGGCTGACGAGCCTTGGGAGGCACCTGTGCGCCATGAGAGGTACATAAACCTGAGAAAACATTTGGCGGCATTTCAAGCAAGCCCCTATACCATGCTGCTCCCTGCTGATGATGGGCTAAACCCAGAAACACGTGTACAGGGATAAACAGCACTTGCTGCGCCTACAGAGGTGAAAGACTTTATTACTTTCGGAATGGACTACGAATTCGACTGCATTTACCATGATGCATTGGGGTTGGACTTTGTTGCTGGAGTGTAGGCAGTGTGCTCCCTTTCTTTGTAATTTTGTCTTTGGACGGCTCCCTTGAGCCACGGCTGACGAGCCTTGGGAGGCACCTGTGCGCCATGAGAGGTACATAAACCTGAGAAAACATTTGGCGGCATTTCAAGCAAGCCCCTATACCATGCTGCTCCCTGCTGTTGATGGGCTAAACCCAGAAACACGTGTACAGGGATAAACAGCACTTGCTGCGCCTACAGAGGTGAAAGACTTTATTACTTTCGGAATGGACTACGAATTCGACTGCATTTACCATGATGCATTGGGGTTGGACTTTGTTGCTGGAGTGTAGGCAGTGTGCTCCCTTTCTTTGTAATTTTGTCTTTGGACGGCTCCCTTGAGCCACGGCTGACGAGCCTTGGGAGGCACCTGTGCGCCATGAGAGGTACATAAACCTGAGAAAACATTTGGCGGCATTTCAAGCAAGCCCCTATACCATGCTGCTCCCTGCTGATGATGGGCTAAACCCAGAAACACGTGTACAGGGATAAACAGCACTTGCTGCGCCTACAGAGGTGAAAGACTTTATTACTTTCGGAATGGACTACGAATTCGACTGCATTTACCATGATGCATTGGGGTTGGACTTTGTTGCTGGAGTGTAGGCAGTGTGCTCCCTTTCTTTGTAATTTTGTCTTTGGACGGCTCCCTTGAGCCACGGCTGACGAGCCTTGGGAGGCACCTGTGCGCCATGAGAGGTACATAAACCTGAGAAAACATTTGGCGGCATTTCAAGCAAGCCCCTATACCATGCTGCTCCCTGCTGATGATGGGCTAAACCCAGAAACACGTGTACAGGGATAAACAGCACTTGCTGCGCCTACAGAGGTGAAAGACTTTATTACTTTCGGAATGGACTACGAATTCGACTGCATTTACCATGATGCATTGGGGTTGGACTTTGTTGCTGGAGTGTAGGCAGTGTGCTCCCTTTCTTTGTAATTTTGTCTTTGGACGGCTCCCTTGAGCCACGGCTGACGAGCCTTGGGAGGCACCTGTGCGCCATGAGAGGTACATAAACCTGAGAAAACATTTGGCGGCATTTCAAGCAAGCCCCTATACCATGCTGCTCCCTGCTGATGATGGGCTAAACCCAGAAACACGTGTACAGGGATAAACAGCACTTGCTGCGCCTACAGAGGTGAAAGACTTTATTACTTTCGGAATGGACTACGAATTCGACTGCATTTACCATGATGCATTGGGGTTGGACTTTGTTGCTGGAGTGTAGGCAGTGTGCTCCCTTTCTTTGTAATTTTGTCTTTGGACGGCTCCCTTGAGCCACGGCTGACGAGCCTTGGGAGGCACCTGTGCGCCATGAGAGGTACATAAACCTGAGAAAACATTTGGCGGCATTTCAAGCAAGCCCCTATACCATGCTGCTCCCTGCTGATGATGGGCTAAACCCAGAAACACGTGTACAGGGATAAACAGCACTTGCTGCGCCTACAGAGGTGAAAGACTTTATTACTTTCGGAATGGACTACGAATTCGACTGCATTTACCATGATGCATTGGGGTTGGACTTTGTTGCTGGAGTGTAGGCAGTGTGCTCCCTTTCTTTGTAATTTTGTCTTTGGACGGCTCCCTTGAGCCACGGCTGACGAGCCTTGGGAGGCACCTGTGCGCCATGAGAGGTACATAAACCTGAGAAAACATTTGGCGGCATTTCAAGCAAGCCCCTATACCATGCTGCTCCCTGCTGATGATGGGCTAAACCCAGAAACACGTGTACAGGGATAAACAGCACTTGCTGCGCCTACAGAGGTGAAAGACTTTATTACTTTCGGAATGGACTACGAATTCGACTGCATTTACCATGATGCATTGGGGTTGGACTTTGTTGCTGGAGTGTAGGCAGTGTGCTCCCTTTCTTTGTAATTTTGTCTTTGGACGGCTCCCTTGAGCCACGGCTGACGAGCCTTGGGAGGCACCTGTGCGCCATGAGAGGTACATAAACCTGAGAAAACATTTGGCGGCATTTCAAGCAAGCCCCTATACCATGCTGCTCCCTGCTGATGATGGGCTAAACCCAGAAACACGTGTACAGGGATAAACAGCACTTGCTGCGCCTACAGAGGTGAAAGACTTTATTACTTTCGGAATGGACTACGAATTCGACTGCATTTACCATGATGCATTGGGGTTGGACTTTGTTGCTGGAGTGTAGGCAGTGTGCTCCCTTTCTTTGTAATTTTGTCTTTGGACGGCTCCCTTGAGCCACGGCTGACGAGCCTTGGGAGGCACCTGTGCGCCATGAGAGGTACATAAACCTGAGAAAACATTTGGCGGCATTTCAAGCAAGCCCCTATACCATGCTGCTCCCTGCTGATGATGGGCTAAACCCAGAAACACGTGTACAGGGATAAACAGCACTTGCTGCGCCTACAGAGGTGAAAGACTTTATTACTTTCGGAATGGACTACGAATTCGACTGCATTTACCATGATGCATTGGGGTTGGACTTTGTTGCTGGAGTGTAGGCAGTGTGCTCCCTTTCTTTGTAATTTTGTCTTTGGACGGCTCCCTTGAGCCACGGCTGACGAGCCTTGGGAGGCACCTGTGCGCCATGAGAGGTACATAAACCTGAGAAAACATTTGGCGGCATTTCAAGCAAGCCCCTATACCATGCTGCTCCCTGCTGATGATGGGCTAAACCCAGAAACACGTGTACAGGGATAAACAGCACTTGCTGCGCCTACAGAGGTGAAAGACTTTATTACTTTCGGAATGGACTACGAATTCGACTGCATTTACCATGATGCATTGGGGTTGGACTTTGTTGCTGGAGTGTAGGCAGTGTGCTCCCTTTCTTTGTAATTTTGTCTTTGGACGGCTCCCTTGAGCCACGGCTGACGAGCCTTGGGAGGCACCTGTGCGCCATGAGAGGTACATAAACCTGAGAAAACATTTGGCGGCATTTCAAGCAAGCCCCTATACCATGCTGCTCCCTGCTGATGATGGGCTAAACCCAGAAACACGTGTACAGGGATAAACAGCACTTGCTGCGCCTACAGAGGTGAAAGACTTTATTACTTTCGGAATGGACTACGAATTCGACTGCATTTACCATGATGCATTGGGGTTGGACTTTGTTGCTGGAGTGTAGGCAGTGTGCTCCCTTTCTTTGTAATTTTGTCTTTGGACGGCTCCCTTGAGCCACGGCTGACGAGCCTTGGGAGGCACCTGTGCGCCATGAGAGGTACATAAACCTGAGAAAACATTTGGCGGCATTTCAAGCAAGCCCCTATACCATGCTGCTCCCTGCTGATGATGGGCTAAACCCAGAAACACGTGTACAGGGATAAACAGCACTTGCTGCGCCTACAGAGGTGAAAGACTTTATTACTTTCGGAATGGACTACGAATTCGACTGCATTTACCATGATGCATTGGGGTTGGACTTTGTTGCTGGAGTGTAGGCAGTGTGCTCCCTTTCTTTGTAATTTTGTCTTTGGACGGCTCCCTTGAGCCACGGCTGACGAGCCTTGGGAGGCACCTGTGCGCCATGAGAGGTACATAAACCTGAGAAAACATTTGGCGGCATTTCAAGCAAGCCCCTATACCATGCTGCTCCCTGCTGATGATGGGCTAAACCCAGAAACACGTGTACAGGGATAAACAGCACTTGCTGCGCCTACAGAGGTGAAAGACTTTATTACTTTCGGAATGGACTACGAATTCGACTGCATTTACCATGATGCATTGGGGTTGGACTTTGTTGCTGGAGTGTAGGCAGTGTGCTCCCTTTCTTTGTAATTTTGTCTTTGGACGGCTCCCTTGAGCCACGGCTGACGAGCCTTGGGAGGCACCTGTGCGCCATGAGAGGTACATAAACCTGAGAAAACATTTGGCGGCATTTCAAGCAAGCCCCTATACCATGCTGCTCCCTGCTGATGATGGGCTAAACCCAGAAACACGTGTACAGGGATAAACAGCACTTGCTGCGCCTACAGAGGTGAAAGACTTTATTACTTTCGGAATGGACTACGAATTCGACTGCATTTACCATGATGCATTGGGGTTGGACTTTGTTGCTGGAGTGTAGGCAGTGTGCTCCCTTTCTTTGTAATTTTGTCTTTGGACGGCTCCCTTGAGCCACGGCTGACGAGCCTTGGGAGGCACCTGTGCGCCATGAGAGGTACATAAACCTGAGAAAACATTTGGCGGCATTTCAAGCAAGCCCCTATACCATGCTGCTCCCTGCTGATGATGGGCTAAACCCAGAAACACGTGTACAGGGATAAACAGCACTTGCTGCGCCTACAGAGGTGAAAGACTTTATTACTTTCGGAATGGACTACGAATTCGACTGCATTTACCATGATGCATTGGGGTTGGACTTTGTTGCTGGAGTGTAGGCAGTGTGCTCCCTTTCTTTGTAACACATTTATAAAACACAACCACATTGGACTAATCGAAATACACACACCTGATACACATACACACACCACTCCCACACACCCAATCCAATATAAAACACACACCCACATCACCCACAAACCCTTACTACCAAAATTGAGAAAGAAGGCCAGAGAGAGACACCACCAGAAACAACACTATTATCCACAGGCACATAACACCATCACTCACACCCCATCCACGCAACTCAGACAACACACACAAACACATCCTCTCACACATCACAACCTACACCACCTCACACATCACCCACACCACATCATGGCACCTCAACGACACCCCAGGTTCTCTGAGGAGGAGCACAGGTTCATGGTGGAGGAAATCGTCCGGGTAGAGCCACAGCTATTCGGATCACAGGTGCAGCACACTTCCATTGCTAGGAAGATGGAGCTATGGCGCTGAATCGTTGACAGGGTCAACGCAGTGGGACAGCATCCAAGAACTAGGGATGACATCAGGAAGAGGTGGAACGACCTACGGGGGAAGGTGCGTTCCGTGGTCTCAAGACACCAGATAGCCGTACAGAGGACTGGCGGTGGACCCCAACCTCCTCCCCCACAACTAACAACATGGGAGGAGAAAGTCTTGGCTATACTGCATCCTGAGTGCCTCGCAGGAGTAGCAGGAGGAATGGACTCTGGTAAGTCAACTCTTAACTATTACATTCCCCACCCTACCTGCATGCTATCACATACCCACACCCTCACCCCCATCACTCCAACACCTCACAAATGTCCCACTATCACAACCCACCCATCCCAACACCAAGCCCTGCATGCAACACCAAAGCATGGACACCCATTACCAAAGCATGTCCACAACAGATACCCACACAGACCCCAAACCAATTATCACACAAGGTCCTAGACAAGAAAGCAAGCACTGGAGTACAGAGTCACTCACCCATTCCACACGATGGCACACACAGATGCAATAATCATGCCTTTACACCCCTGCAGGACCCCTACCTAACGTCACCAGACAGGAGGTTCCAGACATGTCCAGTCCCCCCACAGAAGAGGCCCACAGTGATGACAGCAGCTCTGTCCAACTGGATCAAGATGACCAGCCCAGCCCATCTGGGACCTCAGGACAGTCGGTTCCCCTGACACTGGTACATGCCACCACAGAGCCTCCCCCCTCAGGAAACATCAGCACAGCACCCACCCAGCGGGCCCATCCCTTTGTCCCCAGGACACGTCAAGCAGCAGTGTGTCCACCACTACAGGGAACCCAGGCAAACCCCCCACCCCAAGAAAATCAGGGACCTGGGGGTAGTGGCAGTGGGCCCACGGTTCAGGGGACAGAGACACAGGAAAACAGGGGAACTGGGAGGACACCTGTGCAACAGGGGGAGGACAGGCCCAGGAAACCCACTCTCCAATTGGCACTCTCCAACATCATGGGAACGTACCATAATTCCCAGGAGACAATGGCAACGGTACGGGCCAACTTTCAGGAGACCCAGCGGCTGCAGGAGAAACACTATCTGGGGATCAGGGAGGAACTCAAGTCCATCAACACCACCCTGGTCACCATTGTAGAGGTGCTGAAGGACCTTGTCAACACCTGGAGGGACACTGTGGCACAACAAGGGGCCCCTGACACTTGCCTGGATGATGAACTGCCCACCACCTCCGCCGGCGCTAGTGGATAGGAGGCACCGTCACAGGACCACAACACCGACACCCAACTCCCGCAGATTGAGAACCACTCCGCAAACGGTCCCTGATATCCAGGAACAAGACAGAGAACAATGCCAAGACCCCCGCCAGGAAATGAGACCCCCTCTGAATGTCACCCTTCTGTCCCACTTTGTCACCCTGTCCATCCTTAAACTGCCCTAGTTCCACTTCCTATGCCCCTTTGGACAATGCACCTGTGAAACAAATAGACTGGACTCTGCCATGGACATTCCTCCACCATCACTCCTGCCCATTTTACAACCCCCTCCACTTACTTGCACAGAAATAAACACCCTTGAATCACAAAACAATCTGGAGTCAGTCTGTGCTTTCACAAATGTGTATTTGCAATAACTATGGAATATAGCAATGTCAATTTAATTGTCAACATACCGATGTAACACAGCTCTAGTCTATGAGGTAATATAGCAGAGGTCACACAGTGGGACCCACATCTGTTAAATGGAAAGGCAAAGTGACAAGTCAGGGTCCATACACTGGGTGAAAGTGACAGACTTATGATAGGTCAAACAATTGTATGAGATGTGTAATGCAGTGATATCTTCTCACCTGTGTCTCACTGAAAGTATTGCTGGATAACGTTGTTTCTGTTGTCGATATCCTCTTCTTCTGCCTCCTCTTCTTCACTGTCCACAGGCTCCACAGCTGCCACAAGACCTTCAGCTGGACTATCCTCCTGCAGAAAAGGCACCTGTTGTCGCAAAGCCAGGTTGTGCAGCATACAGCACACCACGATGATCTGGCACACCTTATTTGGTGAGTAGTAGAGAGAACCACCTGTCATATGGAGGCACCGGAACCTGGCCTTCAGGAGGCCGAAGATCCGTTCGATCACCCCCCTAGTTCGCCCATGTGCCTTATTGTAGTGTTCCTCTGCCCCTGTCCTGGGATTTCTCACTGGGGTCAGTAGCCATGACAGGTTGGGGTACCCGCAGTCACCTGCAAATGGCGAGGGACAACTGTTAGACATACTAACCCTTAGGGACAACCCCAGACAACTATTGACAGGGTATAGGGTCCTTGTCCTCACCTATTAGCCACACATGGTGCCTCTGGAGTTGCCCCATCACATAAGGGATGCTGCTATTCCTCAGAATGTAAGCATCATGCACTGAACCAGGAAACTTGGCATTCACATGGGAGATGTACTGGTCGGCCAAACACACCATATGCACATTCATAGAATGGTAGCTCTTCCGGTTTCTGTACACCTGTTCACTCCTGTGGGGTGGTACCAAGGCCACATGTGTCCCATCAATGGCACCTATGATGCTGGGGATATGTCTCAGGGCATAGAAGTCACCTTTCACTGTAGGCAAATCCTCCACCTGAGGGACAACGATGTAGCTGTGCATGTGTTTCAGCAGGGCAGACAACAGTCTAGACAACACATTTGAGAACATTGGCTGGGACATCCCTGATGCAATGGCCACTGTAGTTTGAAAAGATCCACTTGCCTGGAAATGGAATACTGACAGGACCTGCACTAGAGGGAGTATCCCTGTGGGATGGCAGATTGCTGACATCAGGTCTGGCTCCAACTGGGCACACAGTTCATGAATTGTTGCACGATCAAGTCTGTAGGTGACTATTACCTGTCTCTCTTCCATTGTCGACAGGTCCACCAGCGGTCTGTACACCGGAGGATGCCACCATCTCATCACCTGCCCCAGAGGACGTGACCTATGGACGAGAACAGCGAGCAGAGAGTCAGCCAACACTGAGGTATTACAAAATGTCATTTGCACACATTTGTTAATCTGCAATGTGCCTGTAACTGTGTGTATACAAGGCCTAGATAGGTGTGATGCAGTTATTATTTATGCCATGTGGCCCCCTGAAATGATGGCTGCCTGACCTGTAAGGTGGGACAAGGGGATATGAGGTAACTGCGCTGGCGATGTACACCGTTGCGGTAGGCGGTCAAAGACCGCGGCGCAATCCTGCATTGGTTAATATTGGACCCTATGGGTCCCAGGAGCCAATGACGATGTACGCCGGCTGTGACGGTATGCACCGACGTGGACGTGACCGCCATTTTCTATCTGTACACTCACTTGATACCTGACCTTCAACAGGAGAGGACCTACACTGCAAGTGCTGCTGTGACCTCAGTGTGGAAGCGACGATGGCTCATGTGTCTGGGGAAAGGGCCCCTGCCTTCACTTCAGAGGAGTTGGGGAAGTTGGTGGATGGGGTCCTCCCCAGTACACACTACTCTACGGTTCTTCAGACAAACAGGTGAGTACACTGTGAGCATGCTGCATGGGCAATGCCTGTTCGGAGTGGTGTAGATAAAAGATACATGGGGGGGACTGAGCCCTGCAGGAGCGGACGGTGAGTGTATGTGCGTCAGGGCAAGGGTGGGAACGTGGGCCAATGACTGTGACGGTCCGGACGGTTAAAGTTTTTCCTTTTCCCCTGTACTATTCCTGTAGGTCAGTGCCCACCAGAAGAAGGATATTTGGCGTGCCATCGCCAAGGACGTCCGGACCCTGGGGGTCCACCACAGACGGAGCACCCAGTGCGTGAAAAGATGGGAGGACATTCGCCGCTGGAGCAAGAAGACGGCGGAGGCCCAGCTGGGGATGGCCTCCCAACGTGGGAGGGGTGCGCGTCGCACCATGACCCCCCTGATGTTCCGGATCCTGGTGGTGGCGTATCCGGAGTTGGATGGGCGCTTGAGGGCATCACAGCAGCCACAAGGGGGTGAGTACAGTCACATCCATCTGACTCTGGGCGCATTACGAGGTGTCTGGGTGGGGGAGGTGGGCAGTGGGTTACCCTAGGCCAGGGCGAGCTTTGTAGGCAAGGTCCCTTTGTGAGGCAGGCTATGTGGCACCCCAACCCCACCAGTGGTAAGAGCCATCTACACCTAGTCAGGCTCCTGTGCCTTCCATGTGTGCAGCAATCGGACATAGGCCTTGTACCCCATTGCCCTGTGAATAATCTAGGAACTATAAGTGCATGGCACAGTGCAGAGGGCTGCTGTGTATGTAGTGTCCGCCAACGGTAGTGGTATTGCATGCACTGCACAATGTCTTTCTTCTGTCTCACCCCTCTTTTTGTGGTCTCCCTGTTTTTGTGCGCAATAGCATCATCAGGTGGAGGAGCAGTGGCACTGGAGCAGGAGGGAGCTGCATCCCACTTGGCCCTGGAGGGCGAGACAGCGGAGTCTGAAGCCACCAGTGGGACGGAGGGCGAGGGGAGCTCCATGGCGGGGACAGGAGGTGAAGCAGCGACCACGGCTCCTCCTCTAATGGGAGCTCCCTTGCGGTGGTGGGCCCCTCTGTGCCCCCGCATCAACAGGTACAACTGCCATCCCCCTACCAGCACCGCCTTCCCAGCAGCCCCTCAGCGTGTGTCCCATGGCCGCTCACCCAGGAGGGTGGGCATCTCCTTCGCCCCAGGCACCTCAGGCCCTGCCCCTGTCAGCCCTGCAGCCCTCAGTGAAGAGTCTATTGACCTCCTGAGATCACTCACTGTTGGGCAATCTACCATTGTGAATGCCATCCAGGGTGTCGAGAGGCATTTGCAACAAACAAACACATACCTGGAGGGCATTCTTTCTGGCCAGGCAGCCCAACAGAGAGCATTTCAGGCTCTGGCCTCAGCACTGATGGCAGCCATTGTCCCTGTGTCCAGCCTCCCCCCTCCAACTTCCTCCACCCAGACCCAATCCCCTGTACCACAGCCTATCCCAAGCACACCATCAGACCAGCATGCACACACCTCAACACACAAGGGTGGCTCAGGCACACATAAGCACCACACATCCCACAGGCACTCACACAAGCATCATACCCATGCAGACATACCAACGTCTACTGCCTCCACTGTGTCCCCCTCCTCCACGTCCTCCTCCTCCCTCCCTGTCTCGTCTCCACTCACACCTGCATGCACTACATCTTCAGCCACTACCTCCATCACCAGCACGCCCATCACCACACACCGCTCGAGTGCACTCACCACCCCCACTACCATTCACACATCCCCTGTGTCCTCTCCCAGTGTGTCTGTGAGCCCTCCTCTCAAAGTACACAAACGCAGGCACACACCACACAACAGCCATCCACCTCACAACAGCCTCCAGCCCATGCACTTTCACCCAAATTCAGCAAACGTACACCTCCTACAACCACTACCTCTTCCTCCACTCCCAAACCCACTCCATCTACCCGTCCCAGTGTGTCTAAAAAACCTTTCCTGGCTAATATTGACCTCTTCCCTACACCTGCCCCCCCGCCATCCATCCCCTAGGGCCAGGCTTACCAGGTCCCAACCCAGCACCTCAGCCACCACATCACCAGGCACAGTGTTGTCAGCAACTGAGGGCTATTGGAGTGCGCCAACCAACAGGGCTGCCAGTGTGCCACGGAGAGAGGGCAAGGACATTCCGCCACCTGCAAAAGTTAAAAAGCTGCCCACATCCCCGAGGGAGAAGCAGAAAACACCTGCCACCAAGGGCTCAGGGAAAACGAAAGGCGATAGTGGCAAGACAGCTGCGCCACCATCCAAGGTGGGGAAGGGCCAGAAGATAAAGGGCAGGTAACCCGAGGGCATGGCGGCACTGACAATGGGACCAGTGTCACACCTTCTGTCCACGTCAACGCCAACCTGTACGGTGGAGAAGACCGCCACCTGCACCGCCACCAGCACCGCTGTTACTGAGGCCGCCACCAGCACAGCAGTCACTGAGCCCGCCACCAGCACCGCCGCTACAGAGCCCGCCACCAGCACCGCAGTCACTGAGCCCGCCACCAGCACCACCACCACAAAGCCAGCCACCAGCACTGCAGTCACTGAGCCTGCCACCAGCACCGCCGCCACAGAGCCCGCCGCCAGCACCGCTGCCACAGTGGCCGCCGCCAGCACCGCCGCGACTGACCCCGCCGCAAGCACCGCTAGCAGCCCGCGACATCCTGAGCCAGTGGCACCACCGCAGACATGGCTGCCATCCCCAGTGGTCAGTCATCCGAGGCTGGTGGTCAGTTCCAGGAGCCTGGGCAGCTTCCATGATGCACCACTTTCAGCGAAGAAAGGCATCCAATACCTCAGTCCTTGGCAGGATGAAGCACTCTGGGCACAAAGCCCCCTCCAGAACCAGTGGAGAAAGGCATCCATTACCTCAGGCCTTGGCAGGATGAAGCACTCTGGGCACAAAGCCCCCTCCAGAACCAGTGGAGAGATACATCCACTACCTCAGTCCTCAGCAGGATGAAGCACTCTGGGCATAAAGCCCCCTCCAGAACCTGTGGAGACTGTTATCCACTTGAGAGACTGTGGCTTTGCACTCCCAGGATACGGCAGTGGGCAACCCACCCACTGGAGAGACTTGAGAGACTGTGGCTTTGCACTCCCCAGGATAAACCAGTGGGCAACCCACCCTCCTGGAGAGACTTGAGAGACTGTGGCTTTGCACTCCCCAGGATACAACAGTAGGCATGGAGCCCCCTTGTGGAGCAGTGGCGTTGTGCATTCATCAACCTGATGTGCCCCCCTCCCCCTGAGGTGCATGTTTCATTTCGATCTGATGACCCTGCAGTGTTCTCTCCGTTTGAAGTCTGGTATCATGTGTGGGCCTCGCCCATGCATTTTGGGCCTAGTGGTCCACAGACAATAATTAGTGCACTATCCGGACTTTAGTTGGTGTACATAATTGTATATACTGTATTTTGAATTTTGACTACTGGATTTTTCATGATTACAATTGTTCAACTCATTTCATTTTGTCCTTGCGTTCTTCCGGGGGGGGTGTATATGTAATGTTGCGCCATGTATTTGTGTGTTAAGTTGTTGTGGGTGAGGGTGGGGGTGGGGATGTTGCGTGTGTGTGTCACTCTCTTTTCCCTCCCCCTTGCCCTGTGTTGTAGGTGCAGTACTCACCATGGCCGTCGCCGCCGTCTTTGTTGCTCCTGATAGAGGAGCAGGAAGACCATTGCAGGGAGTATCTGGAATTCTGGCTCCATGGCGTCCTGGTTCCTCGTGGGGTGTGGAGAGGTGAGTGTTTTCCCTTCCAAGTCCTGTTTCCGCCGTGTTTTTGTTCGCGTTGGTTCAGCCCCGGAAAAGGTGGCGGATTGGCATCTTGAGATAGGGTGGGCGGTACATTGTCTTCCGCCTGTCTGATGGCGGTGACGCCCGCAGTGTTTGTTTGTACCGCCGTGGCGGTCGGAGTGTTAAAGTGGCTGACTATGTTGGCGGTTTCCGCCATGGTCGTGATTCCATTTTGTTTACCGCTGGCCTGTTGGTGGTCTTACCGCCGCTTTAACACTGACCGCCAATGTTGTAATGAGGGCCTTACTGCTTTCCCAAGTATATGAGGCTGGTATCTTAAACATGTTATGTTAACATCTTGGCATGTGAAGAAGTATCCGAGCATTTGAGGCAGTACTTGAGCATGCATGGCTCTACCTTCAAATATAAGACTACACTTATACATGTGAGACTGAGCTTGGGCATATGATACCATACATGGCTATTTGTTACATGTCCTAGGCATATGAGACTGTAACGTGTCACCCTCCATGCATCTGGTGTTTTCACTCATATATCAGACCCTATGAGCATGGGGCCGACATCACTCCTCACTCCTCACCAGTCACCATGACCACATAGTCATGGCAAGAAATGCTATAAGCTACATGCATTCCCAATGACACATAACACTGTATGCATATGCATATAGAACAATGTGCACTGTTTGCACAAGCAAAACATGCAGCTCTTTAGGCTGGATTGACACACTCAAACATGCCGATGCTACCCTGTGTAGCAGCCTGTAATGCATGCTTGGAATTCTTGCAGCAGCTATAGAACAGGAGTCAGAGGCTGAAAGGAAATAAATGAATATAATGATATGAAATTGCACATTTTAAACAGTTTAAACAATGAATATATGTTGCCTCTTTTAGATGTGCATACTAAAGTATACAAAAAGTGATAGAATGCTTAAATTAATCTCAGCCACTGCTAATTATTAAGGGTTGCATCCCAATTCATGGTTATTTTGCACACCTTGTCATCTCCTAGCTGTTCGCAAATCAGTCTTGACCCTGCTCCAATGGGAACAGGTCAGCCTGAGCTGCCAAGCCAGGTGCTCCCTTAACCGGAACAAAAGCAACCCAGGACGGGATGTCGGTCCTATGATTACTGTGTCACTCGAACCAAGCTGTATCCAGCTGATGAGCCGATAACTGGCGCATAACAGGTCCTGGGTTCCGTGTATTCTGGTTCAGAGAGGACCTAGTATGGCAGTAAATAAGGAGCAGGGTCAAGACTGATTAGCATAACGTTATATCCAAATGAGGTTGCATGATGAGCAGAAGAATGATGAGTTGGAATGCTACCGCGAACGATTGCTGGAGGTGACACAAATTACAAGCATTCCTCCCATCAGTATTTGCATGTTACATGTACAGCATCGGTATGCATAGACAATGGTCTCATGGGTACTATGTCACTGTAACGAGGCTGTACCCCGCTGATGAGCCAATAATGAGGGTGAAACCGGTCCTGGGGCCCTTGTGTTCTGGTTCAGGGAGGACCTGGGCTGGCAGTTCTGTCTAGACTGTTCCTATGAGGAGCAGGGTCAAGACAGATTTGCATATTGCTGGATCCAAACTGGGGTTGCATGATAAGTAAAAGAGTGATGAATTGGGAGGCTACACCTAAAGATTGCTAGTAGTTAGACAAATTGCAAGCATTCCACCTATCACCTTTTGTGTGTTTCATGTACGGCCCAAAGTGGCATGGATATGCCCAGACGTGAGTTCCATGCTGACTCTAACACTGGAACCAGCTGTACCCAGCTGATAGGCCTATAACTAGGCTCAAAGTGGCCTGGGTTGCTTGTGTTCTGGATCTGGGAGGACATGGCAGGGCAGTTATGGCTGGATTATTTCCATGAGGAGCAGGGTCAAAACTGATTTACATATGGCTGGGTCCAAACTGAGGATGTATGATGAACAAAAGAATGATGGGTTGGGAGGCTACCCCTCAAGATTGCCAGTAGTTAGACAAATTGCAAGCATTCCTCCCATCACCTTTTATGTGTTTCATGTACCACCGTAAGTGGCATGGGTAACCCCAGACATGAGACCCAGGCTCACTGTGTCACTGGAACCAAGCTGTACTCAGCTGATGAGCCCATAACTAAGGTAAAACAGGTCCTGGGTTGTTTGTGTTCCACTTCAGGGAAGACCTAGCCTGACAGTTTGGGCTTGACTGTTCCCAAGTGGAGCAGGGTCCAAACTCAGATTGTATGTTGAGCAAAGCACCACTGTAAGTGGCATGGGTAACCCCAGACATGAGACACAGGCTCACTGTGTCACTGGAACCAAGCTGTACTCAGCTGATGAGCCCATAACTAAGGTAAAACAGGTCCTGGGTTGTTTGTGTTCCACTTCAGGGAAGACCTAGCCTGACAGTTTGGGCTTGACTGTTCCCAAGTGGAGCAGGGTCCAAACTCAGATTGTATGTTGAGCAAAGCACCACTGTAAGTGGCATGGGTATCCCCAGACATGAGACACAGGCTCACTGTGTCACTGGAACCAAGCTGTACTCAGCTCATGAGCCCATAACTAAGGTAAAACAGGTCCTGGGTTGTTTGTGTTCCACTTCAGGGAAGACCTAGCCTGACAGTTTGGGCTTGACTGTTCCAAAGTGGAGCAGGGTCCAAACTCAGATTGTATGTTGAGCAAAGGGATGATGTGTTGGGATGCTACACCTAACAATTGCCAGTGGTTAAACAAATTCCTCCCATCTCTTTTTGCACATTTCATGTACCACCCTACGTGCAATGGGTATGCCCGGACAATAGTCCCTTGTTCACTAAGTCACTAGAACTAAGAACTAGAACTAGAACGAAGAAGAATGCGCCAACACTCTAGCTCTCCTCCTGCTTACATCGGTCAAATGCGTACCTAAGAAAGCCAGCTGGTTTACCACCGAACTCCAAGAATTAAAGCGTACCCACAGATGTTTAGAGAAAAAAGGGAGGAACAGCCAAACCAGCCAACACCTTGCCTCATTCAGAGCCACTACTGCTGCCCACCACCGAAAAATCAAGAACGCTAAGAGGTACGCACTCGGGGAGCACATCAACTCCTCCACACACAACTCTAAGGACCTCTTCTCAGTCATCCACAAGCTCACCGATCCCCCCTTCGAAGACACCAGCATCCCCGGTCCTAGGACTTCTGTGACAAACTTGCCACCCTTTTCCACCACAAGATCCAGGACATCTACGACAGCTTCCTCCCAGAAAATCCTGTCACTGAAACCTGTGACCAAGCCTCCCCCCGAACCCACCCAGACCATCCACAGATGTTCCATGCTTTCCACAGAGGAAACAGCCAGCATCATGAACAGCACCCACTCCAGAGCCCCCACAAACCCCATCACACACCACATATACATAAGAACAAGCGCATCCATCGCCCCCAAGCTCTGGAACACAATTAATTGCTCCATCAACACTGGCACCTTTCCAGAGGACTGGAAACATGCTGAAATTCGCCCTCTCCTGAGGAAACCTTCAGCTGACCTATCAGAAGTAATGAATTTCCGGCATAGTTCGCTGGTACCCTACCCCGCCAAAGTACTAGATAAAGCAATCTTCGTACAACTACATAATTTTTATTGAGGCCAAAAACTCCCTCTACACCCTCCAGTCTGGCTTTCGCAGCAACTACAGCATGGAGACAGCCCTCCTGGCAGCCACAATGACATCCAATTACTCCTAGACCACGGCCACACCACAGCGCTCATACTCCTCGACCTCTCAACCGCTTTCGACACGGTCTCCCACAGCACCCTGCGCACCAGACTCCACAACATAGGGATCTGCGGAAGAGCCCTGAAATGGATCCAATTGTTTCTATCCGGGAGGACGCAGAGGGTCAGACTTCTGCCCTACACATCCAGACCCACATGAGTCAACTGTGGGGTCTCCCAAGGATCATCACTGAGCCCAACACTGTTCACTTGTACATGATCTCTCTCGCAGCCATCGTCAGAAGTCACGGTATGAACATCATGTCATTTGCCAATGACACACAACTCATCATTTCCCTCACCGAAGAACCGGACACTGCCAAAAGGAACTTCCACTCAGGAATTGAAGCCGTTGCCACCTGAATGAGAGACACCTGCCTCAAGCACAACTCCGACAAGACTGAGCCCATCATCTTCAGAAACGCCACCTCAGCTTTGGACGATTCCTGGTGGCCCACGTCCATCAGCGCCCCCGTACCAACTGAGTGCACCCACAACCTAGGCATCATCCTCAACTCCTCCCTATCCATGACCTGCCAGGTAAACTCAGTCGCCTCCTCCTGCTGGCAAACACTTCATAAACTTCGGAAGATCTTCAGATGGATTCCAGCAGACTGTTGCAGGACAGTCACCCACGCCTTAGTCACAAGCAAGCTCGACTACGGAAATGCCCTCTACATCAGCACCTCAACTAGAAACATAAAAAAACTACAACTCATCCAGAACTCCGCAGCCAGACTCATTCAGGAACTCCCACGCTGAGAACACATCTCCCAACACCTGAGGACCCTCCACTGGCTATTGGTCGAGAAGCGAATCACCTTCAAGCCACTCACCCACATGTACAAGACCATACACAACGCAGGACCAGCCTACCTGAACCACGCGTCTCCTCCCACACCCCGCCAGATCCCTCCACTCCACCCAGATGGCCCTGGCCACTATCCCTTGCATCCACCAAACCACCGCCAGCTGAAGATCCTTAACCTACATTGCAGCAAAGAGCTGGAACAACCTCCCCCTGCACCTCAGACAAAGCCAGTCGCTCACCATCTTCAGGAAGAACCTCAAGACGTGGCTCTTTGGGTCAGGCCCCTCCCCAAGTGCCTTGAAACCCTCACGGGTCAGTAGCCGCGCTTTAAAAAAACTGATTGATTGATTGATTGAAGCTGTACCCATCAGATGAGCTGATACCTAGGGTGAAACCAGTCCTAGGTTGCTTGTGGTCTGGTTCAGGATGGACCTATCGTGGCAGTTCAGGCTGGACTGTTCCCATGAGGATCAGGGTCAAGACTGATTTGCATGTGGCTGAGTCCAAACTGAGGTTGCAAGATGAGCTAAAGAACAATGGATTGGAATAATACCCCTAAGCGATTGCCAGTGGTTAGAAAAGTGGCAAGCATTCCTCATATCAACTTTTATAATGTTCTTCCCTAAGTACCATGGGTATGTCCAGACGTGGGTCCAATGCTCACTAAGGGGGTCATTCTGACCCTGGCGGTCTATGACGGCCAGGGTCGCGGATGACTGAAGCACCGCCAACAGGCTGGCGGTGCTTCAAAGCCCATTCCGACAGAAAACCGGGTCCGGCGATTTTCCGCCGGATTTCCCCCGCTGGGCTAATCCTCCATGGCGGCGCTGCAAGCAGCGCCGCCATGGGGATTCGGACCCCCTTCCCGCCAGCCTGTTTCTGGCGGTTTTCACCGCCAGGAAGAGGATGGCGGGGACGGGTGTCCTGGGGCCCCTGGGGGCCCCTGCACTGCCCATGCCACTGGCATGGGCAGTGCAGGGGCCCCCTAACAGGGCCCCAGCATGCTTTTCACTGTCTGCTTAGCAACTGCACCCGTCGCACACCTGCAACACCGCCGGCTCCATTCGGAGCCGGCTTCAGTGTTGCAGGCCGCCTTCCCGCTGGGCCGGCGGGCGCTAACAATGTTAGCGCCCGCCGGCCCAGCGGGAAAGTCGGAATGGCCCCAGCGGTCTTTCGACCGCGGAGCGGCCATATGGCGGTTCCCGTCTGGCAGGCGGCGACCGCCGCCCGCCAGAGTAGGAATGAGGGCCTAAGTCCCTAGAACCAAGATGTAAACAGCTAATGAGCCCATAATTAGGGCAAAACTGGTCCTGGATTTCTTGTGTTCTCCTGTTCAGGGAGGGCCTGGTGTGGCAGTTCCCATGACTATTCCCATGATGAGCAGGGTCAAGACTGAATTGCATATTGTTGGGTCCAAACTAAGGTGGCATGGTGAAGAAAAGAATGATGAGTTGGAATGCTGCCCTGGGTGATAAGCAGTAGTTTGACAAATCACAAGCATTTCTCCTATCCCGTTTTTTTTATTTGTTTCATCCTCTTAGATGTGTAAGTATGTATGTAGGATAGTGTTAGAGGTTGCATGACAGAATATCTTAAACAGAAATATTATTCAACATAAATATTGTGTGATAAATATTGTTCAAAAACATTATTATCCTACCGCATGTATATTTTCTGTTATTAATTCCAGTGGGGAAAACTTTTTTGCAGGCAATATTAAGGACTTGATATTTATGGCAGGCAATATTCTGACAACCATATTGTGGATGGTAGCACTCCCAAGGTGTGCCTTTTTGGTATGGGATAGTAGCGCGACTTCTGACCAGAGGAGACATTTTTAGTGTAGCTGACGATCAGTAAGTGAGTAGAGATACAGAGAAAATCCTTCATATCTTACAGTTCATCATACTATGTTCTTGAGATTTCCCAAAGGAGATTGGGTAGATATTAACCAATGAGTTCACATGATGAGTTCACAAGTTAATCAACAACTTTGGAAACAACTGATGATAGAAGCTTCAAGACCTATATAAACATATAAAATTGCATTAATGTACCAGACAATCAGCATGCCACAGCAGGTGTTTGATCTCCGATTCAACAAAAACATCTTTAAATGGATATGGATGGTCATAAAAGTACTTATTTGTGCTCTTGCATTGTGTGTGCACTGAACCATTCCTAAGTGCTGCTCGCCTTCCTATAACGTGATCATTGGACCCTTCACTGCTCCACCTGTAGGAACATTAACACAGTGCATTCATACGTTCCTTGCCATGGCAAGCATAACACAAAAAGAAACCTTGTAGAAGGTATAAACTGTATAGAATAAAGCATCCTACTACACAAATAATTAGAAAGTATCTCTTATCTAGGGGAACACAACCAGCTTGAAAATTGTTTCTAAAACATGGAATGTGTTTTAATGTTTCACTTTTTTGCTCCATTCATCTACAAAATTCAGCATTCAATCCTTTTCGAGCTTCATTTTTTTTTCGGAAGCATGTAAACCTTTCCCAACACTTTCCCTGTCTTTGCGGATGAGGAATGGTTTTAGGATTCAGGTTTTGTTCAAGTTGGGCAGATCAGATTCGAACACACCTCCTAGTCGAATTATGACACATGAGGTGGTTTATGGTGATACACCTGAGTAGTGTACGTATTATTTAAGGAATGTCTTCACTAAAAACCTGCTAAGCAGGAATTTATGTTCTAATAGAAAATAGCTGTTGGTCTCAAACTAAAAGAAACTGCTCTAGTTTTGATCAGACACTACATTTCCGGACCACCTTGTAAGATTGGTGGGAATTAACAAAGCAGCTCCTTCCACTTAGGAATGCCCTAAAACACATTTTTATTCCAGTAATGAAACTACTCTGTTCCTTTGTCGCACAAAGAGTTGAAATGCCTTAATTAATTTGTTAAAAAATGGTTCAAGGGCCCCACGTTTTTCTTATGTGACTTGTCCTAGGACTGTGAATGCTGGTGTTACTAAATAACAAGGCTGCGTGGTCTTGATTTCAACTCTTACCTCAAGCTTATACCACCCTATAGTTGCTATCTTTTCATTTCACATTTGCAGATTATTTTTCACATCTTTTCCCTTCTTTGTTATTGTTTTTTCTTTCAATTATTTTCCCCTTTTTTCTCCGTCTTTTGTCTTCTACATCGCTTTTGGTAAAATTCTGATGATGGTGAAAAGTAAATCCGGTCCCCGAAAACAAGTGTCAGTGCCATCCACGTGCAAGCACCAGCTCAAATTATGTACTGTGAAGAGTTGCAATCACTGTAAATAAATGGTTTGAATTTGATGAACAATAGCAGCAACAGAGCCTATTGGCCACATAATCCTCCAAACGGCTTCTTCCAATTTTCAATTCATGCTTAGTTCTTTTTCATTGCACTCATCCTAAGTGCATGCTTGTCCAGGGAGAGAGATTAATTTGTTCTCAAAGTTAGTTGTGATTCCGGTTTCCATCTACGCCATGCTCAGTGTGCAATGAAACCAGAGATTCCTAGTGCAAAAGGAACACAGAAAGTCCAAGTTATCATTCTGTAGTATCATCATCTGGTCCATTAGGGCATGAAATGTGATTAAAGTATGTCATAAATGAAACATAATTGCTCAATTTGGGTATAATATTGTTACTTCTTACTAACTAGTATTATATTCATTCAGATGTAAACCAGTTACTCTATTAATTAGATGTACAGCCTGACGAAGATTTATTCTGAAGTCAATAATTGAATCCCTCTTAACAAGATATTACAATACATCTGGAAATAAAAGAGCAGAACAAATTGTAAAACCATTCATTGACTGGGAGCAGAGAGTGCAAGCTCTGGGTTTCTTTAGATATACAGTGGTGCAATTTACATATTAGGACCAAGATTTACAAAGAGTTTCTGTCGGGTTTTCATTGTTTTTTAATGTAAACCCAATGCAAAGCGTTTTGTTGGTATTTACAGTCTAAAGTAAATCGCAATTTGTGTTGAATTGTAACCAAAAGTATTGCAAAGATATGGCATACACTGCTTTGTATTACTTTGTGTCAGGGGGGTTGTTCCATGGATGCTACATAGGTATTCCTGTGCTACCACCATTGTGTTTTGATGCATTGGTCAACAATGATGTTATTGAGTATGTTATGAGTGATGCAATATGTGAAGTCATAAGCAGAGCATGGCTGGTTGCAAGTTATGGTTAGCTCTCTGAACTATAACTAGTGAATTTCAGTGTTTTATTCAAGTTTGAAACTATAGATTATGACTGTCTTCTCTTCTAACTGAAATGTCCCTTTAACCGTTGTGTTTCTTCATTATGGGCCAGATGTAGGAAAATCCAATTTTGCGACTTGCAAATTGCGAGTCTGACCGGCTCGCAATTTGCAAGTCACAAAATCGGATGCAGAATTATGTCTCAGACACCTTCTGTGACTCGCTATGGGGTCGCAAAGACCCACCTCATCAATATTCATGAGGTGGGTCGCATTTTGCGACCCCATAGCGAGTCCCTGCACTCACAGGAATGGTGGCCTGCTGTAGTCAGCAGACCTCCATGTCTGTGACTGCTTTATAAATAAAGCAGTTTTTTTTTTCATTTTGCAGCCCGTTTTCCTTAAAGGAAAACAAGTTGCAAAATGAAAAATGAACCGAAACCATTTGGTTTCGTTTTTTTCAGAGTGCTCTGAAAAAATATTTTTGTCGACATTCACAAAGGGGAAGGGGACCAATGGGGACCCCTTCCCTTTTGCGAATGAGTTACCACCAGTGTGACACTGGTGGTAACTGCGAGTTGGTTTGGGACCGCATTCGCGCTCACAAAGCAACTCTGAATTGCGATGCGAGTCGCAAATAGGAACACCCCTTCCTATTTGTGAGTCGCATTCCCAAATTGCGAGTCGGTACCAACTCGCAATTTGGGAATGAGCATAGCGTTCGCCCATTTGCATGCCGCAAACTGCGATTTTTGCAGTTTGCGATATGCAAACGGCTTACTACATCTGGCCCTAAATTTCTGGAGTAATAAGTAAAATCTTATTAGCAGAGTTAAGAATAATGTCAATCTTATTTTTATTTTTTCTATTATAATGTCAGTCTTATCTTTAATTTTCAGTAGTGTGCTTCAATTTTTCAACTTAATGTGTGTTATTATTTTTTCACTTCGCAGAGGTCTAATGTAAATGGAAAGGCTCTGCAGGAGTTCCATGTCGAATTTACTTCCTGTTCTGGGTCCTGCCGAAGAACCACATGACCTACAAAAATGTTGAAAAAGTTGGGTTTGGTATGGGAGAGTGAATTTAATTTAAGTTTGAGCCTAGAGCCTTTCTTATTTGGTCATTTAATGAGGATCCTGGGGTCTGTTCATGAAATTGCTTCTTTTTTTGTGTGTTTCGCTGTCAGACATCACTTGAATATAGTACAGAAGGACCTGTGGCATTCTGTCTCTAGTGCCTAGCTACCCTCACAGGTGTATTTTTAAGGTTTAGGGCCTTGTAAGGGTATTGGGTGGCAAAGGTGTTTATAGGGCTTAGTGGTGGGTAAGGGTACACAATGGCAAGGGTGTTTTATGGTTTGGGGTTGGGTAAGGGTGTTGTGTAGCAGCAACGTTTTAAGATTTAGGGCATGTAGAACATAATCAGGGGGCATGGCTTGACAAAATGGCTGACAGGACGTGAGTCCCTGAGGTCTCCCCCAGTACGGAGTACATACTCACTAAATCCTGCAGAATCCTCCCTTCAAGGTGCACGCTTTTAAGGGTACTGAAGGTGCAAACACCAGCGAATTCTGTGGCCGCAGAAATGAGCTGAATGGAGCAACGATGACCAGCAGAAGGCCTACAGCAGCCTCAGTGTGCGGCATAACTTACCCCCAACCCTTGGAGGCCCGGAGAACGAGGAAAACGAGCTGGAGGCCAGCGCCCTTCCAGGGAACCTGCAAGTGATGGATTCGAGCTGCGGGGAGACCCTCAGTGAGTGGAGGCGAGGAATTGAACAAATCCTGCGGACTGACCCTGGCAGGTCGGCCTGAGAGGTGGGACTTGGGGATAGAAGACCAGGTGGAGGATCGGGTCACAACAGGGGGACACCTGGAGAGAGAGTAAAGAATGGAGGCAGGAGTTTTGGAGCCTAGGATCGGCGGCTAGCCCAGGAGAGATCAGCGGGGGCCTGCGAGGGAGAGCCAGACAGAACATTAAGGGGAGCAGCCTTGCCAGCCTGGTGCTGACAGTGGGCATCTTCATCCCTGAGGTGCCCGGACATCCTACAGGAAAGGTGCATGGCCTGGCTGGAGCCGAGGACCAGGGGGCTTCTATGGGAGTGGGGGCCTCATGGGGGAGTGAAGCACTCAGGCCCCTCCCTCAAACATTTGGCTCTAGGATGACAATGTGGGGGCGGAGGGTCCTCCCCCACTGGGCCCATGCCATTGCAAGACCTGATGGACTGAGAGCCCCGGGGGTCTCCCTGACTGCCTACTGGGAGACCACTTATGTGGGTCTTGGACAAAGGAATCACCTCATATCAGTGGCGCAGGAGCAGTGGCAATATCCAAGCTTTCCCATTTTCCTTGTGGAGTGGCAACTTGCGAGGACTGACTGGTGGCCATTTGCCAGGTACCACCTCAACTGTAATTGATTGGCAAACAAAGATAAACCAGGCAAGGACCAACAGTGCACCTGCCCGAGGCCTCTTTCTGTATTGGCGGATATTTGCCAGACTAGCGGCGGAGGTAACCTAGGCCACCTCAGGGGATGGGCTGGCCAGGGCTTATAGGGAAGAACAGGGCAGCGGGGGTGACGGGCTCACACTCCATGACACAATATACTACCCCGAAGCAGCCCACTTAATGGCTCACAAGACAGACCGGGGGGAGTTGATAGGGAAGTCCCCAGAGAGGACACAACGGAGCCCACAAGGGTTGGCCATTTAGGCACTCCGATCAGCATCGGAACGCCAGATAGAGATTGTGTCTATTGATGTCGACTTGCTACGGGCAGACCTGCGCAAAGTCTCAGACAAAGTCTCCACAGCAGAGACCATCATAGGGACCCTGCAGGTGGAAATAGCAATACGGAAGAGACAGATGACCCCAGTAAGCAACGAAGTTGCGGAACTAGGCAGGAGAGCAAAGGATGCAGAAGGGCGCCCATGCCACAGTTATATTCAGATGCTGGGGTTCCCGTAAAAGGCAGAGGGGACCTCAGTGGAGCACTTCCTGGAGGACTGGGTTAGATCAACCCTGAAACCCAGTGACCTCTCTGCTACATTTGCGAGTGAAAGTGCGCACAGAGCCCTGTTTCTGCCCCCCCCACCCAGGCGTCCCTCCGAGGGCCCTCATTGCCAAGGTCCTTAACTACAGTGACAGAGACAGCATCCTGAGAGCTGCCCGTGAACAGGAAGTGCTGCAATATGACATCTGTGACATTGCTATCTTCCCAGACTATACTAAACAAGTGCAGGAACAACGCAAATCCCTCCTGGCATCAAAACAAAAACTGAAGGCCATGGGCCTGACCTATATGTTATTGTACCCTGCCAAATTGAAAGTCATCCACAATGGCAAAGCACATTTCTTTGATGAGCCCAGGACGTTTTGGACTGGCTCAAGATCGGGGTCCCAGAGGCCATGGGACGGGGTAGGAAGGACCGACGCTGGAGGAGAGGACGGGATACTCGACCACCTCGAGTAACTGCAGAAGTCGGCAGAGAGTGCCCAAAATAAAACTCTTTGATCTCTAAGAGAATTCACATAGGAGAGGATGGCACTATGCACTTGACACATTTGAGGTCCCCAGAGTGGGCGTCCTTGGGGGAAGTCATCTCGTCTATTCTGTACCCTAACTCAGAGTGGTTGAGGAACATTACACCAGAGAGGAAATGTAGTTTCATTTGATCGGAACTCTGGGGCACCACCTGCTCAGGGGCTACAACAGATTAGAAGGGGTGATCACCTTGAAGAAAGTACACAAACCTGGGAGGAGATACTCACACAAATAACGGAAGTTGAAGAACCCAGGCATGACGTACCCTTTGCTTAAATTATGTTATAGGGAAAATCACTTAAAGCACCAAATGGAACACAATAGCTTTATGTCTGATGTATTTGTTCTGTAACTCCTAAGTTTGTTATTGGGACTACTTCTGTGATGGATTGTCTGGAGGGGGGGTTGGCCTACATGTGCAAGATTTTTGATGGTACAATGTTATGGATATACTGAAAGTTCAATATAAAATTCAAAAAAAAAAAGAAAAAGATTGAGGCCCATATTTATACTAACGCCATTCTGAAGCGCCATGCGGGCGCCGTATTTATTCAATGACGTTAGCCGGCGTTAGCCGCCGGCGCTGTCTGGTGTGTGTTAAAAAAAACGACGTACACCAGGCAGCGCCGGCGTAGGGGGAAAATGGCGTATGGGCGTCCACAAATGGTGCAAGTCAGGCTGAGGCAAAAAAAATCGCCACAACCCGATTTGCGCCATTTTTTCACGACGCCCATCCCCCATTGAAATGAGCAAAGACAGGAGTCATGCCCCCTTGTCCAATGGCCATGCCCAGGGGACTTCTGTCCCCTGGGCATGGTCATTGGGCATAGTGGCATGTAGGGGGGCACAAATCAGGCCCCCCTATGCCACATAAAAAAATACAAAAATATACTTACCTGGACTTACCTTAATGTCCCTTGGGTGGGTCCCTCCATCCTTGGGTGTCCTCCTGGGGTGGGCAAGGGTGGCAGGGGGTGTCCCTGGGGGCAGGGGAGGGCACCTCTGGGCTCATTCTGAGCCCACAGGACCCTTAACGCCTGCCCTGACCCAGGAGCTAAAATCCGGCGCAAATGCGGGTTTTTTAGACCCGTCCACTCCCGGGCGTCATTTTTGCCCGGGAGTATAAATACGACGCATATGCATCGCAGTCATTTTTTAAGACGGGAACGCCTACCTTGCATATCATTAATGCAAGGAAGGTGTTCACGCAAAAAAATGACGCTAACTCCATGAACGTTGGCGCTAGACGCGTCTAACGCCAAAGTATAAATATGGAGTTAGTTTTGCGTCGAATTTGCGTCGAAAAAAACAACGCAAATTCGGCGCAAACAGAGTATAAATATGCCCCTTAGTGTGGGTAAGGGAATAGGGTGTAGGGTTATAAAAAAGGAGTGGTTGGAGGGTCCCCCCCAAAAAGTCAAAAAATGTATAATAATTGAAAACT